>NC_061510.1:199383538-199535671 GCF_022539505.1 Lolium rigidum | reverse complement strand
GACACAAATGGCATAGTGGTTGGCTCAAGGATTTTGGATGCATGAGAAGTATTCCCTCTCGATACAAGGTTTAGGCTAGCAAGGTTATTTGAAACAAACACAAGGATGAACCGTGCAGCAAAACTCACATAAAAGACATATTGTAAACATTATAAGACTCTACACCGTCTTCCTTGTTGTTCAAACTCTTTACTAGAAATTATCTAGACCTTAGAGAGACCAATTATGCAAACCAAATTTTAGCAAGCTCTATGTATTTCTTCATTAATAGGTGCAAAGTATATGATGCAAGAGCTTAAACATGAGCACAACAATTGCCAAGTATCAAATTATTCAAGACATTCTACCAATTACTACATGTAGCATTTTCCGTTTCCAACCATATAACAATTAACGAAGCAGCTTCAACCTTCGCCATGAAAATATAAAAGCTAAGAACACATGTGTTCATATGAACCAGCGGAGCGTGTCTCTCTCCCACACAAGCATGTATTTATTCAAACAAAAACAAAATCAAAAGCACACGGACGCTCCAAGTAAAGTACATAAGATGTGACCGAATAAAAATATAGTTTCAAGAGAAGGAACCTGATAATTTGTCGATGAAGAAGGGGATGCCTTGGGCATCCCCAAGCTTAGATGCTTGAGTCTTCTTGAAATATGCAGGGTGAACCACCGGGGCATCCCCAAGCTTAGAGCTTTCACTCTTCTTGATCATAGTATATCATCCTCCTCTCTTGACCCTTGAAAACTTCCTCCACACCAAACTCAAAACAAACTCATTAGAGGGTTAGTGCATAATCAAAAATTCACATGTTCAGAGGTGACACAATCATTCTTAACACTTCTGGACATTGCTCAAAGCTACTGGAAGTTAATGGAACAAAGAAATCCATCCAACATAGCAAAAGAAGCAATGCGAAATAAAAGGCAGAATCTGTCAAAACAGAACTAGTCCGTAAAGACGAATTTTATTGAGGCACCATGACTTGCTCAAATGAAAATGCTCAAATTGAATGAAAGTTGCGTACATATCTCGAGGATCACTCACGTAAATTGGCATAATTTTCTGAGTTACCTACAGAGAATTAGGCCCAGATTCGTGACAGAAAGAAATCTATTTCATGCAAAGAATCCAAATCTAGTATGAACCTTACTATCAAAGACTTTACTTGGCACAACAATGCAATAAAAATAAGATAAGGAGAGGTTGCTACAGTAGTAACAACTTCCAAGACACAAATATAAAATAAAAGTACTGTAGCAAAATAAACACATGGGTTATCTCCCAAGAAGTTCTTTCTTTATAGCCATTAAGATGGGCTCAATAATTTTAATGATGCACTCGCAAGAGATAGTATTTGAAGCAAAAGAGAGCATCAAGAGGCAAATTCAAAACACATTTAAGCCTAACATGCTTCCTATGAAAAGGAATCTTGTAAATAAACAAGTTCATGAAGAGCATAAGTAACAAGCATAGAAAGATAAAACAAGTGTAGCTTCAAAAATTTCAGCACATAGAGAGGCATTTTAGTAACATGAAAATTTCTACAACCATATTTTCCTCTCTCATAATAACTTTCAGTAGCATCATGAGCAAACTCAACAATATAACTATCACATAAAGCATTCTTATCATGAGTCTCATGCATAAAATTATTACTACTCCCAACATAAGCATAATCAATTTTATTAGTAATAGTGGGAGCAAATTCAACAAAGTAGCTATCATTATTATTTTCATCATCAAATATAGGAGGCATATTGTAATCATAATCAAATTTATCCTCCATAACAGGCGGTACTAAAAGACTACTATCATTATAATCATCATAAATAGGAGGCAAAGTATCATCAAAGTAAATTTTCTCCTCAATGCTTGGGGGACTAAAAAGATCATGCTCATCAAAACCAGCTTCCCCAAGCTTAGAACTTTCTATATCATTATCAACAATGGTGTTCAAAGCGTTCATACTAATATGATTCCATAGGTTTTTTAATTTTCGCATCAAACCATCCATGTCTTAAATCAGGAAATAGAATAAGAAGCTCATTGTTGTCCATTATGCCAAACTAGTGTAAACAAGAAACAAAAAGATGCAATTGCAGGATCTAAAGGAAATAGCTTCGAGCACTCACACAATGGCGCCGAAAAGTACTTTTACCCGGGACCGGAGTATGAGTGCCTTTTACCTTTCCTCCCCGCAACGGCGCTGTAAAAATAGCTTGATGTCTACGGGTGCTTCTATTCTTGTAGACAGTGTTGGGCCTCCAAGAGCAGAGGTTTGTAGAAAAGCAGCAAGTTTCCCTTAAGTGGATCACCCAAGGTTTATCGAACTCAGGGAGGAAGAGGTCAAAGATATCCCTCTCATGCAACCCTGCAACCACAAAGCAAGAAGTCTCTTGTGTCCCCAACACACCTAATAGGTGCACTAGTTCGGCGAAGAGATAGTGAAATACATGTGGTATGAATAAATATGAGCAGAGTAACGGCGCTTGAAAAGTGCTTGTCAGGCGTGCAGTTGATGGTAGTAATATTGCGGACAGTAGAGATGCAGAAGAAACAAGTAAACAAGCAGCGATAGCAGTATTTAGGAACAAGGCCTAGGGATCATACTTTCACTAGTGGACACTCTCAACATTGATCACATAACAAAATAAATAGATAGATGCTAGACTCTACACTCTCTTGTTGGATGATGAACACCACTAACTGTGTAGGATTACACGAACCCTCAATGCCGGAGTTAACAAGCTCCACAATATTCGATGTTCATGTTTAAATAACCTTAGAGTGCATGACAGATCAACATAACCAAACCAAGTACTAACATAGCATGCACACCGTCACCTTCACACTACGAAAGGAGGCATAGATCACATCAATACCATCATAGCAATAGTTAACTTCATAATCTACAAGAGATCACAATCATAGCCTACGCCAAGTACTACACGATGCACACACTATCACCATTACACCGTGCAGGAGGAATAAACTACTTTAATAACATCACTAGAGTAGCACACAGATATATTGTGATACAAAACACATTGCAATCATAAAGAGATATAAATAAGCACTTCACTATGCCATTCATAACAGTGAATAAGTATTCTCGTGAAATATAGCCTAAGAGACCCACACGGTGCACACACTCGTCACCTTTACACACGTGGGACAAGGAGTCTCCGGAGATCACATAAGTAAAACCCACTTGACTAGCATAATGACATCTAGATTACAAGCATCATCATATGAATCTCAATCATGTAAGGCAGCTCATGAGATTATTGTATTGAAGTACATAGGAGAGAGATGAACCATATAACTACCGGTACAGCCCCGAGCCTCGATGGAGAACTACTCCCTCCTCATGGGAGACAGCAGCGTTGATGAAGATGGCGGTGGTGTCGATGGAGGAGCCTTCCGGGGGCACTTCCCCGTCCCGGCGGCGTGCCGGAACAGAGACTCCTGTCCCCCAGATCTTGGCTTCGCGATGGCGGCGGCTCTGGAAGGTTTTCTTTGGTTTTGTCGAACGTGTTAGGGTTTTCGCGACGGAGACCTTAAGTAGGCAGAAGGGCAGCCTCGGAGGGGGCCTGGTGGGCCCACACACTAGGGGGGCGCGGCCCCCCCCCCACTAGCCGCGCCAGGGTGTTGTGTGGGTCCCCCAGGGCTTCCCTCTGGCGGCTCTCGGGTGTTCTGGAAGCTTCGTCCAAAAATAGGATGTTGGGCATTGATTTCGTCCGATTCCGAGAATATTTCCTTACTAGGATTTCTGCAACCAAAAACAGCAGAAAACAGCAACTGGCCCTTCGGCATCTCATCAATAGGTTAGTTCCGGATAACGCATAAATATGACATAAAGTATGCATAAAACATGTAGATATCATCAATAATGTGGCATGGAACATAAGAAATTATCGATACGTCGGAGACGTATCACACACCCTCGGTGAACCAGGCCGCGCACCAAAACTTCCCCACGCTGTCTATCGGCCGCGTCAGCCGGCGACTGCTGGTGGCGCCGTTCTTCTCCAGCCGCACCGGCAGGCGCGGTCAGCTGGTAGATCCTCACGGTATGCATGCTATCTTCAGGCCTGGGCAAGTACGATTCATTATAGCTCAATCGAAGTCAGCCGCCGTCGCCCAGCCCTTATAAGTTCGTTAGTTCGTTCGAATCGATCGGTTGATATTGTTTTCCTCTCGATGTGTTTGTTTGACATTGTTTTCCGCTTTACCTATTTGCTCGAATTCATTCGTACCGTACACTGTACTGCTCACCATTGCCCAATGTCTCGTAGTCGTCGCTTGGTGCCGGTCCTCTATGGACCTGTTTGTAATCTTATTACTTCGGGTTCTTTGCACTCGCTAATACATCGGTGGATTTACGGCCAAAAAGAAGAAAAAATTTGTTGGTATTATATTGCTTTCGATTGATCTGTTCGCCCCCAAGCATTTACAGAAGACGCAAGAGATTCAAGGATGAAATGGCTCTCCTTGTTTGTAAGGCAAAGAGGAAATCATATCATGGCTTATCATCATGGGTAGAACTTTTTTAGCTAGATTTTGCTGTTTGGGATCTATGATCCTTTTAGTTGCTGCTCTCCAGTAACCTTTTCCCTCTTTTTTATTAAAGTGAAAAATACACAGCGAGGAAACCACTGTCCAGCCTAAAAAATAGACCTCAGTTGGTTTGCTGAAATCGGCTCAAATAACGTTGCATTTTTTCGATAAAGAATAACGTGGCATTTAGTTATATAGTTTTATATTCGACCTGTTTGCTCAGATATGTTGGTTTACATTCATACGCAACCTGTTGGGCAAGTATGGACACAGCTTCAGTGACTTTCAGGTCAAAATTCCAGCGGTTGAGTGATTTTTGGTTGGATCCATTCATGTGCGTTCGATCGGCTTTTGATGGCTGTTATTGAGACAAAGTCATGGCTGGACTTTTGACGCAGCTCCAGTGACGTTCAGGTCAGAAGTCCAGCGTTGACTTTGGTTCAATTATAACCATCCAAAGCCAATCGAACGCACATGAATGTATCCAACCAAAAATCACTCTACAATAAGTCGTGTCCAGACTAAAACAATGTTTATTCCCAAACTATTTTTTTGAATCCGACCAATCTTTCCCAGAATGCAGAAGAAATATAGTATAAGATTTACTGGAATGTTGTTCTTTTTTCTGGACAGTTTGAATTTTAAGTTTAAAGTTGGTTGTAAAACATAAAATGAGGTTTATTGATAAACAATATGGCTGAATCTGATGAAACTCCCCCAGAATGCATAACCCAACATATAAGATTTACTGGATTTTTGTTTCAAATACTTCTAGGCAGTACGAATTTTAAGTTTAAAATTTTCTCGTGAAACTAAAAATGGGTAAATTTTGGATCCATCCTCGTGCGTTCGATCGGCTTTTGATGGCTGTTATTGAAACAACGGTTAATTGGTTCTATGCCACTCCTCAATTCACAAGTTGTGTTTATGCCATTACAAAAACTGAAGTTGTGTTTATGCCACTCTCAATTCGCAATATCCCCTTCTATGCCATTTTCAATACTCCACTATAATAAACTAGTCAGCTTCATGTGCTTTGCACGTTAAAAATCAGTCGTTACAATTTCAACTCAAAATAGCTTGCATAGCGTAAAATGTGGGAAAACTATGTATTACTAACATTGAATTGTATTTCTCATGCAGAATTGCAATTTTCTGCCATGTATGTGCTCTTGAATATACTATTGAATTTTGCACGTCTTAGGTTTTGTACTTATTTCTTTTTAGCTGCCAAAATTCAGATCTTCAATAATTTATCCTCCCATCCATGCCCAGTGCCACCTATAGGGAACGTACCAGCACTTATGCAACTGCATGTCCGTGCAGTGCTACCGACCTACTCGCCACACTTTCGGTTCTGACTGAAGTTTGAGCGTGACTACCATTCGCATGCATCGCATTCAACTCTGACTGATCTATGGAGAGCATAGGCGTCCGTGAGTTTTGTTGTCGGGCCGTGACCAGCAGCGTCGCGTATGGAGGGAGCGTGAATTGGCTAGAACAAATATATAGATGTTTCTAGAATGACGTAGAGAATGATGGGTGCTACTGTAGCTGCGAATCCCAATGTTTTAGACCGTCCGATGGTGCACAATCAACAGTAGAGATTGCATTATGATGCTTGGATTCAAACTATCAAAATTGCTACACTATATAGGAGTATAGATATAGCATACCTATGATAGTACTCCATGATACCACCCACTATGCACCCATGTTCCAAAACACCACTCCCGCTGACTGTAACTTATTGTATCGAGCGATAAGCTTGATGAGCAACCCAAACAAACAAACAAAAGACTGTACCTTATTGTACTTGCTCTTACCCGTATCTTCTCTTTCTCTTTCATCGCGAGTGCAGCTAATTCAGTTAGTCTTCCAATGAATATTAATATTTTGTCTCAGTGATTTTTATGAAGTACTAATTGAAGATTCATTTTTGAAAGATGTCATGTTTCGACTAACAATTAGCACTTTTGAATTCTTAGATTGCTTTTTCACACGATGCACTTCTTTTAATTTATTTTACCACATTTCAATGTGAACCTTGACCAAATAAATAGGACAACAATATCACGATCATATAATACATAAGCAGCATTGTTAGAACCGTGATGGAAAATACTTTCTAATGATACCAGTTTTATATCAAAAAAATTTATATACTTCATCCTGAAAAATATGTTTCAACTTCATCAAAACTTGCATGTATCTGCAAACTAAACTCATCTAAATACATGTATATCTACATAAAATTGAAACATCATTTTTAAATAGAGAGATATAGATTAATATTTTTTCGAAGATAAAAAACGAAAAACAAGGGTGCATTGTTTATTGAAATGGAGTGAGTAGTATATATAAAATCATTTTAGTTGCCAATGATCATGTTGAGGTCCTCTATTTCTTGTTTTGCTCGGGCCCTCCGTATTCTCAGGTACGGCCTTGGTGGTCTATGGACCTGTTTGTAATCTTATTACTTTTGACTTCTTTGCACTGCTAATAGATCGGCGGAATTACGGCAAAAAAGAAGAAAGAATGTGTTGGTATTGTATTGCTTTCGATATATCTGTTCCCCCCCCAAGCATTTACAGATGGCACAAGAGATTCAAGGATGAAATTGCTCTCCTTGTTCATAAGGCAAAGAGGAAATCATATCATGGGTAGAACATTTTATATATATTTTGCTGTTTGGGATCTATGATCCTTTTAGTTGCTGCTCTCCAGCAATTTTTGTACATATTTCCCTCTTTTTATTAATAAAAAGAAAAAATACAAAGTGGGGAAACCCACTGGTCAGCCTAAAATAAAATCTGTTCGCTAGGTAGCCGTAGTTTTGCACTCAGTTCGTTTGCTGAAATCGGCTCAAATAATGTAGCATTTATAGTTTTATATTCGACCTGTTTGCTCAGGTATGTTTGCTTACATTCGTAGGTGACCTGTTTGTTGAAATAGCTTATCGCTTCTCTGACCATCTATTCCCTCAACAGATGGACAGAACTTGGATATTATTTCACTCATTAAACACACCAACATATTTGAGTGGTATTGAAGACTTCATGAAGCAAGTTAGTGATTTTACAGACGGCGACACAACAAAGGAAGTGATTTGTCCATGCCGCGTATGTTTGAATATTGGGTCCAAGCCTCAACATGTAGTCTCAGATCATTTATTCGTTTATGGGATGGACCAGACATATATCAGGTGGATTAACCATGGTGAACACTATGATCAGCCCGAGATTATTGATCCTCTTTATTCCGATGGTTATCGACTCGAAGATCTCGTCCAGGATGAGGCTACCGCTAATTTGTTACGGGATCTGTATCCATATGCAAGCCAACAGCCCCATGGTTATCACAAAAAGCCTCTTTTCCATGACCCGATAGAAGATGCTAAGCGCTTAGTGGCCCCTGGTTCTGTTGTGTCAAGATTCGAATTAATTGTGAAATTACTTCATGACAAGTCATACCAGGGGATAACCAATAAAGCCTTCAATGCAGTTGCGAAGACATACAGCGATGCACTCCCTGGGGCTGGACTGCCAAAATCCTTTTATGAGGTGAAGCAGTACATCAAGGTACTGGGACTTGGATATGAGAAGATTGATTTTTGCAAAAATAACTGTGCACTGTTTTGGATGGAGTATAATGACCTCGATGAATGTCCAGTATGTAAGGAATCAAGATGGAAACATGATGGAGCTGGTGGTAAGAAAAAGATTCCTTGGAAGGTTCTGAGATACTTTCCACTTGTACAAAGATTGCAGAGGTTGTTTGCTTCAGAACAAACATCTCGGGAAACAAGATGGCACAAAGAGATTCTCACGCCCGACCCTGATTTACTGAGGCATCCTGCTGATGGCGATGAATGGAAGCAATTCGACCTGGATCATCCAGATTTTGCTGCAGATCCAAGGAACCTGAGACTTGGCCTTGCTACAGATGGATTCAACCCATTTGGCAACATGAGCAACTCGTATAGCATGTGGCCAGTACTAGTTACACCATACAACCAGGCTCCCTGGACATGCACCGATCAGTCGAACTGTATGATGGCCTTACTCATCCCAGGTCCCAAATCTCCTGGGAAGGATTTTGATGTGTTCATGCAGCCTCTTATTAGAGACTTGCAAACATTATGGAAGGGTGTCCCTACACGGGATGTGTGTCAACCTAAAGAACAAAATTTTCTATTACGTGTTGTTGTACTGTATTGCACCCATGATTATCCAGCTTTGGGCACTATGTCGAGCGAGTAACATCAGAGTTATAATGCATGTGTTCACTGTGATACAGATCAGCTGGCAGTGAGGATAATAAACAAGATATGCTATATGGGCCATCGCCGTTTCCTTCCAATAGGTCACAGTTTCCGAAAAAATAATAAAAAATTGCAATTTATTGGTGATCAGGCCTGTGCAAAGACTGAACCGCAGCACTTTACGAGTCACGAGTTGGAGGCGCACCTAGAAGCGGTCAGAAATGTTAAACCAGGAAAACCACCAGCCGCCACAACGAGTACAAGCAGAGAAGAATACGGAAGATGCAAGCAGCAGTAGTAGCAGTGTAGAAAAAGGAAGAAGAGAGGAGATGAACCGAGTCTAGCAGCTACCAAAAGGAAGATGGGAGGTGAAATAGCAGCATGTACCAAGAGGAAGGAAATGGAAAATGATAGACCGAGAATATTTTATAAGCGCAGGGCCACTCTTTGGGACTTGCCGTATTGGGCTGGTAAGAAGCTTCGGCATAATATTGATATCATGCACATGGAGAAAAATATATGTGACAACATTGTCGGCACATTACTCAACATTCCATCCAAGACAAAAGATAGCTCAAATGCTAGGATTGATTGTGCAACATTGAATGTTAACAGGCACTTGCAACTGGATCGTAATGACAAAGTGAACAAAGGCAAGGAAAAACATTATAAGTTTCGAGGCGCGGAATTCACATTGCCGATGCCTAAAAGGAGATTATTTTGTGAGTACCTCCGAGGTGTGATGTTCCCGTTCGGATTTGCTTCCAACATTGCAAATTGTCTCAATGCTGAAGGAAACAAGCTCCAAGGGTTGAAAACTCACGATTGTCACATCCTCGCTGCAAAGGCTTTTAGCTATTGGCATTAAAGATTTAGTGAAGCCAAATATGTACAACGTGATTGCAGAGTTGGGAAGGTTCTTTAGGGAAATATGTAGTAAAACTCTAAGCAGTAGCTGTTGTAGAACGTCTTAAGGTGGACATAGCAAGTAATCCTGTGCAAGCCGGAGCTGATATATCCTCCAGCTGTTCTTTGATGTGATGGTGCATTTGGCTGTTCATCTACCCGATGAGGCACTTTTAAGAGGTCCGGTACAGTATGGATGGATGTACCCTATAGAACGTCGACTGTGCACTTTCAAGAATACAGCTTAGGAACAAAGCTAGACCGGAGGCTTGCATTGCGATGGCGTATATTGCTGCTGAAGCATATACATTTGCATCAAGATATATTCCTGATATTGAGACCAGATTCAACCGGGGTCGCAGAATTTTGGAAGTTGGAGGATCTGTTTTTAATCATGGTGTTGAGCTAATAGGAAAGAGGACCGAAAAAACATTAGAGCAGTCTGAATTTGAACAGCTGTCTTGGTATGTGCTGAATAATGTTGCAGAGGCTGATGAATATGTTAAGTGAGTACTATGCACACGAAATCCTCAGTTCCTCGCATATACTATGAACTTGTATCAAAATGAAATATATTCAGCTGACTT
This sequence comes from Lolium rigidum, assembly GCF_022539505.1. Classification (NCBI taxonomy): domain Eukaryota; kingdom Viridiplantae; phylum Streptophyta; class Magnoliopsida; order Poales; family Poaceae; genus Lolium; species Lolium rigidum. The sequence goes on along the minus strand of NC_061510.1, from coordinate 199,525,347 downwards.
GGCTATGTTTTGCATGTTGTACATGGAAACGAATGGAAAGCTATCGGCACGTGGGAGTGGGTTTCAGGACTGGTTTGAGAAACATGTAAGATGTTCAATTGCACTCTGACTTGTCTATGTGTTTTCACATGAGATGACCTCTTGTCTATTTTGTAATCGTAGATCTCGAAACTCCATGCGGAGAATCCAGGCGCTGTTAGTGCCGATCTCCTTGTCCTATCACGTGGTCCAGATAAGAGGGTGTTGGTAGCTGCAACTTGCAATGCCAATGGTGTCCATTACAGCTCCTATGAGCGTGAACAACATTTGAAGACACGAAATAGTGGCATCACAACCAGTGGAGATCACTTGACAACCGTAAAGAAGAGATCGGAGTCATTTGACCATTATGGTCACATAGAAGAGGTTATTCAGCTTGTTCTATAGTGATAAGGTTACCGTCCGATCTCGTGGTTCTATTTAAGTGTTACCGGTACAACCAAGATCCAAACAAGGGCAAAGGTGCCAGAAATGATGGGTATTTCATATCAGTCAATACTACCGCTCAGTGGTACAAGGATGATCCTTATATTTTGGTACCTCAAGCGGCCAAGGTACTTTTCTTGGAAGACAGATCTAGAAAAGGATGGCAGTATGTGCAAAAGTTTGTGGCAAGGAACATATATGATTTGGATGAGAATGCGGATCCAATAATTGGTGCCCAACAAGATGATTTCGCTGGTTCTAGGCAAACTAAAGTTGCCGACATTGATGAAACCTCGTTGGATACAGGTATCCCCGCACATGATGGAGAAGTAGATTTCACCGTTGAGGTTAGTATAGTCGACAAAGAGATGGATAAACTGAAGCTACCTGGTGAATCTCAGGAGGAGAATGGACACGACGAGCAGGATGAGACCATGCACGAATATCAGAATGAAGACGGAGGTGATGATGATGATGATGATGATTAGACTCTTGTCTCTATATCATGCTGTGAGATGAAGAACCATGATTTGTTTTGATTTTTCTATTTGGAAAATGTATGAGTCCTGAAGACAATTATCTGTTGGATTGTAATCCCATGATGACTAATTATTTATGTTTGTTGTCCTACTAAAAGTTGGTCAAACTTAATTGTGTGGAAGTAATCCCGTGTCGTTTGATTCATAGGGTCATATCCCATAGGAAAATAGAATGATAATAGATCAAACTAATGCAAAATATCTTATAACCACAATCAAATAGAATTTCTCTTGACATAGGATTCAAGTTGGCATGGCATCCCTATCATACAGGGTTTTTATTCATACTATGCTACAAATCGAAAATAAGATGGGTCAGCACTTTATCGCGGCGGATAGGGCAGCCGGCGTTCGTTACAAACCAGGAGAAGATGCACTTCCTATGGAACGGGTGTTTGCATCCCCGGAGACGCACCGTTGTGCGCCGCGACAGCCCCAGCATGCATATGCTGCAGTGGCCGTCCTCCGGCGCAACTAGGACCCAACTGTCTTGCAGCGCCGGCAAGTTGACGATGAGCATTTTCCCTCGAATAAATCATGTTCGAAAATAATAATAATAATTGGTGGACGAGGGAGACTAGTCCAGAGACTACCCAAAGTTGAGTACAGTAGTAGTAGTACATCATGTTCGAGGGAAAATGCCCAAGATTTATGTATCAAAATTCAAGCTAATTTCGCCTATTTTGTTCTTCCGTTTTTTCTTGAACACAGTTCTGCCGTTCATTAGACATCATCCAACGGCCTTGGTCTCTGGGATTCGCTGCTACAGTATCATCTACTATTTTCTACCCAATTCCAGAAACATCCATAAAGCTATAGATAGCTTTCCTGCTTGTTGGCCCCACCCCATTTTTTAAATCTTTTCTTCCTTATCCCCATAGCAGCCTACTTGCAGCCATTGCTACACCAGCGAGGTGATCTCTATGATAGGCACGGTTTTAGTATGACAGCAAGTTGTAGATAGCTAACCATGAGACACATGCCTCTCTGGTTGAGACGACTGATCGAGCTCGCTCTTGTGATTGGGCTCCAATGGTCGAGGTGAGTCACAACTCGCAATGACGAGAGGTTTGTGCTGGATGTAGGCACTCGGGATAGAATTAATTAGCATAGAGGCGTAACTAGCACTAGATGGAGAAGGCATAGTACACATATCGGACACGAAGTCGCGTCTGGCGAGCAGCTCGCATTCACTTGCATCAGTGCGGTACAACAAAGATGATGAAGAAGGATTGGAGCTTTGAAGGTAGTCAGAAAAGTTAGTACAAAAAATAATACGTGCAAAACTTAACCTGTATAAACGCACATGCATGGATAATTTTACATTTCTGCATGAGAAAGACATGTCAATTTTCAGTAAGACATGGTTTGATTTGTCAAATTTGATGCTCCTTAATGCATTTTAAGTGAAGATTACATGTTTATTCATTATAATTGCCGATTTTTAACGTTGACTAGCTAACTATAAGTGTGTGATTGCTTGCTTCCAAAATAAGGATATGTAATCATTTTGTATAAGGTAGTACCAATTAGTCGTTATATTGCAGAACTTAAAGAGTTTTGAGAGATTCAACTCGTTGCTACTCCATAAAAATGGTCATGTTGACAAATTTGATCCAAGTGTTGAACAGAGCCAGAAACATTTCTAAAACTTGAGCATGGAAGAGGCTAGGGGTAAATGCCCCAAGGCCAGCCGAGCCTATCGTAGGTGCCGTCGCGAGGCCGATGTTCTCGTCGCCGGTACGTATCTCCGCTTAATAGGTACCTTAATTTGGGGCGCACGCGGACGCTGCGCTACCCCGAGCTCGAGACGCCGCCGTACCGCTAGCTCGACCATGGCGGCGGCGGCGGAAGGTAAAGCTCCTGCTGACAAACATATTGGGCACAAATGGGCAACCTTCAGTAACCCATGTTCCATTTTTTTTTCAGGATAACCCCATGTACCACCTTCCCAATAGAAAAAGTATTGTTCAACCTTCCCCTGTTGGGCCCAATATTTCACTTTTGGGGTGCCAACGAACATCTACATGGTAATTGTTATCGGTCTACTTGCTCCGGCTGTCGAAGCCCAATAACCACAAATGGGCCTCTGCTCATGCAATTTCGGCCCTTTTTTAATGAAACACAGATCCTATGATTGGCAAAAAAAACACGGAGATTCTACATAAAAGTTGTTTTTATTTATTTTGAATTATTGGGTTCCAATTTTTGAAACTGCTCATGCACAATATGAAAATCCTTGATCGCTCCATAACCACATGGATAACGGTATTTTTAAAAATTCATAAAGTGGATTTGAAATTTAAAACATATCCTGATAATTCCATGATTTAATCTATCAACTTGCAAGATCTTGGAGCGAAAGAGCTTGTATTAGTTTGCAAAAATAATACTGATAAACCTGTCATTAACAAGAAATGAAGGTTTATCGTTCAGAGAGGATGCCATGTGGGACCCATGAGACAGTAGCGTCCACAACGTTTCAAAGAAAAAGGCAAGTAGCCCGAAAATAGGGGTAGAAAATAAATCCTAGAAAGGAAACATTTATAGTTCATAGAGGTCGACATGTGGGACCGATCTGCAGCAAGCATCCTCATCATTTCGAAGTCGGCAGGGATCGAAGAAAAAGGCAAATAGCCGGAAATTAGGGGTCAAAAATAAATCCAAAAAGAAACTTTTATTCTTCATAGAGGATGACATGTGGGACCAACTCTGCCAGAGCAGCGTTTCAAAGGGGGCAGGGATCAAAAGAAAAAGGCAAATAGCCGTAAATTAGGGGTAAAAAATAAATCCAACAAAGGAATGGTTTATTGTTCATAGATGCCGACATGTGGGACCCATGAGCCACCTGCGACCTCAATTTCAAAGGCGGCATATGATCGAAAGAAAAAGGCAAGTGACCAAAAATCAGGGGGTAAAAAAAATCTAAGAAAAGAAACTTTATTGCACATAGAGGATGACATGCGGGTCCCGTGAGCCAGCACCTTACTCAACTTTTCAGAGGCGGCATGAGATCGAAAGAAGAAGGAAAGTGACCAAATATCAGGAGCAAAAAATAATCCAACAAAAGAAACTTTTATTGTACATTGAGGATGGCATATGGGTCCCACTTATACAAGCTCTTTCGCTCCAAGATCTTGCAAGTTGATTGTACATAGAGGATGACATGCGGGCCCCTTGTGTCAGCAGCTTACTCAACGTTTCCAAGGCGGCAGGGGATCAAAAGAAAAAGGAAGTAGCCGGAAATTAGCGGTCAAAAATAACTCCAAGAAAGGAAACTTTTATTGTTCATAGAGGATGACATGCGGGACCCATGCGCTAGCAGCCTTCCTCAACGTTTCAAAGGCGGCATGAGATCGAAAGAAAAAGACAAGAGACCAAATATCAGGAGCCAAAAATAATCCAATAAAAGAAACTTTATTGTACATAAAAGATGACATGCGGGTCCCATTTTGCAGCAGCGGTGTCAACGTTTCAAATGCGGCTTGAGATCAAAAGAAAAAGAGTAGCCAGAAATTAGGGGTAAAAAAACTCCAGAATTTAGAATGGCATGCGGGTCCCATGAGTCCGCAACTTACTCAACGTTTCCATGGCGGCAGGGGATCAAAAGAAAAAGGAAATAGCCAAAAATAAGAGGGTGAAAAAAATTCAAGAAAAGAAACTTTTATAGTACAGAGGATGACATGTGGGTCCCATGAGCCGCAGCCTTCCTCAATGTTTCGGAGGCTGCATGAGATCGAAAGAAAAAGGCAAGTGACCAAAAATAAGGGGGTAAAAAATCCAAGAAAAGAGACTTGATTGTACATAGAGGATGACATGCGGGACCCATGAGGTAGCAGCATACTCAACGTTTCCATGGCAGCACAGGACCAACAAAAAAAGAGCAAGTAGCCAGAAATCAGGGGGTCAATAAAATTCAAGAAAAGAAATATTTCAATTGGGCTGCATCTGGTCGTCTGGGCCTTCGAACTATCTTGCTGGACGCCTTTGGACTCGTACAATTTCAGCCCACTCCAAAACAGGAAAGTCCTATGCTTCGCAAAAACAAAAACAAGGAGATTCAACATATAAGTTTGTTTATTTAATAATAAAGATTTATTTTTCCGTTTGCAATAGCTCAGAGCGAAATACACTGTTTATTGTCTGCAAAATAATCAAGATATCACATGTTTCTTGTACTGGGAGGCTGACATCGGGGACCCATGAGCCAGCAGGGTCGTCAACGTTTTAAAGACGGCAGAAGATCGAAAGAAAAAATAAACCAAAAATCAGTTGGTAAAAAATCCAAAAAATAAACATTTTTCGTTCTGAGAGGATGACATGCGGGACCCATGAGGCAGCAGCATCCTCAACGTTTCCAAGGCGACACAGGATTTAAAAAAAGGCAAAATAGCCAGAAATTAGAGGTCAAAATAACTCCAAGAAAAGAAAGGTTTATTGTTCATATAGGCTGACATGTGGGACCCATGAGCCAGCAGAATCCCCAACGTTTCAACGGCGGCAGGGGATCAAAAGAAAAAGGAAGTAGCCAGAAATTAGGGGTAAAAAATAACTCCAAGAAAGGAAACTTTTATTGTTCGTAGAGGATGACATGCGGGACCCATGAGCCAGCAGCTTACTCAACGTTTCAAAGGCGGCATGAGATTGAAAGAAAAAGGCAAGTGACAAAATATCAGGAGCCAAAAACAATCCAAGATTTATTGTACACAGAGGATGACATGCGGGTCCCATTTTGCAGCAGCTGTCAAAAGAAAAAGAAAGTAGCTAGAAATTAGGGGTAAAAAAACTCCAAGAAAGGAAAGCTTTATCGTTCATACAGGCTGACATGTGGGACCTATGAGCCAGCAGAGTCCTCAACGTTTCAAAGGCGGCAGGGGATCAAAAGAAAAAAGGAAATAGCCAAAAATCAGAGGGTGAAAAAAACCAAGAAAATGAACTTTTATAGTACATAGAGGATGACATGCGGGTCCCATGAGCCAGCAGGTTCCTCAACGTTTCAAACGTGGCATGAGATCGAAAGAAAAAGGCAAGTGACCAAATATCAGGATCCAAAAATAATTCAAGAAAAGAAACTTGATTGTACATAGAGGATGACATGCGGGTCCCATGTTGCAGCAGCGGTATCACCGTTTGAGAGGCGGCAGGGGATCGAAAGAAAAAGGCAAGTGACCAAATATGAGGTGCCAAAAAAATCCAAGAATATTTTTTTTATAGTACACTAGGAAACATGCCCGTGCGTTGCACCGGGGGAAAACAACTTTAAATGAAAACTTTGGCATGGCCCGTATTTTGCCCCAAAATCAATCCAACGTGTGTTCCCCCTTCTTCATTTTTCTCCTCCAACAAAGCACATTGGCTACGGACTCATGTACATCCTGGAGCTCGCTTGACATATATTGCATCTTAGAACGTTTGTCGAATTTCTGTATTTTGTGCTGGAGGTTTACTCTGACTCCTCCCGGATGCTACTCTGATACCTCGGCTTGATTTTAATAACTTGAAGAGCTCTATTTGAAAAAGAGGTCTTTCTCATTTCTAAACATTTTCATGGGCAATCCAATTCCCAGTCGGCAAATTTCATCTATCTAGAAAAAGAAAAGAGATTCAGCGACCCCAACTACCCAAGTAACGATGATGCAGAAGCTTGCCCATCTAAATAACCACGTAATAGTACTGTGGGCACTACCTAAATCAACTTCAAAAGGCCAACTGCTGAACAGTAGCAAAATCAGATGTGAAACAGTCCAGGAAACTAATTTGTATGACTCCTCCCGGATGCTACTCTGATACCTCGGCTTAATTTTAATAACTTGAAGAGCTCTATTTGAAAAAGAGGTCTTTCTCATTTCTAAACATTTTCATGGGCAATCCAATTCCCAGTCGGCAAATTTCATCTATCTGGAAAAAGAAAAAAGATTCAGCGACCCCAACTACCCAAGTAACGATGATGCAGAAGCTTGCCCATCTAAATAACCACGTAATAGTACTGTGGGCACTACCTAAATCAACTTCAAAAGGCCAACTGCTGAACAGTAGCAAAATCAGATGTGAAACAGTCCAGGAAACTAATTTGTATGACTCCTCCCGGATGCTACTCTGATACCTCGGCTTAATTTTAATAACTTGAAGAGCTCTATTTGAAAAAGAGGTCTTTCTCATTTCTAAACATTTTCATGGGCAATCCAATTCCCAGTCGGCAAATTTCATCTATCTGGAAAAAGAAAAGAGATTCAGCGACCCCAACTACCCAAGTAACAATGATGCAGAAGCTTGCCCATCTAAATAACCACGTAATAGTACTGTGGGCACTACCTAAATCAACTTCAAAAGACCAACTGCTGAACAGTAGCAAAATCAGATGTGAAACAGTCCAGGAAACTAATTTGTACGATAATATATATCAGTAAAAGTAGTAGCATTTAACTTCATGTCTTATGAGGGCACAAATAGTGAAATTATATGTCTGCTTCAGAAAACCGGGCAAATGATAACGGATCATGTGCAATAAGCTAGCGTAGAAGCAAACTCATAAGAAGCAGAAAAGAGGAGAAGGCCACTCCGGCCACGGGCCATGAGTTGCTGTGACCGCTGCTATTCCGTCAGAAGTTTATGGTTTCTCTGCATGTCATACATCTGCGCGTCGACATTACCATTGACGTTGTGAAGGGTTAGCTCCTACTGCTTCGCTGCATACACAGACGCATCATCACGTGTGGCTGTACATGCCATCGAGCAGCGTCATGTCGAACCAGCGCGCTCGTCGACTCGGCCAACGCTGTTCGATGCGCCGCCGAGGAGGGAACAGACAGATCCCATGCACTCCCGATCCGGCCATGGCGAGCAGCTCTCGGCGTGGCCTTCTCGAGCAGCCCAATGTCGTCCCCATCCGGCTCCAATCCTTATTCATGCTTCGTCGTATATATTAGTTGTAGAAGTATTCGATCACTTGCCATGGCGAGCAGACGGTGGCTTGGCCACGTGCGGGTAGCCCGACGTCGTCCACGTCTGGCTGCAATCCCCACTCGTACAGTCGTACTCGTCTCGTCGTCTCGTCGTAGTAGTCGTTGTGGCTGACTGGCGAACCACGTCCGGCGTGGCATACTGGCCTTGTCGAGCAGCCCGACGACGTCCTCGTTCGGCTCTAATCCTTCCTCATCCTCATCAAGCAGTCCTATGTTGGCCTCGTAGTCATAGTACTCGTTGTTTCTGGCCATGCGAGCTGTCCGCGGCGTGGACTCCTCGAGCAGCCCTCGAACCCCCCACCTTCACCTGGCGGTGCGCAGCGTTCATCACCTGCTTCCGTCACGCGGCCGCTCCGCGCGCAGTTGCTAATGACATGGCGTGCTCTCGGCCTCGCTAGCAGTAGGTTGCGGTAATTGGGAGCCACCAACGCCGATGAGGCCGCGCAGACGGCGAAACGGGTAAGGTTTCGTGTCCCCGTCCTGCCATCTCCGTTCCTGAGAAGCTCAGCCTCCACGCGGAGGAGCTAGCTTGTTGTCCGGTTGGCAGGGAATCAAGGTCCTGGTCAGCAGCGGGTGCTCATCCGGATCTCCGGTATGCCGGTTACCGGTTACGGCGTGCCAAGTACAACGATCAGAGGACGACTACGGCGGCCACCACTTCGACCTCGAGGGTGAGGCTACCGCGCGTCCGCGCCCACCTCCGCTCCCCACGACGGTGGTAGTAGGAGGCGCTACATCCTACAGAAGATCAATCGATCGATATGGTTCGGCATGGATAGTTGAGTAGCGCTCGTGGGTTTCGGGCGAAGCGAGAATTTATTCGTTTCCTGTCCAATCTTGTTGCATCTGTTCTTCTGCTGATGAAATCAATCTTGTAATGTTGACGGCGTGCCTCGGACGTTTCGATTTTGGGGGAAAATTTCTTTGTTTCCTACCCAATCTATGTGTGGTTCGAGTCGCGGCCTAGCTACGGGATCGTGGGCGGGGGGATTTTATTAGTCTGTACATATGAATCAAGTCCAACTCATACACGATTCTAATCTAACTCGGCCGGAACAAAGAAATTGATTGACCTACTCAGCTCGACGGACGAAACCAAGCAAGGCAGGACGGACGAAACGGACCGAACCACGGAAACCTTATTTTCTTTATTATTAGGTATAGATATAGATAGAGGATGACATGCGGGTCCCATGAGCCTCCAGGTTCCTTAACGTTTCAAACGTGGCATGAGATCGCAAGAAAAAGGCAACTGACCAAATATTAGGAGCCAAAAATATTCAAGAAAAGAAACTTGATTGTACATAGAGGATGACATGCGGGTCCCATTTTGCAGCAGTTGTATCACCGTTTGAGAGGCTGCACGGGATCGAAAGAAAAAGGCAAATGACCAAATATCAGGAGCCAAAAATAATCCAAGAAAAGAAATTTTATTGTACATAGAGGATGAGATGCGGGTCCCATTTTGCAGCAGCGGTCTCAACGTTTCCAAGGCGGCACAGGACCAAAAGAAAAAAGAAGTAGCCGTAAATCGGGGGTGAAAAAAATCCAAGAAAAGAAAGATTTCAATTGGGCTGCATCTGGACATCTGGGCCTTCGAACTATCCTGCTTGGCCTTTTGATTCGTACAATTTCAGCCCACTCCAAAACAGGAAAGTTCGGAATTTTCTAAAAAAAACTGGAACGTCCTATGCTTCGCAAAAACAAAAAAACAAGGAGATTCAACAAATAAGTTTGTTTATGTAAAAATAAAGATTTAATTTATCCGTTTGCAATAGCTCAGAGCGCAATACACTGTTTATTGTCTGCAAAATAATCAGGATATCACATGTTTCTTGTACGGGGAGGCTGACATCGGGGACCCACGAGCCAACAGCGTCGTCAATATTTTAAAGGCGGCAGGGGATGGAAAGAAAAAATAAACCAAAAATATGTTGGTACAAAATCCAAGAAAAGAAAAAATTTCGTTCTAAGAGGATGACATGCGGGACCCATGAGGCAGCAGCATCCTCAGCGTTTATTGTTCATAGAGGCTGACCTGTGGGCCCGTGAGCCAGCAGCGTCCTCAACGTTTTAAAGGCGGCAGGAGATCGAAAGAAAAAATTAGCCAAAAATCATTTGGTAAACAAAATCCAAGAAAAGAAACATTTACCGTTCTGAGAGGATGACATGCGGGACCCATGAGGCAGCAGCATCCTCAACGATTCCAAGGCGGCAGGGGATCAAAGGAAAAAAAGGAAATATCCAGAAATTAATTAGGGTTCAAAATAAATCCATCAAAGGAAACTTTTATTTTTCACAGAGGATGACATGTGGGACCGACCTGCCAACAGCGTCCTCATCGTTTCAAAGGGGCGAGAGATCAAAAGAAAAAGGCAAATAGCCAGAAATTAGGGATCAAAAATAACTCCAAGAATGGAAACTTTTATTGTTCGTAGAGGATGACATGCGGGACCCATGAGCCAGCAGCTTACTTAACGTTTCAAAGGCGGCATTAGATCGAAAGAAAAAGGAAAGTGACAAAATATCAGGACCAAAGATAATCCAAGAAAAGAAACTTTATTTACATAGAGGATGACATGCGGGTCCCATTTTGCAGCAGCGGTCCCAACGTTTCAAATGCGGCTTGAGATCAAAAGAAAAAGAAAGTAGCCGTAAATTAGGGGGTCAAAAAATCCAAGAAAATAAAGTTGATGGACATAGAGGATGACATGCGGGTCCCATGAGCTAGCAGCTTACTCAACGTTTCCAAGGCGGCAGGGGATCAAAAGAAAAAGGAAATAGCCAAAAATTAGAGGGTGAAAAAAAACAAAGAAAATGAACTTTTATAGTACATAGAGGATGAAATGCGGGACCCATGAGCCAGCAGGTTCCTCAACGTTTGAAACGTGGCATGAGATCGAAAGAAAAAGGCAAGTGACCAAATATGAGGAGCCAAAAATAATTCAAGAAAAGAAAGTTTTATAGTACATAGAGGATGACATGCGGGTCCCATGATCCTGCAGGTTCCTCAACGTGTCAAACGTGGCATGAGATCGCAAGAAAAAGGCAAGTGACCAAATATCAGGAGCCAAAAATATTCAACAAAAGAAACTTGATTGTACATAGAGGATGACATGCGGGTCCCATTTTGCAAGTAGACGTATCACCGTTTGAGAGGCTGCACGGGATCGAAAGAAAAAGGAAAGTGACCAAATATCGAGAGCCAAAAATAATCCAAGAAAAGAAATTTTATTGTACATAGAGGATGACATGCGGGTCCCATTTTGCGAGCAGCAGTCTCAACGTTTCCAAGGCGGCACGAGACCAAAAGAAAAATGAAGTAGCCGTAAATCGGGGGTGAAAAAAATCCAAGAAAAGAAAGATTTCAATTGGGCTGCATCCGGACATCCGGGCCTTCGAACTATCCCGCTTGGCCTTTTGATTCGTACAATTTCAGCCCACTCCAAAACAGGAAAGTTCGGAATTTTCTAAAAAACAGAACGTCCTATGCTTCGCAAAACAAAAAAACAAGGAGATTCAACATATAAGTTTGTTTATGTAAAAATAAAGATTTAATTTATCAGTTTGCAATAGCTCAGAGCGCAATACACTGTTTATTGTCTGCAAAATAATCAAGATATCACATGTTTCTTGTACGGGGAGGCTGACATTGGGGACCCATGAGCCAGCAGCGTCGTCAACGTTTTAAAGGCGGCAGGGATGGAAAGAAAAAATAAACCAAAAATATGTTGGTACAAAATCCAAGAAAAGAAACATTTTCGTTCTAAGAGGATGACATGCGGGGCCCATGAGGCAGCAGCATCCTCGCCGTTTATTGTTCATAGAGGCTGACATGTGGGACCCGTGAGCCAGCAGTGTCCTCAACGTTTTAAAGGCGGCAGGAGATCGAAAGAAAAAATTAGCCAAAAATCATTTGGTAAACAAAATCCAAGAAAAGAAACATTTACCGTTCTGAGAGGATGACATGCGGGACCCATGAGGCAGCAGCATCCTCAATGATTCCAAGGCGGCAGGGGATCAAAGGAAAAAAAGGAAAAATTCAGAAATTAATTAGGGGTTCAAAATAAATCCATCAAAGGAAACTTTTATTGTTCACAGAGGATGACATGTGGGACCGACCTGCCAACAGTGTCCTCATCGTTTCAAAGGGGGCAGGAGATCAAAAGAAAAAGTCAAATAGCCAGAAATTAGGGGTCAAAAATAACTCCAAGAAAGGAAACTTTTATTGTTCGTAGAGGATGACATGCGGGACCCATAAGCCAGCAGCATACTCAACGTTTCAAAGGCGGCATGAGATCGAAAGAAAAAGGCAAGTGACAAAATATCAGGAGCCAAAGATAATCCAAGAAAAAAACTTTATTGTACATAGAGGATGACATGCGGGTCCCATGAGCCAGCAGCGGTCTCAACGTTTCAAATGCGGCTTGAGATCAAAAGAAAAAGAAAGTTGATTGTACATAGAGGATGACATGCGGGTCCCATGAGTCAGCAGCTTACTCAACGTTTCCAAGGCGGCAGGGGATCAAAAGAAAAAGGAAATAGCCAAAAATCAGAGGGTGAAAAAAAACCCAAGAAAATAAACTTTTATAGAACATAGAGGATGACATGCGGGTCCCATGATCCAGCAGGGTCCTCAACGTGGCATGAGATTGAAAGAAAAAGGCAAGTGACCAAATATCAGGAGCCAAAAATAATTCAAGAAAAGAAACTTGATTGTACATAGAGGATGACATGCGGGTCCCAATTAGCAGCAGCGGTATCACCGTTTGAGAAGCGGCAGGTGATCGAAAGAAAAAGGCAAGTGACCAAATATGAGGTGCCAAAAAAAGTCCAAGAAAAGAAAGTTTTATAGTACATAGAGGATGACATGCGGGTCCCATGAGCCTGCATGGTCCTCAACGTGGCATGAGATCGAAAGAAAAATGCAAGTGACCAAATATCAGGAGCCAAAAATAATTCAAGAAAAGAAACTTGATTGTACATAGAGGATGACATGCGGGTCCCATTTAGCAGCAGCGGTATCACCGTTTGAGAGGCTGCACGGGATCGAAAGAAAAAGGCAAGTGACCAAATATGAGGTTCCAAAATATATCCTAGAAAAGAAAGTTTTATAGTACATAGAGGATGACATGCGGGTCCCATTTAGCAGCAGCGGTCTCACCATTTGAGAGGCGGCAGGGGATCGAAAGAAAAAGGTAAGTGACCAAATATGAGGTGCCAAAAAAATCCAAGAAAAGAAAGTTTTATAGTACATAGAGGATGACATGCGGGTCCCATTTAGCAGCAGTGGTATCACCGTTTGAGAGGCGGCAGGGGATCGAAAGAAAAAGGCAAGTGACCAAATTTGAGGTGCCAAAAAAACTCCAAGAAAAGAAAGTTGATTGCTCATAGAGGATGACATGCGGGTCCCAATTAGCGAGCAGTGGTCTCAACATTTCCAAGGCGGCAAGGGATCAAAAGAAAAAGGAAGTAGCCGTAAATCGGGGGTCAAAAAAATCCAAGAATAGAAAGAATTTTGGTTCATAGAGGATGACATGCGGGACCCATGATCCCGCATCATAAACGGCTCGATCGGAGAGCGTTGAACGAGATGGCGCGATCGAGAAAAAAACAATGCCGGAGAGGCTGCCATCTCGGGCCCTACATCCCTCGGCGGTGCGGATTTGCGTTGACTCGGCCGGCGAACCCGAGAATTCGAGATGCACCACGTCCCGGGCCACCATACGCAACGTTTTGGCCGTTTTCGTCGGGCTAGGTGGCCTCGTAAACGAGAAAAAAAACGTTTTGACATGCACAACGGACAGACCCAAAATCGTCGGCCATGGTACACCAGCAACCACGGCGCGACTTCAACTTCGTCGGCCATGGCAACTTTTCTTGTAGTGATAATGGCCCCTACATCGTCATATGCATATGTACACCGATGCTACAAGTGCAAGCAACAAGGCTACCAACCACGGGAATGTCCCAGTCTCCTATGTGACGTGTGCAAGGCCAAGGAACACATGACATGGCAATGCACAACACCAAGCGCCAAGCACCAAGAAGTTCTACTTCGATGAGTTAGATGCCCAAGCCTCCAAGAGGCCTTTGGCCCCTACACTTCAAGATGAAGATCGACAAGGCCAAGTAAAGCGTGAAGTTGATTCGAGCCTATCTGTCAACGACACTATGGCGACACCACATGAGGTTGATTTGGGAGGCAATGCAGTTGAGATGGTTTAGCATTGGAATTTCCCTTTCAACCAAGGAGGCGCAAGGAATGAGAAATTTGAGCCTACTCCTATATGGTTGAATGATGATATGGTACTAATCCCATGTGAGCATGAGAGCCACTTAGCCCACTTGAGTGAGAGTGATAGTGATTTGAGTGACTCCCACCGCATATGTGAGATTGAGTGCTTCTATTTGGAGGATGTGAGTGATACACCAAGTGAGTTGAGAGAGGTAGTTGATAGGTCCATGTAGGCTATTTCATTTTCTAACAACTTAACCTCTCCCTCTGTTGTGTTTTTTCATGTTGCACTAGGTTCCATGGATGATGAAGCGCCGATCACGGAGAATAAGATGTACATGGTGCATAAATATGATGATATCACACCATGCTTGCTTAAAGATGAACATGGAGGCCACATGCATGCACCCTATCACTTCCACAACACCTACCTCATATGAGTGGGACTACAAAGGTACCTATATGGGTATTGATGATTGATAGATCGAAATTTAGCACTATTTTACTGAGGTTTTTAAATATACTATTACTCATATTGTCACTCATTTCATGCTCCAGCTAGATACACCTATGCCTATTTTGCATACTTACGAGTTCTTGTTCATTTTTCATATGAGCTTCGCATATTTATTAGTTTTAGTAGGATTTTATTATGTTTCCCTTGTCTTTTACATGTATTTAGGTGTTATTGGATATCATGGAAAAAAGGGAGCAAAAGGGACCAAGAGGGTATAAGATGGGAGAATTACAGGCACCATACTTAGCCATATAAGGTGTAGGAAAAGTGATATTTTCAAAAATCTTATATTTAAGTTCTAAGGCCATGGTGTTGTAGCCCTCGTCCATACGAGTTCAACGAGCCGAAGAACACCAAAATTGCAGTATGGATGAAGAAATGGTGAGAAAAATACGAAAGCATCCACAAGTTTAACAACCATCGGTACGGGCAGCCCCGCCCGTACCGTCTGCCCGTACCGGGCTCCATTGGGACCATTTCGTCAAATGGAACAACACTTTTGAAGGCCCGATGGGCATATTCGGGCCCAGGCTCCGTTGGTTCGTGAAACCGTGCCTATATAGAGAGGGGAGGAGGCAAGGAGAGGCACCACTTCATCATCCACGCCCTAGGGGCGGAGCCCTGCCGCTCCACCGATGCTGCCGCCATCTCCGTAGCCGCCGTCTCCATCAACACACAAAATAGGAGGAGGAGGCTAGGCTCTTGAAGGGCAACACATCGATCTCCATCATCAACACCATCATCAACATCTTCACCGAGATCCCCTTAGTCTACTTGGTTGTGATCCAAACACTATTATGATTTGCACTTATATACAATTGTATCTTCATATTCAATCCATATTATTGCTATGATGTTGATCCCCTTCATGTATGAGTAGTCCCTTTGTTCTTGGGGAGATATGGAGAAACCCTAGTAATATTATGATGTTAAATAAAGATGTTTTATACCTTTGATCTATGAATGTGTGGTATTCTCTTCTTGATGTTATGTGAAGTGCACCACATAATATTTGCCTTATGGACAAGGAGGGATGATGTGGGCATTACCCTTCGAGCAACTAATATTGTACTACCTCTTATGGCCCAGTCAGGGGCCCATGAAGGCACTCGATGACCAGGTGGCCCGTTACGTCGGTTTCGAAGAAGGATTCTTGAAGGACAAGGAAAGAAGACGAAGAATACAAGGAAAGTTTAGACTCAGGACTCTTTGTAACCTAGTCGTACCCGGGAAGATCTCTCGAGACCTGGCTCCCAATATAAGGGCCAGGAGAGGGGCTGCCGAGGGACAGAATCATAATAGGCACAACCACCGTAAGTCTAGAGCGAGGTCACCATAGAACTTAGCCTCTCGACGAAGATCATAGTCGAAACCTTCGGCACCCCATTGTAACCGATATTTTCAGCAATCAAGATCAGACAGGCAGGACGTAAGGGTTTTACCTCATCGAGGGCCCCGAACCTGGGTAAATCGCTCTCCCCGCTTGTTTGATAATCGATGTATCGTGTCAGCCTATAGGATTCCATCTACCCTAAGCCCCTTATGGAGGGCATTGCCGAGGAGTACCCTCGACAATTGGCGCCGTCTGTGGGAAACTTGTCGGCACAAGGCATGACATCGACAGTTCCGGTCACATCTGCGGCGTTCGTGCTGGAATCGCCAACGCCGCCAAGTCCAAGAAACTCGGTTCATTGCGGATCCTTCGAGTTCACACCACGCACTGAGGCCTCGCATCCGATCTCTTCGGAACCGCGCGACAGCATGGATACAACCTTCGGTGGTGTTCACTTCATCATCGACTCCAGAGGGTTCCTTCGACTTCCTAGTTCAAACGAGCCAAGCCCAAGAACTTCGGTTCAAGATGACATCACACCACCAGTGGCTTTGGCAGTCTTGCCTAGGAGTAATGGCGAGAGCAGCCGAAGCAGTTTCGGTAGCAGAGAGGAGCAAAGGAAGAGACGAAGGGATTCACGCCGTGAAGAAGAGGAGCGGGCTGCGAACCGCCCTCGACAGTATGAACGGGGATGTTACAGTATGCAATCAACCAAGAATCGCTTTGCACACCTTATTTATCGGCCGCAGAGCAACTTGAAGCGCCGTGTTACCTGCACTCTTATATCGACCCGAAGGATAACCTCGAAAAAGCCACCCATCTGCTTAGAAATTGTCGGCAGTTCCTCGAAGTCCAGAGCTTCTGCGACGACCTCAGGGCCGAGACAGCAGCAAAAAACCCATTCGGCAGAAAAAAGGGCGGCAGCTTATAATCATCAACCGCAACAGTACGTACCGAAAAAAGGAGATGTGTACATACCAACCGAAGTATATACAGCGTCTCGAGGACAAGTCAAAATGATCCATAAAACTAGCTTTTCGAAGAGGGAAGCTAAGAAGTTCTCGCGAGAGGTGAAATACGCAGAGGTTGCTGTGGCCGAAATACCCGAGTATATCGATTGGTCAGACCAAAGCATATTGTTTAGCAAGGCGGATCACCCGATGGCCGTTCCAAGACCTGGTCAAGCTGCTCTAGTTCTCGAAGCACAGATTGGAGGATACAATATGAGCAAGGTCTTCATGGATAGAGGAAGCGGCCTGAACCTGCTTTTCGCAAGTACAATGAAGGCAATGGGTTTAACGGTTGATATGCTAAAATAATCTGATACAGGTTTCCACGGCATCATCCCGACCCGACCCGCTTATCCCCTTGGTAAAATATCACTGGATGTAGTTTTCGGCACACCTAGCAACTTCAGGAAGGAGAAACTTGAATTCGAAGTTGTCGATTGGGAATCACAATACAATTCCATCCTCGGCAGGCCAGCGTTTCCCAAATTCATGGCGGTACCTCACTATGCATACTTGAAGCTGAAGATTGATACGTCCTAAACGTATCTATAATTTTTGATGCTCCATGCTTGTTTTGTTACAATTCTTATATGTTTTATGTGCATTTTTCCACACTTTTTAGCATTTTCTGGGACTAACCTATTAACGAAGTGTCGCAGTGCTAGTTCCTGTTTTCTACTGTTTTTGTGTTTTAGAAAAGTTGTACATGAAAATTTCTTGGAATTGGACGAAAAAAAAGCCACAGTCTTATTTTTCCGGGACGAAGACGGAGCCAGAAGGACACGCGCAGGAGAGCTGCCACGTGGCAGTACATAGGGCAGGCGCGGCCCCACCCTTGGCCACGCCTGGCCCATGTACTGGTGCCTCGTTGACTTGTTTTCTCCGCCCTTCTGCCTATTTATTCCTTGTATCAGGAAACCCAGGAGACGAGAGCCTCCATCCATGAAAAGTTCCGACGCCGCCGTCAACCGAAACCCTAGTTCGGGAGGGTTCTGCAGTCCATCCCGGCACCCTGCCGAAGAGGGAAATCACCGCCGGAAGCCTCTACATCGCCATGTCTTCATCCGAGGTGATGCGTGAGTAGTTCTCCACGGGACCATGGGTCCATAGCAGTAGCTAGATGGCTGTCCTCTCCTTGTTGTGCTTCATGTATAGATCTTGTGAGCTGCCTAACATGATCAAGATCATCTATTTGTAATTGCTACATGTTGGTTTGATGTGGATCCGATTTATAGGGAGATTGCTTTGGTTGAGATTATGTATTATGTTATTATGATCTTGCATGCTCTCCGTTTCTAGTAGATGTTCTGGCCAAATAGATGCTAGCGACTCCAAGAGGGAGTATTTATGCTCGATAGTGAGTTCATGCCTCTATTTAACCATGGGAACTGACCTTGTTCTCTATGGTTGTAGATGTGTTGTTGCTACTAGGGAGAAAACATCGGTGTTCTATTCAAGGGTAGTTTCATCGTTTACTTTACACACATTGCTTAAAGCGATTGTCCGTTGCTTGTAACTTAATATCGGAGGGTGTCGCGGATGCAATCCCGAAGGTGGATTATTAGTCATAGATGCGAGTTGGATTACGGTCTATGTATATTGTTGTAATGCCCGCATACTTTCATAGCATGTATTCTGCACCAACCATTAGCGTAGAATCTCTGTTTGTCAATTTCCCATCTGTAATTTGTTTAACCAGCATATTTATTTTATTGGGGAGGCGCCTCTAATGAATTATGGACCCCGGTCCTTCTTCTTTTAATTGCATTCTTCTACAGCATTTTCATGTTCTGTTCTCTGCAAACAATTCATCTTCCACACGGTTCGTTTAATCCTTTGTTTTCAGCAAAACTAGTGAGCTTGACAACCTCACTGAAAGTTGGGGACAAAGTACTTGGTTGTTTGTGTGCAGGTCTCCACGTTTAGGGATGGTGTTAGTGAGGCCAGGTAGGATGCACAAGAGATTCATATTTGTGCCATCACACCAGGCTCGCTTGCACCACCCCCGAGTGTACAGGTGACCAAACATTCTAATAATCGGCACTAAAATGGAAGAAAGATCCAAGTGGTATCAACTAGATAGCATATGCCTCATACTTTGTTGGTCGAAGACAAGTAGGATGCACAACAGATTGATATTTGTGCCATCACACTAGGTTCGCTCACCCCACCCGAGAGTGTAGTGACCAAACATTCTAATCATCAACAAGTACAAATAAAATTAAAGACCAAATCATTTATAAAGAAATCATTTATAACCAGAGAATGCCCATTTTATTTCTATATGCTCTACTTTCTAGAGAACCATGTACAACATATACACATATATGGCAACTAGTGAGCATGAGAGACAGAAGGAATAGGCCAGCAGAGAGGGGAGCTAGATCACCCAACTAGAGTTGGTGATCCCTGGTAAAACCAGGAGCTCATACCCTAGAGAGAGAGGGCAACAAATCACACATAAGTAAATCCCACCAAGTAAACCATGTCCAGGAAAGTAATTCCAGGTCAACCAAATAGCACATAGCCATAGCAAAGCCACAAGCAATGCATATGAGCTCACTAGCAATTCATTAAATAAATCATGCCTTTATAACCAACAATATAGTGAGAATGAAACAAAAGCATAACTGAATATCTTCAGTTAAGTATGTACATGATAGTATGGCAGCAAACTACCATGCCAGGGATGATTAAATCATCCAAATGGGGGCATCATAAATAGTCTTTGTCAATGATTAAGATGATTTGAGCCCATCAAGCTTCAGCAATATGCCATAGAGCAAATAAGTAACCCTCAAACTACAATGAAAATTCTAAATTTAATATCTTTGTTTAGCTCCGGTACCACACTGCCAAAGACCAAGTTAATAGTAGTACATCACACCAACGGATTTCCATAGGGAATGTAAAGAGGAGAAAATATAGCTCACAATGTAGAGAAGGTAGGAAGCGAGGTAGGCGACGTCGGGGTTGCAGTCATTCAAATTATCAGAGAAATTCAAAGATTGAGAACAGAGAGAGCAAGTATCCTAATAGTTGTCTAGTTTCTCGTTATTTAGTTTCTTGAAAGTTCGTTGTGAATAATTCTTTATGCGTGTTTTGAACTGGACATAAGTATTATGAATTTTTACATAATGATTCATAGTTGCAACCAGGATCACATGCTCTCAATTTTAACAAAGTTAATGGCCTCTTCATCTGTTCCAGTATAACATATTCCTTTGACAAGCTTGCATGGCAGATTAATTTGGTCATCTAGTACCTGAAACCAATTTGATGAGTTGTTTACTTTGCTCAGGGGATCCCTGATACGTCTCCAACGTACCTATAATTTCTGATGTTCCATGCTTGTTTTATGACAATACCTACATGTTTTGCTCGCACTTTATAATGTTTTTATGCGTTTTCCGGAACTAACCTATTAACAAGATGCCGAAGTGCCAGTTCCTGTTTTCCGCTGTTTTTGGTTCCAGAAAGGCTGTTCGGGCAATATTCTCGGAATTCGACGAAACAAAGACCCAGTATCTTATTTTTCCCGGAAGACCCCAGAACACCGAAGGAGAGTCGGAGGCGGGCCAGAGGGCCACCACACCATAAGGCGGCGCGGCCCCAGGCCCGGCCGCGCCGACCTATGGTGAGGGGGGCCCGAGCACCCTCTCGCGCCGCCTCTTCGCCTATAAGACCCCTTTCGACCTAAAAACGCGATACAAATTGACGAAACTCCGAGAAAGACTCCGTGGGCGCCGCCGCCATCGCGAAACTCCGTTTCGGGGGACAGAAGTCTCTGTTCCGGCACCCTGCCGGGACGGAGAAGTGCCCCCGGAAGTCATCTCCATCGACGCCACCGCCTCCATCATGCTCCGTGAGTAGTTCCCTCATGGACTACGGGTTCTAGCTGTAGCTAGTTGGTACTCTCTCCCCCATGTACTTCAATACAATGATCTCATGAGCTGCCTTACATGATTGAGATTCATCCGATGTAATCGGTGTTGTGTTTGTTGGGATCCGATGGATTGTTACTATAAAGTTTATGAAGTTATTGTTGCTGCAATCTTGTTGTGTTTAATGCTTGTCACTAGGGCCCGAGTGGCATGATCTTAGATTTAAGCTCTATACTTATTGATTAGATTGTATCTACAAGTTGTTTGCATGTGTCTATGTCCGGAACTCGAGGCCCCAGAGTGACAGCAACTGGGATAACTGGAGGGGAAGGTGTAGGTATGAGGATCACATGTTTTCACCAAGTGTTAATGCTTTGCTCCGGTGCTCTATTAAAAGGAGTACCTTAATTTCCGATAGATTCCCTAGAGGCCCGGCTGCCACCGGCTGGTAGGACAAAAGATGTTGTACAAGTTTCTCATTGCGAGCACGTATGACTATATATGGAAAACATGCCTACATGATTAATAATCTTGATGTTCTGTCGTAATGCTATTTCAATCCTATCAATTGCCCAACTGTAATTTGTTCACCCAACACTTGTTATTGGAGAGTTACCACTAGTGTAGATAGCTGGGAACCCCAGTCCTCTTTCATCATCATATACTAGTTCCTATATGACATTGGAAGTAGTATCAACTATTTTCTGGTGCCATTGCCTCTATGTTACTATTACTGCTGTTGTGTTACTGTTACTATTGCTCTCATATCACTACTACTTTCACATCACCCCTGTTACTAGTGCTTTTCCAGGTGCAGCGGAATTGACAACTCAGTTGTTAAGGCTTATAAGTATTCTTTACCTCCCCTTGTGTCGAATCAATAAATTTGGGTTTTACTTCCCTCGAAGACTGTTGCGATCCCCTATACTTGTGGGTCATCAAGACTATTTTCTGGCGTCGTTGCCGGGGAGGCATAGCTCTACTCATAAGTTCACCTGGGGAGTACACTCTACCTCTCTCTCTGTTTTATTTTAGTTTGCTTAGTTTAATTTTGTCTAGTTTATTTTTGTCTTGTTTTATTTTTCTCATATACCCAAAAATCCATAAAAATTTGAAAAACCTAAAAATTAAAAACTGTTGTTATGGGAGAACCCAAAACCTATTTGGAGATTATACAATTATATAATAATTATAGAGAATCAAGAACGGGAAAAGTTATGAGTGCTGTGATAGAAAAACTGAATACAATTGCTAAAATCTTGCTTAAACGCCATGATATAAACTGTTGCTCTAAACAGGATACTAAACATCTTAAATTTCAATGTGGCTTTAGTGAAGAAGTTTTAATTAAGAACTATAATTGGAATAGCTATATTCATTTTGGGTTCGAAGAAGTAGAACAATTTGTTTTGTTTATGGGATCTTCTGAGATCGAATCCTTCATTGCTAAAAATTATGAAACTTGTGTTGTTTGTAAGGACCTTAAAGATTATGTCTCTTCTATCCTTAATTTTTGCATAGAAAGCTACAGTGATAATCCTTATATCATTGATTATAAAGAGAGACTCATTAATGCACAAGAATGCACTCACAATTTGCAGGAACCATTGGAAGAAGAAATTGATGAACTCGAAAGCTCATTGGGTGAAAAAGAGGAGGAAATTGATGAACCCGAAAGCTCATTGGATGAAAAAGAAGAGGAGAGTGATGAACAAAAGGAGGAAGAATGGATTAGCTACCCATGCCAACCTTCTAATGAGAGTAACTCTTTATCTCTTACACTATTTGATTGTCCTCCATGCTTACCAAAGGAGGATGAATGTTATTATTGGGGGGATGACCCCCGGTATGCCAAAGGCATGCCAAAACTGGATGGTTTAGGCCATCAAGATACCGGTTTAATGTTTATACCGGAGCATGAAGTTAAGAGTTTGGCTAAGTGAAGCTAAGCCGGTATCCCCAGGAGGGGTATACCGGAACCGGATAGAGAAGACACCGGGCTACCGGTAAGAAGTGCACTGTAGCACGTCGGCAGGACCGGTCAAAGGTTCTCTCCAGAGCTAGAAGACAAAGATGAGCTAAGCAAAGTAGCTTTAAACGAAGCCCCGACGATAAAGAAGAGGATGACGCCGAAAGAAGCCGGAGGACGTCGGCCTCCCCGATTAAAGAAGACCCCGGTGTCATCTATGATTAAAGTAACTTTGTAAAGTAGTTTGTCTAGTCAAAGATGCCATTAGGGTTTTCTTCCTTCGTAAGCCACCCTCTCCCCTATATAAGGAGAGGGGGCACACCCGTACTAGGGACGGGCAAGCTAGGTAAGACCTTGTACTGAGAAACTTGTATCCTGTTGAAATCAATGAAGAGAAAGATCTAGAGCGAGTTCTTCCTTGTGTCTTTCTTCTTCTACCTCTAGCCTTGGCTAGGTTCTTGAGGAAAGCATCCGGAAGTTCATCCCATCTAATCACAAACCCTCCCCCGAATCCTCTTGCGTCCATCCGGCCCCAACTTAAGCCATCCTATGGCATCTGTCTGTTCCCCACGACGACAGTTGGCGCCCACCGTGGGGCATGAAGTGGCGCTTGCTGGAGTTCACATTCGGGCGGGCATCCTCGATGTCGCAGGCCAGCGGACCGTGTCTGCGCTGGTGCAGCGCATCTACTCCATGGACTTCATCAACGACAACGCGGGATGCTTCGCCAACGGCGGCATCTTCCCCAAGAACGGCCGCATCATCGAGTTCGGCAGCCACCGCGTCTACTTCGGCACTGTCCCTGTGCGCCAGCGCCTCTCGCCGGTGCTGGTGGCGCCGGATCCGCCAAGGTGGCTCTATGCTGGCCGCGCCGCCGGCAGCGTCGAGGTAATGATGGCTGGCGCGGTTGACGCAGGCAAGGAGGCTATGGAAGAAGGTGCCGGTCGCGCGGCATCGACCCGTGCGGCCAAACCACCGCTGGAGCGCGACGCATGTGCTGCGGGAGCATCTTCCGTACCACCGGAGACACCACTCCAAGCGGCGATGAACATGCTGGCGACGCCCATCGTGCAGAACATCGACCCGGCAGCGGCTCAGGCGGAGCTGGAGGCACAACGCCAGAAGCTGCTCGCGAACGGCGCCGACATCGTCCGAGCGCAGCGCGAGCTGAACCTAACCCTACGTGAGTACAACGCTGCCCATGGCTTTGCTTCTGTTAGCGCTCATGCTGCTAGGGTACCAGAGAACCGGCTTAAGGCTCGCAATCTAGATCAGGATTTGCGTAAGGAAATTCTTGCCGGCAAAAGTACTTCTGCATCTATGAGCATCGTAGAGAAACCTAAGTACAACAGCCCGGATAAAACCATAAAAGCTGCTAAGGCTGCAGTAGAGCTGTGTGATTCGCTTTCCGGAGACGCTTTGGCAAAACAGCAAGAACGTGTAAGAGAGTTGCTTGAAACCATCGAGCAGCAAAATGCTGAGCAGCTCGCTAGGCTGAACAAGGTTGTGGCCTCGAAATCCATGCGTTCAACAAAGAATGCCGGAAGCAAGTCCCATGGGCAGGCATCGTCCCCCATCCGGACAGAAGAAGAGAAAACGAGATAAATGCGCAGCAGATGACTGTGTACGATCCGGTTCTTGCCGGAAAGCAACAAGCCGGGCAACACGATGCCGGTAGAAAAAGCCAAGGGGCAGATCGAGGTTACGCCAGAGGAGGCTATGCCGGAAACAATCATGCCGGTAGACACGAAACCGGGCAAAATTATCGAGCTGCAAGGGCAGCGTACGAAGAGGAAACACTTCCACCAAGGTACCGGCAGGCAAGAGCTGCGGTACCGGAACCTTACGATGAAGCTGATTCGACGAGACTCACTGCATACCGGAACCCGTTGGGGGAACGCTTGGGAGAAAGGCACCTGCCGGAACGGGATGCGAGGCACCGTCTGGATAGAGTGTACTTGTCTAAAATGATCGAGGCAGAAGGTCCTCCGGGTCCAAAATGCTTTGGTCCAAGGATCATGAGAGAGGAACCACCAGTTCGCAACTTCCAGCTGCCCCGTGACACGAAAACATATGATGGCACCACTAAGCCGGAAGACTGGCTCGCGGATTACGTGACCGCGGTATACGTCGCTGGTGGCGGAGGAAGCGTAGCTGGAGGAGGAAACCGGCGTTGGGCCGTGAGAATTGTACCATCATTCTTGGTAGGACCGGCAAGAATCTGGCTAAACAACTTGCCGGCGGGAAGCATAAATGGTTGGTTGGACTTTGAGGAAGCTTTTGTGAGTAATTTCACCAGCACATACCGGAGGCCCAACAGGCCTCAGCAGCTCGCTTTGTGCGTGCAGCGCCCGCAAGAAACAGACCAGGACTACCTGGCTCGGTGGAACTCCACGAGAAACTCCTGTGATGGGGTGATAGAAGCGCAAGCCATACCATGGTTTTGCAATGGATGCCGTAGAGGTTCGCCGTTGTGGCAAAAGCTGCAGCGAAACATGCCGGTAACTCTGGCAGAGATGATACGTGTGGCAGATAACTATGCATTGGGAGACCCAATGCAACCGGCGGCACAAGCTGAGCCGGAACAATCAAACCCACCTCAGCAGCACCAAGAGCAACACCGGGATAACCGGAACAACAAAAGAAGGGAAGATTTCCCGGATCGAAGGTACGGTCCGCAGCAAGTTGCTGCTGTACAAGATAATTCTGAGGCCAGCGGCAGTCAGAGGCAGAGAACCGGATCGCAGCCATGGGCGGGTCCTAAAAAACAATGGGTCGAAAAGAAACCCTGGGGCCAGAAAAAGAATTGGCAGGAATCTGGGAAATACACCATGGAAGCCGCCATGGATCAACCATGCCGGTGGCACACTCCGAATCCGGCTCACCCGTCAAACCATTTAACGAAGGACTGTTCTTGGACCAAGTACTTGATGCTCAAGGGAGCAGTAAAAGATGCGCAAGCACAAGGGTGCTCCACGATGCTACCACCATCTCAAGATATGCTGCATCAGCACCAACTACCACCACCACCACCACTCACCGGAGCAAATGCTTTACCGGTATAGCCTCAGCCAAACAGGCAGCAGTACCAGCAAGTCAATCAGGTGGGAGAGGGCCACGGCCAACCACCTCCACCGGCACCTTTGGGCCGGAATGTTTATGAGGATCCGGATGTCTGTTGTGTTGTGTTTGTCACTGAGCCAACCGACAGGCAGAGCCTACGGCGCCGCTCCATGGAAGTAAACGCAGTGATGCCGGCAGTACCAAAGTACATGCTGTGGTCAGATCAAGAGATCTCCTGGTCGTTCAAGGATCACCCTAAGATAATGCCTAATCCGGGTGGTTATGCTCTTGTGGTAGACCCAATCATGCATGGGCCAACTACTCGAGTCAAGTTCAGCAAGGTGCTGATAGACAATGGGAGCAGCATAAATATAATGTACCGGCACACCATGAACACGCTGGGCATAACAGAAAACATGCTATAGCCAACGCGTACAACTTTCCACAGAATCGTTCCGGGCTTGTCCTGCGCGCCGGTAGGAAAGGTCCGGGTGGATGTGTCGTTTGGAGGACGTGACAACTGCCGGGTTGAAAACATTGAGTTCGAGGTGGTGGACCTAGATAGTCCTTACCATGCGCTGCTGGGGAGACCGGCATTGGCAGCTTTCATGGCCTCGACTCACACGGCCTATCTCAAGATGAAGATGCCGGCACCTCGTGGACCCTTGACTGTGGTGGGAAACTACAAGATCTCGCTGCAAAATGCTTCCGCCGGATCGAATCTGGCAGAGTCGCTGGTGATTGCAGAGGAAAAAAGGAGGATGCAAACCGCGGTAGCGCTGGCTCAATCTTCACAGTTGAGCTTAGCGGCAATGAGTGCAAGCTTGAGTGCACCAGCATTCAAGCCGACAAAAGAAACAAAGGACATTGTGCTGGATCCGGCTTACCCTGAGCGCACCGTTCGCATCGGTGCCGGCCTCAGTGAGGCATAGGAAAGCGCTCGTCAGCTTCCTCCGTGAGAATCGGAATATTTTTTCCTGGTCTACAGAGGACTTGGTAGGTGTTCCGAGGGAGCTGGCTGAGCACTCTTTGAATGTCCGGAAGGATGCGAAGCCGGTGCGACAACCTTTACGCCGGTTTGCTGAGGATAGGAGGAAAATCATTGGAGAAGAAGTGACAAAGTTGTTGGTTGGCCGTTTCATCGTGGAAGTAACGCATACTGAGTGGCTAGCCAATCCGGTGCTGGTTGAAAAGAAGAAAGAAGAGAACCTAGAAGCAAAGGCTCCAAAGGTGTGGCGCATGTGCATCGACCACATCAACCTGAACAAGGCTTGCCCAAAAGATCCTTTCCCCTTACCTTGGATCGATCAGGTGATTGATTCCACTGCTGGGTGCGAGTTGTTGTCTTTCCTAGATGCTTACTCCGGTTTCCATCAAATCCCCCTGAAAAAGGAAGATCAAATAAAAACTGCGTTCATTACCCCGCACGGGGCTTATTGCTATGTTACTATGCCTTTTGGTTTGCGCAACGCTGGTGCAACGTACCAGCGCTATCTGCAAAAATGCTTGTTTGATCAAATTGGAAAAAATGTGCAAGTCTATGTGGATGATGTCCTGATAAAAACGAAGGTAAAAGATACCTTAATCGACGATATCCGGCAAACATTCGATAACTTGAGAAGGTTCCGGATGAAACTTAACCCGGCAAAATGTACTTTCGGTGTCCCTGCCGGTAAGCTGCTTGGTTTCCTTGTATCAAGCCGGGGCATTGAAGTGAATCCGGTAAAGATCCGGGCAATAGAAAGAATGACCATACCGCACGATCTCAAGGAAGTGCAAAAGTTTACCGGAAGCTTGGCATCGCTAAGCCGGTTCATAAGCAGATTGGGAGAAAAAGCTCTGCCCCTCTATGCTCTCATGAAAAAATCCGATACATTCGTCTGGACCCCTCAGGCAGACGCGGCATTTAAGGAGCTAAAAACAATGCTAGCCACAGCACCAATACTGGCTTCGCCTTTGGAAAGAGAGCCCATGTTGTTGTACATAGCAGCAACTAACCGAGTCGTAAGTGTTGTTGTGGTAGTAGAAAGAGAGGAGGAAGGAAAAACCGTCCAGAGGCCGGTATACTAACTGAGCGAGGTGTTATCCCTCTCGAAACAAAACTACCCGCACTTCCAGAAAATGACCTATGGCGTGTTCATGGCCGCCACAAAGCTTAAGCATTACTTTGAGGAGCACCCCATGAAGGTGGTGAGTGAGGCACCCATCTCCGATATCATGTGCAATAAGGATGCTAGCGGTAGGATTGCAAAATGGGCAATCCAGATATCACCATATGTACCGGTGTATGAAAGAAGAGATGCCATAAAATCACAAGCTTTAGCTGATTTCTTGGTTGATTGGGCGGAAATGCAATACAAGCCTCCAGACCAAAGAGTCGAATACTGGAAGATGCACTTTGATGGATCCAAACTCAAAGAGGGTCTAGGTGCCGGTGTAGTACTTACCTCACCTAAGGGAGATCATCTCCGGTATGTTTTGCAAGTGCATTTCAGGGCATCAAACAATGTCGCTGAATACGAGGCTTTGATCCATGGGCTTAAGGTCGCAAAAGAAATCGGTGCACACCGGATCATTTGCTACGGAGATTCAGACCTTGTGGTGCAACAATGTTCCGGAGATTGGGAAGCAAAAGATGCCAACATGGCCTCATACCGGTTTCACGCGCAAAAGATTGCCGGCTTCTTCGAAGGGTGTGAGTTTCACCATGTGCCGCGTGCGGAAAATGAAGCCGCGGATGCTTTGTCCAAGCTGGGCTCATCTAGGCAAGAAATTCCTCCCGGAATAGCCTTGGCACACTTAAGAGTACCATCGATCAAACCGAGTCCGGAGTCGGAATCAATTTTCGTACCGGAATCACATGTTGTACCAATGGATATCGATGAAGGAAACCCGGGGACTGTTCCGGCAAACTCGGGGACTGTTCCGGTAAGCTCGGGGACTGCTGCGTCTATACCGGAAGAAACAATGCTGGTGGATAACATGGACATAGACGTACCGGTCTTCCTGATTCGGGAGGCACCATCTTGGGTTAAACCTATTAAGGAATTCCTGATCAATGGCACCTTGTCGGTTGACGAAAATGAATCCAGAAGAATCCAGAGGAGGTTCAAGGCATACACCATTATCAATGGCGAGGTGTACAAGACAAGTGTTACCGGTGTCCTTCAAAGGTGTGTGGAACCGGAAGAAGGAAAAGAAATGCTTGTAGAGATTCACCAAGGGGAGTGATACGTCTCAAACGTATCTATAATTTTTTATGTTCCATGCTACTTTTATGATGATACTCACATGTTTTATACACATTATATGTCATTATTATGCGTTTTCCGGAACTAACCTATTGACGAGATGACGAAGGGCCAGTTGTTGTTTTCTGCTGTTTTTTGTTTCAGAAATCCTAGTAAGGAAATATTCTCGGAATCGGACGAAATCAATGCCCAGCATCCTATTTTTCCACGAAGCTTCCAGAACACCCGAGAGCCAGCAGAGGAGGGCCACAGGGCCACCAGATGATAGGGCGGCGCGGCCAGGGCCTGGGCCGCGCCCCCCTATTGTGTCACACCCCCTTCAGCCCTCCGACTCCGCCTCTTCGCCTATTTAAGCCTCCTCGACCTAAAACCTCGAGACGGAAAAGCCACGGTACGAGAAACCTTCCAGAGCCGCCGCCATCGCGAAGCCAAGATCTGGGGGACAGGAGTCTCGTTCCGGCACGCCGCCGGGACGGGGAAGTGCCCCCGGAAGGCCTCTCCATCGACACCACCGCCATCTTCATCAACGCTGCTTGTCTCCCATGAGGAGGGAGTAGTTCTCCATCGAGGCTAAGGGCTGTACCGGTAGCTATGTGGTTAATCTCTCTCCTATGTACTTCAATACAATGATCTCATGAGCTGCCTTACATGATTGAGATTCATATGAGCTTTGTATCACTATTCATCTATGTGTTACTCTAGTGATGTTATTAAAGTACTCTATTCCTCCTCCACGGTGTAATGGTGACAGTGTGTTCATCGTGTAGTACTTGGCGTAGGTTATGATTGTAATCTCTTGTAGATTATGAAGTTAATTATTGCTATGATAGTATTGATGTGATCTATTCCTCCTTCATAGTGTGATGGTGACGAGTGTGCATGCTATGTTAGTACTTGGTGTAATTGCAATGATCTATCATGCACTCTAAGGTTATTTAAATATGAACATCGAATGTTGTGGAGCTTGTTAACTCCGGCATTGAGGTGCTCTTGTAGCCCTACGCAATTAGTGGTGTTCATCATCCAACAAGAGAGTGTAGAGTGGTTTTATTATGTGATCAATGTTGAGAGTGTCCACTAGTGAAAGTATGATCCCTAGGCCTTGTTTCCAAACATCGAAACTCCGTTTATTTACTGTTCTGTTGCATGTTTACTCGCTGCCATATTTTATTCAGATTGTTATTACCACTCATATACATCCATACTACTTGTATTTCACTATCTATTCGCCGAACTAGTGCACCTATACATCTGACAAGTGTATTAGGTGTGTTGGGGACACAAGAGACTTCTTGTATCGTGATTGCAGGGTTGCTTGAGAGGGATATCTTTGACCTCTTCCTCCCTGAGTTCGATAAACCTTGGGTGATCCACTTAAGGGAAACTTGCTGCTGTTCTACAAACCTCTGCTCTTGGAGGACCAACACTGTCTACAAGAATAGAAGCACCCATGGACATCAAGCACTTTTCTGGCGCCGTTTCCGGGGAGGAAAGGTAAAAGGCACTCATACTCCGGTCCCAGGTAACTGAGTACTTTTCTGTTGCTGTTGTGTGAGTGTTCGAAGCTATTTCCTTTAGATCCTGCAATTGCATCTTTTTGTTTCTTGTTAAACACTAGTAAGGCATAATGGAAAACATCTGTGAGCTTTTTGTACTATTTTCTGAGTCAAGACATGAATGGTTTAATGCGAAAATTAAAAAACCTATGGAACCTTATTTGCATGCTAGTAGTATTAGTATGAACGCTTTGAACACCATTGTTGATAATGATATAGAAAATTATAAGCTTGGGGAAGCTGGTTTTGATGAGAATGATCTCTTTAGCCCTCCGGGTATTGAGGAGAAAGTTTATGTTGATTATGATATGCCTCCCATATATGATGATTATAATGATAGTGGTCTTTTGGTGCCACCTACTATGGAGGATAAAGTTTATTATGATTATACTATGCCTCCCACACTTTATGAGAATAATAATGATAGCTACTTTGTTGAATTTGCTCCCACTATTACTAATAAAATTGACTATGCTTATGTGGAGAGTAATAATTTTATGCATGAGACTCATGATAAGAATGCTTTATGTGATAGTTATATTGTTGAGTTTGCTCATGATGCTACTGAAAGTTATTATGAGAGAGGAAAATATGGTTGTAGAAATTTTCATGTTACTAAAACACCTCTCTATATGCTGAAAATCTTGAAGTTGCGCTTGTCTAGTTTTCCTATGCTTGTTGCATTATGCTTCATTAACTTGTTTATTTACAAGATTCCTTTTCATAAGAAGCATGTTAGGCTTAAATTTGTTTTGAATTTGCTTTTTGATGCTCTCTTTTGCTTCAACTACTATTTCTTGCGAGTGCAGCATTAAAACTGCTGAGCCCATCTTAATGGCTATAAAGAAAGCACTTCTTGGGAGATAACCCATATCTTTATTTTACTACAGTACTTTTGTTTTATATTTGAGTCTTGGAAGTTGTTACTACTGTAGCAACCTCTCCTTATCTTTATTTTATTGCATTGTTGTGCCAAGTAAAGTCTTTGATAGTAAAGTCATACTAGATTTGGATTACTGCGCAGAAACAGATTTCTTGCTGTCACGAATTTGGGTATGATTTTCTGTAGGTAACTCAGAAAAATCTGCCAATTTACGTGCATGATCCACAGATATGTACGCAACTTTCATTCAATTTGAGCATTTTCATCTGATCAAGTCTGGTGCCTCTATAAAATTCGTCTTTACGGACTGTTCTGTTTTGACAGATTCTGCCTTTTATTTCGCATTGCCTCTTTTGCTGTGTTGGATGGATTTCTTTGTTCCATTAACTTCCAGTAGCTTTGAGCAATGTCCAGAAGTGTTAAGAATGATTGTGTCACCTCTGAACATGTGAATTTTTGATTATGCACTAACCCTCTAATGAGTTTGTTTTGAGTTTGGTGTGGAGGAAGTTTTCAAGGGTCAAGAGAGGAGGATGATACAATATGATCAAGAAGAGTGAAAAGTCTAAGCTTGGGGATGCCCCCGTGGTTCATCCCTGCATATTTCAAGAACACTCAAGCACCTAAGCTTGGGGATGCCCAAGGCATCCCCTTCTTCATTGACAACTTATCAGGTTTCTTCTCTTGAAACTATATTTTTATTCGGTCACATCTTATGTACTTTACTTGGAGCGTCTGTGTGCTTTTATTTTTGTTTGTTATTTTCATTATCTTATAAATACATGCTTGTGTGGGAGAGAGACACGCTCCGCTGGTTCATATGAACACATGTGTTCTTAGCTTTATTCTTAATGTTCATGGCGAAGGTTGAAACTGCTTCATTGATATATGGTTGGAAACAGAAAATGCCGCATGTGGTAAATGGTATAATGTCTTGAATAATTTGATACTTGGCAATTGTTGTGCTCATATAGATCATGTTTAAGCTCTTGCATCATGTACCTTGTACCCATTAATGAAGAACTACATAGAGCTTGTTAAAATTTGGTTTGCATGATTGGTCTCTAGAGTCTAGATATTTTCTGGTTGAGGTGTTTGAACAACAAGGAGACGATGTAAAGTCTTATAATGCTTGCAATATGTTCATATGTGAGTCTTACTGCACCGTTTCATACTTCAGTTTGCTTCAAACAAACCTTGCTAGACTAGCCTTGTATTGAGAGGAATTCTTCTCGTGCATCCAAATCCTTGAGCCAAATACTATGCCATTTGTGTCCACCATACCTACC
Source organism: Lolium rigidum (assembly GCF_022539505.1). Taxonomy (NCBI): domain Eukaryota; kingdom Viridiplantae; phylum Streptophyta; class Magnoliopsida; order Poales; family Poaceae; genus Lolium; species Lolium rigidum. The sequence continues at coordinate 199,492,388 of NC_061510.1, read as the reverse complement.
TACCACATGGTATTTCTCTGTCATTCCAAAGTAAATTACTTCATGTGCTACCTTTAAACAATTCAAAACTTTATTACTCCTTATTTGTGTCAATGTTTTATAGCTCATGAGGAAGTATGTGGTGTTTTATCTTTCAATCTTGTTGGGCAGCTTTCACCAATGGACTAGTGGCTTCATCAGCTTATCCAATAATTTTGCAAAAAGAGCTGGCGCGGGGTTCCCAGCCCCCAATTAATCAACCTTCATTAATAATTCTCTTCACATGTTTTGCTCGATTCATCGGTAAGCAACTTAATTTTGCAAATAGACACTCCTTCATGGTATGTGAATGTTGGAAGGCACCCGAGGATTCGGTTAGCCATGGCTTGTGTAAGCAAAAGGTTGGGAGGAGTGTCAACCATAAATAAAACTAAAGTACATGTGAGAAGAGGGATGATCTACCTTGCTAGTAGAGATAACGTCCTTCATGGGAGCCGCTCTTTGAAAGTCTGTTTGGCAAGGGGGTTAGAGTGCCCACTACCATTCGTTGACAACAACAAACACCTCTCAAAACTTTACTTTTATGCTCTCTATATGATTTCAAAACTTAAAAAGCTCTAGCACATGATTTAATCCATGCTTCCCTCTGCGAAGGGCCATTCTTCTACTTTTATGTTGAGTCAGTTCACCTACTTCTTTCTATCCTAGAAGCAAACACTTGTATCAACTGTGTGCATTGATTCTTACATGTTTACCTATTGCATTTGTTATATTACTTTGTGTTGACAATTATCCATGAGATATACATGTTGAAGTTGAAAGCAACCAGTGAAACTTAATCTTCCTTTGTGTTGCTTCAATGCCTTTACTTTGAATTTATTGCTTTATGAGTAACTCTTATGCAAGTCTTATTGATGCTTGTCTTGAAAGTACTATTCATGAAAAGTCTTTGCTATATGATTCAATTGTTTAGTCATTATCTTTACCATTGCTTTGAATCGTTGCATTCATTACATATGCTTTACAATTGTATTGATCAAGATTATGATAGCATGTCACTTAAGAAATTATCTTTGTTATCGTTTACCTACTCGAGGGCGAGTAGGAACTAAGCTTGGGGATGCTTGATACGTCTCAAACGTATCTATAATTTCTTATGTTCCATGCTACTTTTATGATGATACTCACATGTTTTATACATATTATATGTCATTATTATGCGTTTTTCGGAACTAAGCTATTGACGAGATGCCGAAGGGCCAGTTGTTGTTTTCTGCTGTTTTTGGTTTCAGAAATCCTAGTAAGGAAATATTCTCGGAATCGGACGAAATCAATGCCCAGCATCCTATTTTTCCACGAAGCTTCCAGAACACCCGAGAGCCAGCAGAGGAGGGCCACATGGCCACCAGATGATAGGGCGGCACGGCCAGGGCCTGGGCCGCGCCCCCCTATTGTGTCACGCCCCCTTCAGCCCTCCGACTCCGCCTCTTCGCCTATTTAAGCCTCCTCGACCTAAAACCTCGAGACGGAAAGGCCACGGTACGAGAAACCTTCCAGAGCCACCGCCATCGCGAAGCCAAGATCTGGGGGACAAGAGTCTCTGTTCCGACACGCCGCCGGGACGGGGAAGTGCCCCCGGAATGCCTCTCCATCGACACCACCGCCATCTTCATCAACGTTGTTGTCTCCCATGAGGAGGGAGTAGTTCTCCATCGAGGCTAAGGGCTGTACCGGTAGCTATGTGGTTAATCTCTCTCCTATGTACTTCAATACAATGATCTCATGAGCTGCCTTACATGATTGAGATTCATATGAGCTTTGTATCACTATTCATCTATGTGTTACTCTAGTGATGTTATTAAAGTACTCTATTCCTCCTCCACGGTGTAATGGTGACGAGTGTGTGCATCGTGTAGTACTTGGCGTAGGTTATGATTGTAATCTCTTGTAGATTATGAAGTTAATTATTGCTATGATAGTATTGATGTGATCTATTCCTCCTTCATAGTGTGATGGTGACAGTGTGCATGCTATGTTAGTACTTGGTGTAATTGCAATGATCTATCATGCACTCTAAGGTTATTTAAATATGAACATCGAATGTTGTGGAGCTTGTTAACTCCGGCATTGAGGTGCTCTTGTAGCCCTACGCAATTAGTGGTGTTCATCATCCAACAAGAGAGTGTAGAGTGGTTTTATTATGTGATCAATGTTGAGAGTGTCCACTAGTGAAATTATGATCCCTAGGCCTTGTTTCCAAACATCGAAACTCCATTTATTTACTGTTTTGTTGCATGTTTACTCGCTGCCATATTTTATTCAGATTGTTATTACCACTCATATACATCCATACTACTTGTATTTCACTATCTCTTCGCCGAACTAGTGCACCTATACATCTGACAAGTGTATTAGGTGTGTTGGGGACACAAGAGACTTCTTGTATCGTGATTGCGGGGTTGCTTGAGAGGGATATCTTTGACCTCTTCCTCCCTGAGTTCGATAAACCTTGGGTGATCCACTTAAGGGAAACTTGCTGCTGTTCTACAAACCTCTGCTCTTGGAGGCCCAACACTGTCTACAAGAATAGAAGCACCCGTAGACATCAGGGAGTGTGGGCACCACGCTTCGTCAAGGGCGCTGGTGGCAAAAGTGTTCCGGCATGGATTCTATTGGCCCACTGCCTTGGAAAATGCTGAGGATTTGGTAAGAAAATGCAACGGGTGCCAGAGGTACGCCAAGCAAAATCATACCCCAGCATCCGGTTTGAAAACCATACCGCTAACTTGGCCATTTGCTGTTTGGTGCCTTGACATGGTTGGCCCATTCAAAACTGCACGGAGCAGCATGACCCACATTCTAGTAATGGTGGATAAATTCACTAAGTGGCTTGAGGTGAAACCTATCGCAAAGTGTGATGGGCATACGGCTGTGAAGTTCCTAAAAGATGTCATCTTGCGGTATGGCTACCCGCATAGCATTATCACGGACAATGGCACAAACTTTGCTCAAGGTGAGTTCAAAAGATTTTGTGAGGACAACAATATCCGGTTGGATTTGTGCTCGGTGGCACACCCACAAGGCAATGGCCAAGTTGAAAGAACAAATGCTTTGGTACTTTCCGGTATCAAACCAAGACTCATCGATGCGGTGGAAAAGTCACTGGGGTGTTGGCTCGATGAGCTACCATCAGTGTTGTGGAGCATAAGAACAACTCCAAACCGGTCTACCGGATACACTCCGTTCTTTATGGTTTACGGAGCAGAAGCGGTCATACCAACCGACATTCTCCATGATTCACCAAGGGTGCAACTCTATACCGAAGAAGAGGTAAAAGAGGCCAGAGAAAACGATGTGGAACGTAGCACTGTTGCGTCATTTCTACTCTTGAAGTTGTGGTGTAAGAAGTTCCTTTTTTGTACCTTATTTGCTATGAATAAAAGATGTCGGAACCTCGAACGAGTCTCGGGGACTACCCCTACTAAAGTTACATATAATATGTTTATTTATTTCAGTTTACCGGTTGCTTATTGAACGTTTTTTCTTTCCGGTTTAGTAGTGTGCTAAAACCTACCGGTGTCTTCGACTCTGCTGCTATCCGCAACCCGGCTTCATGGCAAGCAAGATAAACCGGTAGGGGATAAGCACATGAACTGTGAAGAGAGAGAGCGGGAAAGAACAATCCGGAAAAATTTAACTAACCCCGGTTGTACCGGTTTTTTGCAAAAATTTCAAGTTATTTCTAAGTTCAAGAAAGTGCTTGCTTGGTAAAAGAACTTTGTGCTCATATGCCAAAAACGCCCAGAGAAGGTAGGCAGAGCCAAAGCAAAAGAGCCAAGTGTCCATCGGATTGGATGCGGAAACAATTCCGAAATCTTTGCAGTGCAAGATGAAAACCAAACAATGAGCAAAATGTTAAGACATTAGAACAAACACAACTTAATAAGCTACCGGTATAGCATACCGGCAGTTAACATTGTCGCATAGCCAAAAGAGCAGCTAAGTTTTATATTACATCATAAACCTCGGCATGCCGGGGTAGAATTTAACGAGCATTGTTTTAAAGTGAGCATGGCAGGCAAACATATCACAACAGATACAGCAACGACAAGAGGGTAGCACTTAGGCAGAAGGAGCTTCGGGAGGCACAACACCAGCTTCCGGAGCTTCCGGAGGCTGCTCACCGGCACCGGCATCTTCCTCTCCCTCGTCCTCTTCTTCCTCTTCATCACTGAGGTAGTCGCGGACGTCAGGAGGAGGGGGGATGAAGGTGCGGACCTGGGCGTACTCAGCAATCCGGTAGGCCCGATCCTGCCGCTTCGCGGTGAGGACCGGGTCCATATCAGTTGGAGCGTTTTTGTGCACGCCAAGGAGCGCATCCAGATCCAGGTCTTCGTACCAGGAGCAGGCGACGCGCAGCGCCATATCCGCTCCGGCACGAGCCGCAGAGCATTGCCACTCCCGGATTCGCCGGCCGGCATTCTTCAAGCACTCTGAGGTAAGCGATAAGTTCGCCGGCACCTCCTCTCCAGGCGAGAGCACCTTGAAGAGGTGGATTGCCACATCGGGCAGATCCGCAAGGTTCCGGTCAACCGCACGCATGTGGGAGACCCGCGCAGAAAGGGCAACAAGGTGATCATAAGCATCCCATGGCGCTTCCAAGTTCTGGTACTTCTGCTGGATCCGGCGCTCGGCCACCTTTTTCTGCGCGAAGAGCTGCGAGTCCGGGAAAAGCCCTGCAAGACAAAGAGAAAAGGGTAAGGACATGAAACAGGAAAACATAAGCTTATAAGCAGAAACCGGAGGAAAAGGAAGATAAGAAAAACTTACGAAGGGCAAGTGCGTCAGTTTGCATGACCAATTGGTCATACTCCTTTTGCTCTCCCTCCAAGCGCGCGGCTTGATCCTCGGCTGCTTTTCGCGCCTTGGCTCCCTCCTCAAGCTCAGCTCGCAGCACAACTGTGGAGTTGTTGGCATCCTCCAGGGCTTCATTGAGCTTGGCCTCAGCGGCGGCTTGGGCGGCCTTCATAGCCTCATTATGCTTGAGCCCAAGCTGGATCAGCTGCTCCTTCAGCCCCTTGGAGTAAAGCTCCTGGGCGTCCATAGCCTTGCGGTGCTCCTGAACGAGCTGCTCCTTTTCACCTAGAGCCCGGAAAGAAAGCGTCAACAAAATTGCGGCTGGTAAAATGAAAAAGAAGCAAGTTAACCGGAAAAGGAAAGAGTGATACCTTGGAGTGCGGCGATCTGGGTCTTGAGGGCTTCAATGGAAGCTTCCGGGACAGCTGTTGTAGAAAAAGATTCATAAGTGCTAAGGAAGAAAAGCTTCCGGTAAGAAGGTGCCGGAGAAAAAGAAACTCACCTTGGCACTTGCTGTGCGCCTCTGCAAGGTCCCGGTGCTCCCAGAGAAGCTCCTCAAAGAGGTGCCTCCGGGCCTCGGCCGTGCTCTGTTCAAGAAAAAGGGTTAGAAAAAGAAGCCGTTTTCTTCATGCTTCTACCTAAGTTTCGCGCTAAAAGCAAAGCTCTTAACCCGAAACTCGGGGACTAGCTATGCCGGTTTTTCGAGTTTTTACCTAAGCTTCGCGCTAAGACTTATGATCTTAACCCGAAGCTCGGGGACTGGCGATGCAAGTTTTTGAATCTCTCTCCTTAAGTTTCGTGCTAACAGCTATGCTCTCAACACGAAACTCGGGGACTGGGAAGATAGACAAGATCCGGAAAGAAAGAAACCGACAAAAATTGAAAAGTTGCCAAAAGTTTGGTGGAACTTACCACCATGTTGTTGGTGGCATCGTGCCAGGCGTTGTCCAGCTCCCTCACCGAGCGCTTCAGCCGCATGAAATGCTCCTCCGTGCTCCGAGGGCCAGCGGGGTCCGGCGCCGGAACCCGGTCCTTCCCTAGGCCGCGTGTAGCTGCAGACACGTCCGCAGCATTCCACTTCTTGGCGTAGTCAAGAAGGTGCCCGAGCTCGCGGCCTTCGCGCTTGAGCTCGGTGATCCGGCCCAGGAGGCCGGTGGGTTTCTCTCCAACCGCGGCAGCGGGGCGGCCGACGTGCAGCACCAAGGAATGCTGGCCGGCGGATGGAGTGCTGGAGGCCGTGGCCTTCCCCTTGAAAGGTTCGGACATGCGGACCCTGCTGCCTTCTGGCGGTGGCGTCGGCTTGGCCACAGAGGGCCCTTGGCTTAGCGGCGGAGTTGGGGTGGCCCCAGTTGGCTCGAGGATAGGAGCTTCTGGCGGCGGCGTAGAGGAAGCCGGCGCGGAAGAGTCCGGCGCGGTCTTGGAGGGGGAAGAGCTAGAGTGCTTCTTCTTCTTTTTCTTCGGGGCGAGAGGAACCAGAGGTTCCGCCCGCCCGGCAGCTTCATCATCGGCGCCGATGTTGCTGGCGCCGATATCTTGGTTCTCTGGAGGGGAGGTGAGATCCTCCTCCGCGCGGTGATCAGGAGGTGTAGGGGCCGCGCGCCCCGCACTTGTGGTGCCTCCCAGAGGGGAGGCAGAAGGGTTGCCGGTACCAGAGGGTACCGGGCTTGACTGAGGAGGAGGAGTTGAGGCCTCAGGCTTCGAGCCGCTGGCGCTCTTGGAGAGCTTGAGCGCAGGGCTGAACAAGAGAGAGAGAAAAGATCAAAAAGAGCAAGAGAAAGGAAAAGTTTGGAAAACGAAGCAAATAGAGAAACAAAGATCTTACCCAGAAGCGATCGGCATCTGCTTGTTCTTGTAGCGCCTCTTGCCAGTCTCTTTCCCCCCAAGGACTTCCGTCCAGAAGCGTTTGGCGGGGGGAGCTTGGCTGGAGCCGGCGTCAGGTGCAGGGGCCTTGTTCTTCTTGCTCTGAGGGATGAGCTTCTCCAAGAACTCCTGGCCGACCTCGGCCTGCAAGGGAGCCACGTGCTCGTGGACCTGTGGTTCGGGGCCAGCTGAGGGAGCATCTACAGAAGGGAAATAGCAACAATACATAAGAGACTGGAAGAGGAAACTACCTCAAGTATGGTGAGCTCATCGCTGGAACCGGAAGCCGCAGAAGAAAAGTTACCAGGGCGCGGAGTGGGGATGCGGCCCAACTTCAGATCGGTCCAATGGACGTAGGGATCTGGGTCAACCTTGTCCAAGGGGCGCTTCCGGCAAGGGCCTCGCCGATCCGACTCGATGCAAGGGAAGCGGTCCTTGGCCTGGAAACAAAGAGAAAATCAGTTAGCCGCAGCATAAAAGTTACCGGTAGAGCAGCCCGGGTGGCACAATCTCTTACTTTGTTGGTTGGAGGGTTGGTAGAGCTGAGAGGCAGGAAGCCCCACTCCCAGTCATCCGACATGTCTGTTTGGCAGATTTGCCTAGCCTTGAGGACTACATCCGCTTTGCTTAAAGGAAGGCCGGTGATCTTGGTGGGATCGCTAGGGCCGTACATCTCGCTTATCTTATGAGCCCGGCGCTTAAGGGGAAGCACCCGGCGGCAGATGAAGGTGCGGATGATATCGTCAGAGCAGATGTTGGTCTCCTTCATCAGCTTCTCCATGAAGCGTACGACCCGGTTCGTCTCAATGTGATTCGTACCGGGAAGTAGCCCCAGTTGACCTTCGTGGGCGGCGCCGGGTTGAAAGCCGGCAGATTGATGAGATCCGCGGCGCCGTTGTTCTTCACGTAGAAGAACGCCGTCTGCCACAACCGGCAGGACTCGAGGCCGGTGAATTTAAAAAAGGGGCTCCCTTGGCGGGAGCCGATAATACAAGACCCGCATTGAACGGGGGGTTTCGGCTTGGGAATATCCTTTCCCTGGACCGAATTGATCCGGAGAGAGAAGAAGCGAGCAAAGGTCTCGCGAGCGGTACGGATGCCGATGTAGCCTTCTATGAAGGCAACATAGCAAGAAAGATAGAAAACGGCGTTGCCGGGAAGGTGGTGAGGCTGGAGTCGATAAAAATCCAGAATTTGGCGGAAGAAGTCAGAGGCAGGAAGGCCGAAGCCACGCTCAAAGTGAGCAAGAAAGACAACAAACTCACCGGGTTCAAGCACCAGTTCGATCTCGTTGCCAGGAAGCCGGCAGGAGACTCCCTCCGGTATCCTCCTAGACCGGTAAAGCCAGTCGATCTCATGTTGTTTCACGTCGGAACCTCTCCAGGCTCCGCGTGTGATACCGGAAAGATCTTTTCCGGGGGCCTGGCTGGAGCTGCCGGCCTCTTGGCCTTTGCCGGATTCGGCTTCCATCCGGGCAAGATCTGCGGTTAGCCCGTCGGAAGTTCTACTCTCTTGGCTACTAGAGGATGAGGCCGAGAGAGACTCTTCGCTAGACATATGGATCTGGGAGACGCCGGTATCTACCCGCAAAACAGATTTCCCAAGAACTACCCTCGCACGAAGATCTACGAGTAAGAGGAAAAGCAAACTAAAAAGGAAGTAAATATTCTACCGGCCCAAGATCTGGAAAGCAAAGAGGAGAGAGGTAAATGCATTTTAAGCCTAACCTGAGGCGGCGGAGGCGCTTGGGGAGAAGGTCGCCGGAGCAGCGGGAGGCTCGTGAGCGCCGACGGAGGCTGGCGACGGCGAAGGGCGAAGACCGCCGAGCAAAGCCCGAAGCAGCGGCGGCGAAGAAGTACCAGTGGATCTCTCCGCGGCGAAGAACCTCAGCGCAGCAAGTGCGACGGCGCAAGTTCGTCGGAGCAAGGCTCTGGCGGCGACCGGCGGCGACGAGGTTCCAAGGGGCGAAGAGCTCGAAGCGCTGGGAAGTAGGCGAATGCGAGGAAAGGGATGAAGTGGAACCGCACTCCCCTTTTATAGGAAGAAGAGGAAGCGGGCCAGAAACCGCTGGGCCGCGGCGGTTCGCATCGTGGGCTGCCACGTGGCACGGTAATACCCGCGCGGAAAGTAACATGCCACAGGAAGGCCACACGGATCCGGAACGGCCGCAGGGATCTGATGTGGCGCCATAAATGCTGGCGCAGAAGCCGAAGGGAAGTGACCCCTGACACTGGCGCGTCAGACACAGTGCGCATGTCACTGACAGGCACTGTACCCGAGAAATTCTCGACTTCGCCGAGGAGAGAGTTAATGTCAAAGATACCGGGGAATAAGATACCGGAAGACACTTTGTAAAGAGAAAAAAGATGTGAGTCCGGCAAAGATGCCGGAAGATCTAAACTTACCACCGGAAAGATTAAACCGGTACCTTAAGATATGAGAACCTGGCATGGTCCGTCGGATAGGGTCCACCGGACTATACCAGCTTCGGGGACTAATGTTGGGGGGATGACCCCCAGTATGCCAAAGACATGCCAAAACCGGATGGTTTAGGCCATCAAGATACCGGTTTAATGTTTATACCGGAGCACGAAGTTAAGAGTTTGGCTAAGTGAAGCTAAGCCGGTATCCCCGGGAGGGGTATACCGGAACCGGATAGAGAAGACACCGAGCTACCGGTAAGAAGTGCACTGTAGCACGTCGGCAGGACTGGTCAAAGATTCTCTCCGGAGCTAGAAAACAAAGATGAGCTAAGCAAAGTAGCTTTAAACGAAGCCCTAACGATAAAGAAGAGGATGACGCTGAAAGAAGCCGGAGGACGTCAGCCTCCCTGATTAAAGAAGACCCCGGTGTCATCTATGATTAAAGTAACTTTGTAAAGTAGTTTGTCTAGTCAAAGATGCCATTAGGGTTTTCTTCCTCTGTAAGCCACCCTCTCCCCTATATAAGGAGAGGGGGCACACCCGTACTAGGGACGGGCAAGCTAGGTAAGACCTTGTACTGAGAAACTTGTATCCTATTGAAATCAATGAAGAGAAAGATCTAGAGCGAGTTCTTCCTTGTGTCTTTCTTCTTCTACCTCTAGCCTTGGCTAGGTTCTTGAGGAAAGCATCCGGAAGTTCATCCCATCTAATCACAAACCCTCCCCCGAATCCTCTTGCGTCCATCCGGCCCCAACTTAAGCCATCCTATGGCATCTGTCTATTCCCCACGACGACAGTTATGTTCCTGTGGATTCTCTTGAAATATTCCCTATGAGTAAAACTTGTGAGAATAATTATGCTACTGTTATTCATAATAATCCATGCTATTTTGATAAATCTTATGATAATGCTTTGTTTGTGCCTGATGTCGAAATGCATGGTACTAAAGAGTTTTACTTGGCAAATGTTTATGATAAATCTCTAGATGATGGTCCTATGTTACTTGATAATATTAATTGTACTACTAATGAAAATGGGATTGGAGAGTTCTTGACTTTATCTATGAGTCCCATATCTTTTGAGATTGATCAATCATCTTGTTACATTATTGATAAAAGCGGGTTTGAAAGTTTTAATCCCACTATTTTTGAGCTTGATAAAAATTATGTGTTTATGGATCATGAAAATCATGCTTTATGTGATAGTTATATTGTTGAATTTATTCATGAAGCTACTGAAAATTATTATGAGAGAGGAAAATATGGTTATAGAAATTTGCATGGTACTAAAACACCTCTCTATATGCTGAAACTTTTGAAGTTACTCTTGTTTTATCTTCTTATGCTTGTCACTTTGTTCTTCATGAATTTATTTGTGTACAAGATTCATATGCATAGGAAGTGGGTTAGACTTAAATTTGTTTCATACTTGCTTTTTGATGCTCTCCTTTGCTTCAACTCTTATTTCTTGCGAGTGCATCATTAAAATTGTTGAGCCCATCTTAATGGCTATAAAGAAAGCACTTCTTGGGAGATAACCCATGTTTTTATTTTGTTAATGTTTTGTTGTGTTTTGGAAGTTGTTACTACTGTAGCAACTTCTCCTTATCTTTATTTTATTGCAATGTTGTGCCAAGTAAAGTCTCTAATAGAAGGTTGATACTAGATTTGGATTACTGCACAGAAACAGATTTCTTGCTGTCACGAATTTGGGTAGGATTCTCTGTAGGTAACTCAGAAAAATCTTCCAATTTACGTGCGTGATCCTCAGATATGTACGCAACTTTCATTAGTTTTGAGTTTTCTGATTTGAGCAACGGAAGTACCTCTTAAAAATTCGTGTTTACTGGCTGTTCTGTTTTGACAGATTCTGTCTCTGTTTTTTGCATTGTCTCTTGTGGACTTTAAGCAAGGCTTTCTAGACTTGGAGAGCTGTAGCTAATGTTTTATTGAGTTCTTGCAATATGTCACTATAGGACAAAAGTGGATTATTTTTTTTTTTTGAGTACTAACCCCTCTAATGAAGTTTATGAGAAGTTTGGTGTGAAGGAAGTTTTCAAGGGTCAAGAGAGGAGGATGATATATGATCAAGAAGAGTGAAAAGTCTAAGCTTGGGGATGCCCCCGTGGTTCATCCCTGCATATTTCAAGAAGACTCAAGCGTCTAAGCTTGGGGATGCCCAAGGCATCCCCTTCTTCATCAACTTATCAGGTTTCTTCTATTAAAACTATATTTTTATTCGGTCACATCTTATGTTCTTTACTTGGAGCGTCTGTGTGTTTTTATTTTTGTTTATGTTTGAATAAATTTGGATCCTAGCAATACTTGTTTGGGAGAGAGACACGCCCACTTTTTCATATGAACACTCGTGTTCTTTGCTCTTACTTTTAATGTTCAATGACAAAAGTTGGAAGCTATTGCACTTATTGTTATTTGGTTGGAAACAGAAAATGCTTCATATTGTCTTGAATAATTTTATACTTGGAAATTGTTTTGAGCTCTCAAGTAGATCAAGTTTAAGCTCTTGCATCATGTAGTTTAAACCTATTAGTGGAGAACTACTGTAGAGCTTGTTGAAATTGGTTTGCATGATTGGTCTCTCTAAGGTCTAGATATTTTCTGGTAATTGTGTTTGAGCAACAAGGAAGACAGTGTAGAGTCTTATAATGCTTGCAATATGTTCTTATGTAAGTTTTGCTGTACCGGTTCATACATGTGTTTGCTTCAAACAACCTTGCTAGCGAAAGCCTTGTATCGAGAGGAAATGCTTCTCGTGCATCCAAAACCTTGAGCCAAAACCTATGCCATGTGTGTCCACCATACCTACCTACTATGTGGTATTTTCTGCCATTCCAAGTAAATACTTCATGTGCTACCTTTAAACAATTCAAAAGTTATTACCTCTTATTTGTGTCAATGTTTTATAGCTCATGAGGAAATATGTGGTGTTTTATCTTTCAATCTTGTTGGGCAGCTTTCACCAATGGACTAGTGGCTTCATCCGCTTATCCAATAATTTTGCAAAAAGAGCTGGCAATGGGGTTCCCAGCCCCAATTAATTAACTTTCATTAATAATTCTCTTCACGTGTTTTGCCCTGATTCATCAGTAAGCAACTTAATTTTGCAAATAGACACTCCTTCATGGTATGTGAATGTTGGAAGGCACCCGAGGATTCGGTTAGCCATGGCTTGTGTAAGCAAAAGGTTGGGAGGAGTGTCAACCATAAATAAAACTAAAGTACATGTGTAAACAAAAGAGAAGAGGGATGATCTACCTTGCTAGTAGAAATAACGTCCTTCATGGGAGCCGCTCTTTGAAGGTCTGTTTGGCAAGGGGGTTAGAGTGCCCACTACCATTCGTTGACAACAACAAACACCTCTCATAACTTTACTTTTATGCTCTCTATATGATTTCAAAACTTAAAAAGCTCTAGCACATGATTTAATCCCTGCTTCCCTCTGCGAAGGGCCTTTCTTTTACTTTATGTTGAGTCAGTTTACCTACTTCTTTCCATCTTAGAAGCAAACACTTGTGTCAACTGTGCATTGATTCTTACATACTTGCTTATTTGCATTCATCATATTACTTTGTGTTGACAATTATCCATGAGATATGTATGTTGAAAGTTGAAAGCAAGCTGCTGAAACTTAAATCTTCCTCTCGTGTTGCTTCAATGCCTTTACTTTGAATTTATTGCTTTATGAGTTAACTCTTATGCAAGACTTTTGATGCTTGTCTTGAAAGTACTATTCATGAAAAGTTTTGCTATATGTTATCTATTTGTTAGCAAATATAGATCTTTGCCTTGAGTCACTTCGTTCATCTCATATGCTTTACAATAGTATGATCAAGGTTATGTAAGTAGCATGTCACTACAGAAATTATTCTTTTTATCGTTTACCTACTCGAGGGCGAGCAGGAACTAAGCTTGGGGATGCTTGATACGTCTCCAACGTACCTATAATTTCTGATGTTCCATGCTTGTTTTATGACAATACTTACATGTTTTGCTCGCACTTTATAATGTTTTTATGCGTTTTCCGGAACTAACCTATTAACAAGATGCCGAAGTGCCAGTTCCTGTTTTCTGTTGTTTTTGGTTCCAGAAAGGCTGTTCGGGCAATATTCTCGGAATTCCACGAAACAAAGACCCAGTATCTTATTTTTCCCGGAAGACCCCAGAACACCGAAGGAGAGTCGGAGGCAGGCCAGAGGGACACCACGCCATAAGGCGGCGCGGCCCCAGGCCTGGCCGCGCCAGCCTATGGTGAGGGGGGCCCAGGCACCCTCCTGCGCCGCCTCTTCGCCTATAAGACCCCTTTCGACCTAAAAACGCGATACAAATTGATGAAACTCCAGAAAGACTCCAGGGGCGCCGCCGCCATCGCGAAACTCCGTTTCGGGAGATAGAAGTCTCCGTTCCGGCACCCTGCCGGGACGGGGAAGTGCCCCCGGAAGCCATCTCCATCGACGACACCGCCTCCATCATGCTCCGTGAGTACTTCCCTCATGGACTACGGGTTCTAGCTGTAGCTAGTTGGTACTCTCTCCCCCATGTACTTCAATACAATGATCTCATGAGCTGCCTTACATGATTGAGATTCATCTGATGTAATCGGTGTTGTGTTTGTCGGGATCCGATGGATTGTTACTATAAAGTTTATGAAGTTATTGTTGCTGCAATCTTGTTGTGTTTAATGCTTGTCACTAGGGCCCGAGTGGCATGATCTTAGATTTAAGCTCTATACTTATTGATTAGATTGTATCTACAAGTTGTTTGCACGTGTCTATGTCCGGAACCCGAGGCCCCAGAGTGATAGCAAGCCGGGATAAGCTGGAGGGAAGGCGTAGGTATGAGGATCACATGTTTTCACCAAGTGTTAATGCTTTGCTCCGGTGCTCTATTAAAAGGAGTACCTTAATTTCCGAGTAGATTCCCTAGAGGCCCAGTGCCACCGGCTGGTAGGACAAAAGATGTTGTACAAGTTTCTCATTGCGAGCACGTATGACTATATATGGAAAACATGCCTACATGATTAATAATCTTGATGTTACTGTCTTAATGCTATTTCAATCCTATCAATTGCCCAACTGTAATTTGTTCACCCAACACTTGTTATTGGAGAGTTACCACTAGTGTAGATAGCTGGGAACCCCGGTCCATCTTTCATCATCATATACTCGTTCCTATATGACATTGGAAGTAGTATCAACTATTTTCTGGTGCCATTGCCTCTGTGTTACTATTACTTGCTGTCTGTGTTACTCGTTACTATTGCTCTCATATCACCGCTACTTTCACATCACCCATGTTACTAGTGCTTTTCAGGTGCGGCTGAATTGACAACTCAGTTGTTAAGGCTTATAAGTATTCTTTACCTCCCCTTGTGTCGAATCAATAAATTTGGGTTTCACTTCCCTCGAAGACTGCTGCGATCCCCTATACTTGTGGGTCATCAATCCTTACTGATTGGCAAAGCTTTTAGCTACAAAAGGTAATACTAAGAACTTAAGGAATTTTTTAGGGCATCCAGTTCCATCAACTATGCATATGATGCGGCAAAGCCATGCATGATCCACAAATGCATCCCTATCATCAACTATGCATCAAGTACCCAAAGCTTTGAACAAGAGGTACAAAATATAGCATACATATGATAGGATGGAAATTATTAACATCCACCATTTCCACATTTGCCATACGATTGAGGGTCACATGAATGAAACCCAGTGGACATTTGCATAGGTAGCATAACAAACCTTGAAAAGCAGAGATCTGTGGCACGAGAGGCCAATCCGAAGCGAACCAAGAGGAAGGGCAATGGTGTTGAGCCCAGCACAGAGCTGGCGGCTCCTGGCGAACCATTCCCTGTTCAACCCATCAACATCCTCCACCACACCGCCCATGGCGTCAACCACCAGACCCGCGATCTTCTGCACAAGCTCAGCGGAGGCGAGCCCGCCGCGCTGCACCCTGCTCCGCGCGGCGATCACAACAGCCCGACCCTCGAGGCGCTTCATGTGGTGACCCGGCATACCACTGCATGGTGTAGTATGCAAGTCTGATATAACACCAATGAAACACTGTTCCACTAGTATTATATCGCTCAGAGTGGTACAACAGAAACATATGCGGATGCAAGGCATGTCTATAGAATTACAATATTGACTCTGTTACATAAGATCATCACAGCCTCCTACTTTACAATGAGGTAAAACTGCAAATAAACTCCAGAAGAACGACTCGTATTCTAGTCTTACCACGAACTCTATTTGAAGAGTATTTAACTAGCTATAGAGGCTATGAATAGATTCTAGCTAAATAGGAGCTATGTTTAGGAATCTAGTTCCCTTCTATGGCTAATCTAGGTTTTCTCCTTGTTGGATGTAGTATTTGACTCTTCTGACAAGGTCCTGTCCCTTGAAGTAGTTGTTGACTCCTCGGCCTTCGAGTTGTATTGTAGATTCTCCTTCGATGCCTCCATATCTAAGCAGGGGATTTAAGAGTGGGATGAGTACGAGCGTACTCAACAAGTTCATTGTAGGAAAGAGGTGTTTAATGCACTAGCTACTTCATTAGACCAGAAAGTCTAATACCAATGCAGGTTTTCATAACCATTTCTTCAAAAGGTTGCTTTTATTCAGAAGAACTATGTCCGTCAGCCTTCACCGGTTTACTAGAACTTCATGGAGTTCCTTTCCGGCAGCGTTCGCAGTTCCATATCCCGGAACAGGGAGTGACAGGTCACGGTTCATTACACTCTGCAGAGGTGTGTTGCTTTACCCATAAGAGATCTTAACCTTGGTGCCAACCG
Source organism: Lolium rigidum (assembly GCF_022539505.1). Classification (NCBI taxonomy): domain Eukaryota; kingdom Viridiplantae; phylum Streptophyta; class Magnoliopsida; order Poales; family Poaceae; genus Lolium; species Lolium rigidum. The sequence continues at coordinate 199,476,453 of NC_061510.1, read as the reverse complement.
TGGTTGTGCCTCTAGGGCTCCCAGGATCCGGCTTATAAAGGCGTACGGATCTAGGGTTTACATGGAGAGTCCTAGCCGGATTACAGATAGCCTAACTACGGTACAATGTCTTGCCGTGTACGCCAAGGATCCGCCTTCCATATACGTCGTACTGGATCCGGGTCCCTCATGGGCCTCCACGGATCCGGGTTCCTCCTAATGTCGGTACGGATCCGGCTTACTGATCCTGGGCCGGACTTCTTCCTTCATGATCAACGACAGAATCGGGCCGCCCGATGGGCCACATGCCTCATCACCATCTGTGGGCCACCCGGGCTTGCCGGATCTAGGCACTGTCGATGGTACACCCATGAAGTATACCCACAACAACACATGAATAGATAAAATCATATATAATTCTGAATTACTTTGTACAATACTAAGAAAAGCTTCACCGGTGATATTTGACCATGAAACATTTCTTTTGACTACACTAATGTCTAGTACGTGAAGATACTTCATGTAGGAACAATTTCATAATCTGCACAGATCACCCTATTAGAGAATAGGGCATCACCAAACGGTTTGTAAACTTGTCTTCTCAATTGGCAGAGATCACTGCCGATAGAATCCAACTGCAGAAAAAACTGTAAACTTGTTAGGTGCTGGTTTTGAGCTTCAACCCAAAGACAATAAGTTTAATGTCATAGGTAAGTACATGTAATATGAACAATTACTTTCCACACAGCAGTAGGAAAAAATAGAACTGAAAACACAGAATCATGTAGAAAAGGATGGAAGAACATTTGAGTGTTTCGTCGAACTGATAGCTTCACAGGAAAACTCTTCAATATATTGCAGTAGCTTGACAATCCATACAGCCCTCATTCCATTATATAGATGCCATCCTTGAAAGTTGAAGCTCTGCTAAAAGCAGAGATGAAAGAGAAATCCCAAGTTCAAAACGGATAGAAATACAACTCCAGAAATACAGTCATTGATACATTGCGGCTGATCAAACTACAAATGAGATGAGTTGGAGACTGCATCACACCACTCGTAGCACGCAGACCAATCAACAACTTCAGACATATGAAAAGCTATTTATCCATGTTGAACCCTGAGTTTCTGTACTTTGTACCTATCCAAATTTCACGTTGCTCCTCCCACATTATAACCCTGAGCATCTGTAGTTCTGTTATACATGTTGTAGGTCGGTATGAAGCACATGACCATTAAATAAGTCGATATGTAGTAAGTATAATAGCATGATACTTTGCTAAAAAATAGCAAGAGACAAAATGCCTACCATAACGGCTTGCGGGATTTGTTAGAACTCTCACGATTATCCATCTTTGTAAACCGACTATACGGAAATTGACCCAAAGTGTTTCCAGTCTCTGGCCAATCCGTTTTAACAAATTATTATGTATTTGATGGAAGATTCCAAGGTAGCAAATTGCAATATACAAAACAAATTCCAGGGTGCATTCGAGGGGAACAAACATATACGACCTGCAAGAGGAAGAAAATAGAAGATGCATCCGCTGTTTCAATGTAATCTAAAAATTAAGTGTAAGAGAGGAGATATTGTGTACCAATGTAAGCATGTTCTCGAGGGTGGCTTCTTTATCAGTTCATCCTTGACTCAGAATTCAATCAAAATCCAATAAAATCGGTGGGAAATTGAGTGAGCAGCACGCAAAATCAAAGGAAAATCGAATCAAATTATGGCAGGCAAAACGTGGAGCGGTTTTGAGCGGAAGAGCAATCTTACAGATTGACAACCATGAGCGAGCTAGTGAGGGGATACAAAAGAAAGTGGGGAGGAGAATCTGGAGCTGAGAGGTACCAAAGTGGATAGTGGCGCCAGAGATGGACGCGAGCAGAGGGGCTCCCTAGGGCCGGAGGTAGCAGCAGATCAATCCATGCAGTTGTACAACTTGGAGCAGATCTCTGGAGGGCGCGAGGTCGGAGCATACAAATCCGAAGCCAGAGATCAACCTGTTAGATTGGTAATGTATACCGAGGGATCTAGGGATTGTAAAAAAATGAAGGAGAAAGATGTGGAGTTGGCAGTTATCACCGTGGAGGTCGCTGGGCGTGGTGGTGCCGCAGCAGGTTGCCGTGATGGGTGTGGAGGTGTACGGCACCATAATGTGCTTTTAAAGCTCGAGAAAAAGGCGGCAGCGGATGAACTTCCTAGAGCAGTTTCCACTCTTTTAGTGATCAGATTTATTAGATTAAATTCTTGGATTTATGTGTAATAACCCAGAACATAGGAACAACGAAGGGTAGATTTAGAAATGGGTTGTGCATTTCATCGCAAAACAGGGGAAATTTTTGCGCCTTATTGCAACTAAACCTAAGAGGGATCGAGGTTCTCTCTCATTTTGCACTTAGGGTTAGGCAATGTGAGTTAGGGAAATTTCGACATGATCTCTTTTGTATCTTGTTGATTTGGGGAATTGATTCCATTTGACAAGTGTTAATACATTTAACAATAAGCATTGAACAATATAAAATGGAATTCATAATTCAAACAACTTTGAATTTCAAAGTGAATCATAAATACAATGTTTATTCCAGAATATAAATGTTACATAAATCAAAAGCTCATAAACAAAAACCTGGGCTTTATTGATATCACAACATAGATTACATTGTCTTTACAATATTCTTGATACAAGAATTGATAAATAATAAACAAAAATGAAAATAAAGATTACAATATTATTTCTAAACTAAAACCTAGACTATATGACTTGAAGTATTTCTTCATGGTCATGTCCATCTTCAAAACCTGCAAAACAAAGAACCCAACACTAGCCAGAATGTTAGTGTTAGTCAAATAATTCAGTTTGGACAGAACCAATTGACATGCACACTTGTGCTTGTCCAAAACCAGGGACAGCACAAGATAAGGGCAACAGCAGACCAAACCTGAGCACCACCAGGGCTCAAGTTTCAGCATATGAGAGCACACAACTCAAGTGTGCTGGGCAGCAGCAAGGCCATGCAACAGATTAGTCACCAAGCAAGCCAGGCTTGTGTGTCAATGCAAGGATAGAAGTAGGGTTCATATAAAAGGGGCACAAACCCTAGAAATCAGAACCAGTCGACCAGATAAAGATTCACCAGGTAAGGGTGAAGCAAGAACAAGCTCAGTTCATCCAGTTCTTGAGCAAGAACGGAACCAACACACTCAACCACTTAAGCCACCGTAAATCATGGTGACCTAGAAGATCATCCAAGATCCGGAGGTGAAGAGCCGTGAACAAACCCAAGTCCGCATCAACAAAACATTTCTTTCTAGGAGCTGGAACAAGGTATACCTAGTTCCTGGAAAAGATCCAATGGATCTAATCCATCATACGCATGAACTAAGCATGGGATGAGCGAGATGCTCATAGGGGTAGATCATCACTTGGTTTTCACCAAGGATTATCGCTAGTCAAAAGCTACTAAGATAGAAACCATCCGGATACGGATCATGTGCACGAAGCTAGAAATCATGCACAGATGCACACACTAGCTAGATCACATGCACGGATAGCACCCAGTAGATAGCAAAGATTAGCAGCCAAGACTACACAGAAAATCCTAAGCATGCAACCATCGAAACCCTAGATTTCTTCACGAGCAAGCATATTGGCATTCATACTTAATATGATTCCCAAATATGCAAGCAAAGATGAGTAGCCAACAAGATCCAACCAACCATGTGAGCAACCAGTCAGTAGCAAGGCTACTAAGGTCACATCACACTTAGCACCAATTAAGAGGAAGCCAAATAGATCACATCACTATCCAGAAATGGATTCAGACTTTAATTGCTTGTAAAAGAATCATGAACATCAAATTCATATACAAGCAAGTCACTTAAATCATCACTGCATAAGCAGTTCATTATAATTTAAGTAATCCAAGCATGAATTTATCACAGATCCATGCTAAGCATTGACAGCAGCATACTGTTAAGCAACACAGTTAAATCCATAACTACTAGAACAAGTCTAGATAGCTAAGATGAGCAACAACACAAGTAAGCTATCACTGATAATTGGATTGATCAAATGGATCAATCATAGCAAGCCAAGTTACACAGAGAGGTTAGCCAACAAGCAAGAAATGATCCAATGGATCATTGGCTTGCAAAGGTAGCACTGAAGCATATCACAGACACCACTGGCACACACACAAGTGTCACAGATGCAACACAAGTACACCTAGACAAGCATAGCATGGCATAGTTAGCTCTTGAGCAAGCACGATGAGAGCATGGCAAGTGTAGAGCATGCTAGGAGCAGCGAGAGAAGCAAGCACGAGCATGAACAGACAAGCAAAGCAAGCATGTGCCAAGTACCGAGTAAATGGTAATTGGGCCATGAACTTGCAATTAACGAAGCACGAGCAAATTGCATAGGAATAGCATGGCTCGTGTGATCACGGGATCACCGGAGAGCAGCGAGAACATGAGGAGGAAGAAGAACGAAGCATGGGAGGCGCACTGAAGAGGTAGAGGTGAGACGAGCACTTACTTGCGCCCGGAAGCGGAGGCTAGGGCATGGCGAGGCAGTGCTCGCGCGGCCCTAACAGCTGCAAATCCAGGGTAGGCGCCGACGTTACGCCGGCGAACCCAGACACGAACCAGCACCACCGTAGCAGCACCTGAGGCGACGACACGAGTACTGCAAGCAGCACCCGCGCCAGGTCAACCCCAGGCACGTACTCATCGTCGGCGAGGGCGCGATCTCGCCGGAGTTCGTCGAGGCGATTCTCCACGAGATCCAGATAGGAGGCGATTCGCCGAAGAGGACGAGAAGGGAGAAACCGCGCGGACGGATCGATAGATCCGCTCACGGCGGTTCGGGATCGGGTGGTGGCTACGGCGGAGAAGGCCGGCGATGGCCGGAGCAAGGCGGCGGCCATGGCGGCGACGCCATCGCCACGGGAGTCGCCAGACGGTTAGGGTTAGACGAGCGAGTGAGAGGGCCGAGTGAGAGTGAGTGAGGTGGGCCGCTCGGCGCCACCGAACCCAAAAGGGGGCCAGCCTTATTGGGCCGTCCCTGGGTTAAGTTATTGGGCTGGGCCCAATAGGGATCCAGAGGGGTATTTTGGTCTTTTACATTTAATAAAAGATCAAAACTTTACCAAATTTTAATAAATCATAAACAACTCTAAAAATCCAATAAAAATTGGATTTATGAATGAAAAATAAATCTTAACAAGAATAAAATATGAAATGGAATTTATGAAACAAATTCAAAATTATGAATTTTAAGAATTTAAATAATAACTTGGAATTTTAAATTATTATTTCCTTGTATTTAAAATTCAAGGAAAAATCTCAAATAAGTTCAAATACTTATTTTCAAACATTTCAAAATGAAATTCTATTATTCCAAGTCATTTCTTTTGTAAAAGAGTATTTTCCCAGAAAAATACTATATTCCTTTAATTCCAAAAACTATAGAGGTAACTCTATAATTTTCAACTATTTTTGGAATGATTAAAGAAATCACCAAGTAAATAGTTTTACTTTGAATTGTTGTACTTTGTGTGAATTAAAATGGTATATACTTTTAAATCAATTGTAAATTACCGTCAAAGACATAAATCTTAATACAACCCTAAATTGTAATAACTCCACGGGAAAGGGATTCAACATAAAATAATACATCCATGATTGCATTATTTGGATTTTATAACATTGTCCTTACCGGACAATGATGCTTCTTACGTAACCCGAGGTCCAGGTTCCATCAACCGCATTGAACTGCACTATCTCGCAGTCCACAGGCAAGTTCACCCTTGCTCATGTCAACTTGATTATTTTCTACTACTTTAAAGCAAAGCTATATACTTACCATTCCTGCATCGCAAATGAAATGTTATTTTCCAACTATGAATATGACTATGTGGTTGGCAATGGAACCATGGTATGTGTTGATATGGTGGAGGTTCCATTGCAATGGGTTATATCACCCTAGGATTAAATTACCAATGCCGTCCAGTGATTCTAGCGCCGTACAAACCGCGTTGACCATGAGATCTATAATGGCTCGGGGAAGCCGATCGTATCTTTTCCCTTCGCACGCCAACGGATTGGTAGAGACGGTGGGGTGTTGGAGGCACTCGCCGCAATAGGTTGGGAAATCCTTTTAAATCCCCATCCATTAGTGATGTTAATCTCTACCATCTATGAAGGATTGTCCGGAGTACACCATGAGTAAAGCCGTATTATCGGGGAAGTCTATTGGAGGTGTACGGTTGGACAAAAGGGTGGGTTTGCGGTCGCGGAGAAGGCGGTGTGGGCTTGGATCTTTATACCCGGCCTCACACCAAAGGAAGTGTGAACGGGGGCAAGTCCCTGCGGATGGCAAAAAGGGTGAGATCTCTTGTGGGAAAAGTAACGCACCTCTCGCAGAGTGTATCAAATTGTGGCTGTCACTCCTTGTTCCGGGAAGGGAACCGCGAACGCGGCAGAAAGGAACTCCACGAAGTTCTAGTCAACTCGTGAAGACCGACGGGCATAGTTTTCATAATAAAAGCAACCTTTTGAAGAAATGATTGCAAAACATGCATTGACCCGAGATTTCCGATCAATGGTCGTAGCTAGTGCATCAAACACCTTTTTATTCTTTTAGAACTTGCTGAGTACCCCTGTACTCACTTTCTTTCGACACCCTTGCTAGATCGTGATCCGGAAGTGGAGGCCATCAACGATGGAGCACCAGAAGGAAGTTACGAGCTGGTTTACGAAGAACCCGATCTTACCGGTGGAGTGGAAGGCGTAGACTATGGGATAGTCTACGGACCAGATGACACGGAGGTGGAGGAGTAGTGACATACCCTAGCATCATAGAGCCGAGCAGCGTAGAACTTACCTAAATAAGTTGTTGAGCTCTCTTTTATATTGTTATGAGTTGTAATCATACTTAAGTAGTATCTTAGGGTGTTCTCATAGGACCTGTGAGAATACCAACTTGTTAAGACAATGTTTGTAATAAAGTGGAGTGTTATGACCTGCAATGTTTCTGTTGTACCACTCTGAGGGATATGGCAATTTGTGAAGAAGTCCCTTCACAAAGATCATATCAACGACTTGTATACTACAACATGCAGTGGTATGCTGGGTCACCGCAGCTGGTATCAGAGCAAATGTTGCGACCTTAGGTTGGAAAGACCTAGTATAGGGAAGAAACCTGTAGGAGTCTAGTAGAAATAGTAAAGGATTCTCTAGAAGTATGGTGGTTATTCACTTGAGAATAGCAAAGCCATATATTTTAGTGCGATAATTCTTTATTATAGCTATTATGATGCATTATCACTACTAATATTCTGCTTTTGTATACAGCCATAATGGCGAACACTTTTCCTAAGAGGACTTTGAGGAAGGTTGAGGGTTGGCTTGGTGATTATGATGGACCAATAACAGCTCTCCTGTGTGGGATGCTGAAGGAACTTCATTGTGATCCACGGATACCTGTTATCAAGTATACCTACTATGATGGGGAAATCCTAGCCAAGTGCAGGGTATCGGTCCAACTACCGACAAAACTGCTGATGAGTCGTGTAATGCCATACGGAGAAGCCAAAACTATCACCACAGCCTACCACATGGGCCTATTCAAGGCAATTCTTGAGATAAGGCAGCACAAGTCAGTAGAACTCCTATGTTCAGAGTTTTCTCATATACCTCATGCCGAGGAAGATGAGGATCCCACTCTTAATCATTTGGTGTTAGCACACAGAAGTCCCGAAGCCGCAAGACACAGCACATGGATAGCTGTAAGTCTTTATTGACCACGATGTACCTTTTACACATGAAAATGAGAGGTGAGATTGACCACATGCTAGCTGAGTTCACGGACCCTGATAAAGTCCAAACTCGGATGCGTGATTTGAGGGCACAACCACAACATACTACACCGTTCTTTAGCCTAGACAGCTATGTAGATTTGAGTGACCAGTTGCCCAAGGAAGATCCACTTACACCCAACTTTGTTCCGCACTATCCACACGTGTCAGCATCGTATGATACTGGATATGGGGGAGACCACTCATGGAACATAAATTGCTCGGAGTCACCGATCGAGAACTCGACGGGTTGGCGTTTCGGGGAACCTTTCGGTGATGAGGAGGAGCCAATTCCATGTGATACAGGAGATGAGAGTGGTGGGGTTAACCAACACTACAGGCAGGAAGAGAAAGGTACTGATTCCATTTCTTTAGATTTGGAGATGGGATTATCTAAACCATCACAGTACGAAGTAGGTGAGAGTTCTGGAACCAAGAAAAAGAAGAAGAAGAAGATGAGGGGTCAGGTGAATAGAAATCCTTCATGGATGACGGAAGAAGGAGGTATGTATCCTACTGGGGATATGTACGAGTCATTGTCTAGCTACTTAGGCATGACTGATCTCTGTCTCGGCACTTCGTCCGATTCAGATTACATACCTACTGGAAGGACCTATGTTCCGGATGGTGTCCGGAAGACAAGTCGCTGTACCGGATGGACCCCAGGAATGTATGCGGAGGCGAATGAAGACGATGAGGAGTAGAGCTCCAATGAAGAATAAAGTAATCTAGGTGGTATTGTAATAGAACGTATTTTAAATTCCCGTTGGCTTGGGCTTTGAGCCAAATAAGTGGTTTATATATACCACATGTAATATAAGTTTGTGAGTGTGTTATGTATTATACGGTGTATATACATAATAAATGTTTGTTTTGGATTTGCTTCTTGATTTTATTGTGTGACTAGTTCTGGGCAAGGAGTTGAGCTCAGAAAACATTTGCATGGTGTAATTATGAGTAATCGCTCTTTGTTACAGGACTAGGGGGAAATGGCGTTAGTAGAAACCGAAGAGGCTCGCAGAGAGCGGGAAGAAAGAGAGAAAGAGGAGGCAGATGCAGCAGCTAGAGCAGAGAACGCACCACCACCACCACACCCAATGATGCACCCAGATTTCCAACAGTATATGAGGTCAATGGAGGAAGATAGGAGGCGTTACCAGGAAAGCCGAACAAGAACATGCAAGATTTCTTTACCCATGTCATCAATGATAGGGGTAATGAAGGCAAGGGAGTAACACTATCGGACTTCCAAAATGCAAGACCACTACCATTTACATCAGCTCCAGAACCAATGGATGCTGAGGATTGGCTTATGGATACGGAAAGGAAGCTGAAGACCGTTGGCTGCAACGATGAGGAGAAGATTCGATATACTACTTATCTGTTGTCAGGACCAGCAGCATCATGGTGGGAGAACCTTGTAGCAGTACACCCTCCAGATAAGGTATTCACCTGGGAGGAGTTCAAGAAGAAGTTTCGGGACGCTCATGTTCCGGACAGCGTGGTGGAGTTGAAGAAGAGGGAGTTTGAAGAACTAAGACAGAATACTGCACCCATCATGCAGTATGTTCGGGATTTCAATAGGTTATCCAGGTATGCACCTGAGGATGTAGATACAGAGGAGAAGCGGAAGAAGCGGTTCATGAAAGGCATGAATCCATACATGAAGATGCAACTGAGGTTGACACGGACTGCCGAATTCCAGGAACTGATTGACTCGGCAATCACTTTCGAGGATGACTACAGGCAAGTCCAGGAGGATAGGAGGAAGAGGGCTCGTATAGAGCCAAGGAAGTACCCAATCAGTAAACCAACACCTGATCGAAGTTTCAAACCCCGATATCGACCTACTACTGGTAATCAATACAACCGGGGAGGTCAGAGTCAGAACCCAATTAACCAGATCATCTGCAACAATTGTGGCCTGAGAGGGCATTTGCAGAAGGATTGTCAGAAACCCAGAATCATCTGTTATGGTTGTGGGAAGGAAGGACACATCAAGCCGGATTGTCCAAACAAGGCGTCTTGGAGCGGACAGAGCTCTGGAGGACGAGGTGGAAACAACAACAACAACAACCGCAACAACAACAACAACAACAACAACAACCGCAACTACAACTACAACAACAAGAAGGGAAAGCCTTATGGAAAGCTGAATTGCACATCCTTGGAACAAGCGGAAGAGTCGGATCAAACAGTCTTAGGTACGCTAAGCATTCTTACTCATCCTGGCAAAGTATTATTTGATACTGGAGCAACCACATCATTTCTTGCATTGGAGTTTGTGGAAAAATTCGGGCTTAGATGTTCTAAGTTAGAAACCCCTATAACTGTTCTATCCGCGGGGGAACGATCTTAGTAACCCACGTGAAAGAAGCACAAGTCCTAACCATATGTGACTGTGTGTATTTCGCGGACCTATTCATCATACCCATGAAGGACATATCAGTCATCCTAGGGATGGATTGGTTGACGGAAAATGGAGCGGTGATTAACTGTGGAGACAAAACAATATCACTTCGCAACTCCATCGGAGGTCGAATAGTGTTCCAAGGAGATAAGTACAGTGAGTTAGAGATTGGATTGGAACTCAATAGTCCGAAGGAGGTGAGAATTGAAGATATTCCTGTAGTGAATGAGTTTAAGGATGTATTTCCTAAGGAACTACCGGGAATGCCACCCGATAGAGAGATAGAATTCACAATAGACCCGATTCCAGGCACAAGCACCAATAGCACAACCACCATATAAGATGGGGCCAAAGGAGTTAGTGGAACTGAAAGCTCGGATAGATGAACTGGAACAGAAGGGATTTATTCAAGAAAGTGTGTCACCATGGGGTACACCAGTTATTTTTGTGGATAAAAGAGATGGAGGAAAGAGAATGTGTGGAGATTACATAAATTTGAACAATGTAACTATCAAGAACAAGTATCCTTTACCTAGAATTCAAGACCTTTTTGATCAAGTTCAAGGAGCAGGAGTCTTCTCGAAGATAGATTTAAGGTCAGGATACCATCAAATCAAGATCAAGAAGGAGGATGTACCAAAAACAGCATTCGTATCAAGGTATGGACACCATGAATACTTGGTTGTACCATTTGGACTAACAAATGCACCAGCAATTTTCATGAATTTGATGAACAAGATATTCATGAAGTACTTGGACAAGTTTGTGATAGTGTTCATAGATGATATTTTAATCTATTCCAAAGATAAAGAAGAACATGCCAAGCATTTGAAGATAGTTCTGCAAACTTTGAGGGAACATCAGCTATATGCGAAGTTCAGCAAGTGCAAATTTTGGTTAGATAGTGTTGAATTTCTTGGACATGTCATAACCAAAGAAGGCATAGCGGTGAATCCAAGCAAGGTTCAGTCCGTATTGGAATGGAAATCACCTAAAAATGCTAAGGAGATACGAGGATTTCTTGGTATGGCAGGCTATTATCGGAGATTCATAGAGGGATTTTCAAAGATTGCAGGACCAATGACCAAGTTACTCAAGAAAAATACTCCATTTGTGTGGACAGATGAGTGTGAAGCCAGCTTCCAAACACTCAAAGATAAGTTAACCACAGCACCGGTGTTAGCAGTTCCTGAACCAGGAAAGGATTATACGGTGTATTGTGATGCTTCCAAGAATGGACTTGGATGTGTTCTGATGCAAGATCGGAAGGTAATAGCTTATGGATCAAGGCAGTTGAAACCACATGAACACAACTACCCAGTACATGATCTAGAGTTAGCGGCAGTTGTGTATGCTCTGAAGAGTTGGAGACAATTTCTATATGGATCCAAGTGTGAGTTATACACCGATCACAAGAGTTTGAAATATTTCTTCACTCAGAAGGAATTAAACATGAGACAGAAAAGATGGTTAGAGTTGATTAAGGATTACGATCTTAAGATCAACTATACACCAGGCAAGGCTAATGTAGTAGCAGATGCCCTAAGTAGGAAGAGTACGGAGAATCAACCTACGGAATGGGAAATTCCAAAGGAACTTCGGAAAGAGTTAGAGGATGCTCAGATTCTGTTTATTCAAGGTGATGCCAAAGGAAGTATAGCAACCATGAGGATTATGGATGAGATGTACTCAGACTTGAAATATGAGATTATCCGGAAGCAAGCGGATGATTTGTTCATCCAAGAGGAAATCAAGAGGATTGGTGAAGGAAGACCATCGGAATTCCATCTAGGGGATTTTGATTCATTATACTTCCAGAAAAGGATCTGTGTACCAGATGATCCAGAAGTGAAATCAATCATATTAAAGGAAGCACATGAAACCCCTTATTCAATACATCCGGGAAGTACTAAGATGTATATGGATTTGAAGGAAATGTTCTGGTGGAATAACATGAAAAGAGAAATAGCACAATATGTTTCGGAATGTCATACATGTCAACGAGTGAAGGCAGAACATCAGAGTCCTGCGGGATTACTCAAACCACTAGAGATACCGGAATGGAAATGGGATGAAATCGGAATGGATTTTATTACTGGTTTACCAATGACCAGTAAGAAGAAGGATATGATATGGGTAATAGTGGACAGACTTACCAAGAGTGCTCATTTCATAGCCGTAAACACAAAAGATACTGCAGAAAAGCTTGTGGATATTTATGTGAAGGAAATTGTGAGTAAGCATGGAGTACCAAAGAAGATAGTCTCAGATAGAGGTTCGATTTTCACATCAGCATTCTGGAAACAACTACAAGAATCTTTGGGATCCAAATTGGATTTCAGTACAGCATACCATCCACAAACCGGAGGACAAACCGAAAGAACCAATCAGATACTTGAGGACATGCTTAGAGCTTGTGCTCTGAACTTTGGAGGCTCATGGGAGGACCATTTACCTTTAGCGGAGTTCTCATATAACAATAGTTATCAGAGTAGCATTCAGATGGCACCGTACGAAGCATTGTACGGAAGGAAGTGTAGATCACCAATTTGTTGGTTTGAAACCGGAGAAAACAAGGAATTTACACCGGACTACATCAAGGAGAGACAAGAAGTCATCGAGGTGATCCGGGATAGACTCAAAATAGCTCAGAGTCGTCAGAAGAGTTACGCCGACTTAAAGAGAAGAGATTGGGAACCGAAAGTGGGAGACATGGTATATTTAAAGGTTAGCCCAATGAAAGGACTTAAGAGGTTCGGAGTGAAAGGAAAGTTAAGTCCTCGATATATTGGACCATTTAAGATAATCAGTCAGAATCGAGGAACAGCTTTTGAGTTGGAATTACCGGCACAACTAAGTCAAGTTCATAATGTATTTCATGTTTCACAACTCAGAAAATGTTTGAAGGCACCGGATGATCCTATCACATATGAGGAAATAGAATTGCAATCTGATTTAACTTATGTGGAAAGGCCCGAAAAGATCTTAGAAGTACAATGGAAGAAGTTAAGAAACAGGGCAATCAAATATTGTAAAGTGCAATGGCAACATCATCCCGAGCGAGAAGCTACTTGGGAGACGAAGAAGAACTCAGGAAGTCTTACCCCGAGATGTTCGAGTACCAATCTTAACTTCGGGACGAAGTTTCGTTAAGGGGGAGAGGCTGTAATAACCCGTAACATAGGAACAACGAAGGGTAGATTTAGAAATGGGATGTGCATTTCATCGCAAAACGGGGGAAATTTTCGCGCCTTATTGCAACTAAACCTAAGAGGGATCGAGGTTCTCTCTCATTTTGCACTTAGGGTTAGGCAATGTGAGTTAGGGAAATTTCGACATGATCTCTTTTGTATCTTGTTGATTTGGGGAATTGATTCCATTTGACAAGTGTTAATACATTTAACAATAAGCATTGAACAATATAAAATGGAATTCATAATTTAAACACAACTTATGAATTCAAACAACTTTGAATTTCAAAGTGAATCATAAATACAATGTTTAATTCCAGAATATAAATGCTACATAAATCAAAAGCTCATAAACAAAAACTTGGGCTTTATTGATATCACAACATAGATTACATTGTCTTTACAATATTCTTGATACAAGAATTGATAAATAATAAACAAAAATGAAAATAAAGATTACAATATTATTTCTAAACTAAAACCTAGACTATATGACTTGAAGTATTTCTTCATGGTCATGTCCATCTTCAAAACCTGCAAAACAAAGAACCCAACACTAGCCAGAATGTTAGTGTTAGTCAAATAATTCAGTTTGGACAGAACCAAGTGACATGCACACTTGTGCTTGTCCAAAACCAGGGACAGCACAAGATAAGGGCAACAGCAGACCAAACCTGAGCACCACCAGGGCTCAAGTTTCAGCATATGAGAGCACACAGCTCAAGTGTGCTGGGCAGCAACAGCAAGGCCATGCAACAGATTAGTCACCAAGCAAGCCAGGCTTGTGTGTCAATGCAAGGATAGAAGCAGGGTTCATATAAAAGGGGCACAAACCCTAGAAATCATAACCAGTCGACCAGATAAAGATTCACCAGGTAAGGGTGAAGCAAGAACAAGCTCAGTTCATCCAGTTCTTGAGCAAGAACAGAACCAACACACACAACCACTTAAGCCACCAGAAATCATGGTGACCTGAGAAGATCATCCAAGATCTGGAGGTGAAGGGCTGTGACACAAACCCAAGTCCGCATCAACAAAACATTTCTTTCTAGGAGCCGGAACAAGGTATACCTAGTTCCCGGAAGAGATCCAATGGATCTAATCCATCATATGCATGAACTAAGCATGGGATGAGCAGATGCTCATAGGGGTAGATCATCACTTGGTTTTCACCAAGGATTACCGCTTCCAAAAGCTACTAAGATAGAAACCATCCAGATACAGATCATGTGCACAGAAGCTAGAAATCATGCACAGATGCACACACTAGCTAGATCACATGCACAGATAGCACCAGTAGATAGCAAAGATTAGCAGCCAAGACTACACAGAAAATCCTAAGCATGCAACCATCAGAAACCCTAGATTTCTTCACAGGCAAGCATATTGGCATTCATACTTAATATGATTCCCAAATATGCAAGCAAAGATGAGTAGCCAACAAGATCCAACCAACCATGTGAGCAACCAATCAGTAGCAAGGCTACTGAGGTCACATCACACTTAGCACCAATTATGAGAAAGCCAAATAGATCACATCACTATCCGTAAATGGATTCAGACTTTAATTGCTTGTAAAAGAATCATGAACAGCAAATTCATATACAAGCAAGTCATTTAAATCATCACTGCATAAGCAGTTCATCATAATTTAAGTAATCCAAGCATGAATTTATCACAGATCCATGCTAAGCATTGACAGCAGCATACTGTTAAGCAACACAGTTTAATCCATAACCACTAGAACAAGTCTAGATAGCTAAGATGAGCAACAGCACAAGTACAGCGATGCTTGAGCATCAGCATCACCAGATAAGTGAATCATTTAGCCACAGTATTAACCAGTAAGTTATCACTGATAATTGAATTGATCAAATGGGTCAATTACAGCAAGCCAAGTTACACAGAGAGGTTAGCCAACAAGCAAGAAATGATCCAATGGATCATTGGCTTGCAGGGGTAGTACTGAAGCATATCACAGGCACCACTGGCACACACACAAGTGTCACAGATGCAACACAAGTACACCTAGACAAGCATAGCATGGCATAGTTAGCTCTTGAGCAAGCACAGTAGAGCATGGCAAGTGTAGAGCATGCTAGGAGCAGCAGAGAAGCAAGCACAGCATGAACAGCAAGCAAAGCAGCATGTGCCAGTACCAGTAAATGGTAATTGGGCCATGAACTTGCAATTAACAGAAGCACAGGCAAATTGCATAGGAATAGCATGGCTCTGTGTGATCACAGGATCACCAGAGAGCAGCAGAACATGAGGAGGAAGAAGAACAGAAGCATGGGAGGCGCACGTAAGAGGTAGAGGTGAGACGAACACTTACTTGCGCCCGGAAGCAGAGGCTAGGGCATGGCGAGGCAAGTGCTCGCGCGGCCCTAACAGCCGCAAATCCAGGGTAGGCGCCGACGTTACGCCGGCGAACCCGCACACGAACCAGCACCACCGTAGCAGCACCGAGGCGACGGCACGAGTACTGCAAGCAGCACCCGCGCCAGGTCAACCCCGTGCACGTACTCATCGTCGGCGAGGGCGAGATCTCGCCGGAGATTCCGTCGAGGCGATTCTCCACGAGATCCAGATCGGAGGCGATTCGCCAGAAGAGGACGAGAAGGGAGAAACCGCGCGGACAGATCGATAGATCTGCTCGCGGCGGTTCAGGATCGGGTAGGTGGCTACGGCGGAGAAGGCACGGCGATGGCCGGAGCAAGGCGGCGGCCATGGCGGCGACGCCATCGCCACGGGAGTCGCCAGACGGTTAGGGTTAGACGAGCGAGTGAGAGGGCCGAGTGAGAGTGAGTGAGGTGGGCCGCTTCGGCGCCACCGAACCCAAAAGGGGGCCAGCCTTATTGGGCCGTCCCTGGGTTAAGTTATTGGGCTGGGCCCAATAGGGGTCCAGAGGGGTATTTTGGTCTTTTACATTTAATAAAAGATCAAAACTTTACCAAATTTTAATAAATCATAAACAACTCTAAAAATCCAATAAAAATTGGATTTATGAATGAAAAATAAATCTTAACAAGAATAAAATATGAAATGGAATTTATGAAACAAATTCAAAATTATGAATTTTAAGAATTTAAATAATAACTTGGAATTTAAAATTATTATTTCCTTGTATTTAAAATTCAAGGAAAAATCTCAAATAAGTTCAAATACTTATTTTCAAACATTTCAAAATGAAATTCTATTATTCCAAGTCATTTCTTTTGTAAAAGAGTATTTTCCCGTAAAAATACTATATTCCTTTTATTCCAAAAACTATAGAGGTAACTCTATAATTTTCAACTATTTTTGGAATGATTAAAGGAATCACCAAGTAAATAGTTTTACTTTGAATTGTTGTACTTTGTGTGAATTAAAATGGTATATACTTTTAAATCAATTGTAAATTACCGTCAAAGACATAAATCTTAATACAACCCTAAATTGTAATAACTCCACGGGGAAAGGGATTCAACATAAAATAATACATCCATGATTGCATTATTTGGATTTTATAACATTGTCCTTACCGGACAATGATGCTTCTTACGTAACCCGAGGTCCAGGTTCCATCAACCGCATTGAACCGCACTATCTCGCAGTCCACGTGCAAGTTCACCCTTGCTCATGTCAACTTGATTATTTTCTACTACTTTAATGCAAAGCTATATACTTATCATTCCCGCATCGCAAATGAAATGTTATTTTCCAACTATGAATATGACTATGTGGTTGGCATTGGGACCATGGTATGTGTTGATATGGTGGAGGTTCCATTGCAATGGGTTATATCACCCTAGGATTAAATTACCAATGCCGTCCAAATGATTCTAGCGCCGTACAAACCGCGTTGACCATGAGATCTATAATGGCTCTGGGAAGCCAGTCGTATCTTTTCCCTTCGCACGCCAACGGATTGGTAGAGACGGTGGGGTGTTGGAGGCACTCGCCGCAATAGGTTGGGAAATCCTTTTAAATCCCCATCCATTAGTGATGTTAATCTCTACCATCTATGAAGGATTGTCCGGAGTACACCATGAGTAAAGCCGTATTATCGGGGAAGTCTACCGGAGGTGTACGGTTGGACAAAAGGGTGGGTTTGCAGTCGCGGAGAAGGCGGTGTGGGCTTGGATCTTTATACCCGGCCTCACACCAAAGGAAGTGTGAACGGGGGCAAGTCCTCGCGGATGGCAAAAAGGGTGAGATCTCTTGTGGGAAAAGTAACGCACCTCTGCAGAGTGTATCAAATTGTGGCTGTCACTCCTTGTTCCGGGAAGGGAACTGCGAACGCGGCAGGAAAGGAACTCCACGAAGTTCTAGTCAACCTGTGAAGACTGACGGGCATAGTTTTCAGAATAAAAGCAACCTTTTGAAGAAATGATTGCAAAACATGCATTGACCCGAGATTTCCCGATCAATGGTCGTAGCTAGTGCATCAAACACCTTTTTATTCTTTTAGAACTTGCCGAGTACCTCCGTACTCACTTTCTTTCGACACCCTTGCTAGATCGTGATCCGGAAGTGGAGGCCATCAACGATGGAGCACCGTAAGGAAGTTACGAGCTGGTCTACGAAGAACCCGATCTTACCGGTGGAGTGGAAGGCGTAGACTATGGGATAGTCTACGGACCAGATGACACGGAGGTGGAGGAGTAGTGACATACCCTAGCATCATAGAGCCGAGCAACGTAGAACTTACCTAAATAAGTTGTTGAGCTCTCTTTTATATTGTTATGAGTTGTAATCATACTTAAGTAGTATCTTAGGGTGTTCTCATAGGACCCGTGAGAATACCAACTTGTTAAGACAATGTTTGTAATAAAGTATGGAGTGTTATGACCTGCAATGTTTCTGTTGTACCACTCTGAGGGATATGGCAATTTGTGAAGAAGTCCCTTCACAAAGATCATATCAACGACTTGTATACTACAACATGCAGCGGTATGCTGGGTCACCGCATTATGTGCCTCATAGTAGTGGGGAAAATCAATGGCCCTTGCGATGGCATAGGAAGAGGAATGGAGGAGTCTGTTTCTTTTTTCTTTCAGGACGAAGGTGGAGGAGGACACATCTAGCGAGCCTAGTAACTAAGATAGCCCAGCCCACGGCGGGCCAAGCCCTTTCTTCCAGCCCGCGAACGATCTCTTGTAGCCCAGGTCGGTCCTAAGCGAGAGGTAAACGTGCGGTGACATGAATCAAGAGGGAAAGCGTGCAGTGACAGAGGTGCAGAATTTGGGGGTGACTTCACAGGAAGACATGAAAATGAGACCAACTATTTAGAGATAGCTGAGGCAGCAAAAGCCCAAACTCTTTCGCGGCCACCCCCAATTCCGACGATTCGTCTAGAATATCCTTTTCTTGAATAGTCACCTCTCTTGTGGTAAAAAAAAGGGGAGGAGAAGAAGGTTCCTCGGCCAGCACTGAAGGCATGGCGGCGGAAGCGGAGGAGGAGGTCCGGCTGGAGGTGGAGGCGGTGGCGGCGATGTACGGAGAAGACTGCCGCGTGGTCTGCGACTTCCCTCCCCACCTCGTCGTCCACGTCCGCCCCAATACCGCCGACGACTCCTCGCAGCAGGTTCGCTTTCTCCCCACCCCCTCCACACCTGAATCGGCTTCATGGCATCCGGTCCTCACGATTGGTCCGTTCTGTTTTGCGATTAATGAGAGGGCTTGGGAGGTTGATTGATTGACAGGCCGCTGAGTGAGCGAGCGTAGAACTAGTCAGCTGTGGTCAGTGGTGGTGGTATTGCTGCTTCCGAACCCTAGCATTTAGTAGCTTGGGCCTTTTCCCTATTAGTTAAGGTAGTTCTCTATGGCTAGTTAGTGCTTGTTGCATTATTACGGATCAATTTCTATGATGCTACTTACCGAGTCAGGATGCCTTTCATCAATTGTTCGCATCTATGCCAGAACCCTTCTAATGCGTATGTATTAATAGGTATGCTTAATTTCTGAGTTGCTTGTTTTATTTGTGTGCAAATATCAAGAATTATGTTGTGTGTCATGATCCAAAGGCCCATGTTTTTATGTAGAAAACTGAATCCAGAGGGCTGATATAAATATTAAGAGCCACTGTGGTCAGTTAGATGTGCTTTGTACTTTGGACCTTGTTTCCCTAAGTGCCAATTATCATCATGGTTCTAGTTATAGATGGAACTTTTTTTTTTTAACTTTCTCTATGTAGTTGTATCACTGTGGAGTAGAACTTTTGCTGTTCTGTACAGCTCAAGGCCTATGGGAGGAGTGTAAGTAGGGGAAATAAAGACGGAAGGGGGTGGGTGGTGAAGGCAAAAAGAAGGGGCACAGAAAGTTGTGGAATATATTTTTATCTTTGGGAGCAACACTCAAGTCACAAAAAGTCTACATCTGTCCTCATATGTAGAATTTTTTGGATTAAACTTCTTTGAAATGATAGCCAGTAATTGTCACCATATCCATGAACATGATTAAACACATTAGATAAATGCTGTTGAGTTTGCGTTTCCCATAAGCTTTGAAGTGTTGTTATTGTACATTTAGCATTACTTGGTTGCATTATATTTTTGCGTCTGAAGGGATGGAGAATGTAATTTTCTTTTCTTGTTTTTTAAATGTTTGTAAAGTTCATTAATTATTTATCCGTGGCATCCAGTGCAATTATCTTATTTGCCCAATATTACCCTAATTTTCTCTTTTGCTTCTAGGAGTTATGCATATTTATTAGTATGCTAATAGCCGCTTTCTTGTTTTCAGTTTGTAGAACTCTTTCTTGGAATTAAAGCATCTTCCGAGGTATGGACCTGTATAGCTTACCACCTTTCGATTCTGATCTATCTCCATTCAATTTCTATTTACCTCTATTTCATAGAGAACTCTTGTTGTTGGGGAACATATGTTCAATTCAATCGGTGGACTTGGAAACATATCAACTTCAAATCTGCGTAATTTATATTTATTTCATAATGTCTTTTAGAAACTGATTGACTATTACATTTTTGTTGATCGGCTACTTGAAGTTAAGTTGGTTAGTCACTTTTGAAATTATGCCATGTCTGTGCTTACTGCTTTTGTACACTGAACGCACATATTTTATTCATTTATGTTACTAGAGTTCTTCATGACATATATATATCTTTGCTGTTTTCGAACTGTTCTTCTTGCAAATAATGCCATCTCTTTACTGAAATGGCTCACTAATGAGTGTGTTGGAAGCAGTAAAGCCAGTAATAGTTCCATTGCATCACATTGAAGCAATGAGCTTGTGCTATCTAAGTTCAGAAGGTGGATGCAGTGTGAAGGATCAGCACTTCTTAGTGCAAACAAAATTTTCATTTCTGTTACTTGTTTTCTGGCTTAATTTTACATACTAACTGACTGAATCTTTGAAATTGCAAAGTTTCACAATAGGGCTGAACACCTAGATGTTGATATCTAGCATGCTTGAAATTTTACATCATGGGTACCATGTTTATGCTGCTACTCTTCTCCTAGAAATGAAGTCCCTAGCAAATCTATCTTATCCAGTATGGTTCATATCTGGTTATGTATTGCCTCAGTGCTTATGCATTACATTTTTATGGCATTTTACTTGCAGTATCCAAAAGAACCACCTCATGTTTGTGCTGTCGAAAGTAAGGGCCTTGATGAGAATAGACAGGCAAATCTTATTAGCAGCATCCAGAACAAGGCAAAAGAGCTTTCCGACTACCCAATGCTTGTGACTCTATGTGAGGTATTCCTTGTCTTTTGGCTTATGCACAGTAGAGAACCACAGTTGTTCATGCCATAGTGTTCAAGATGATTTTGCATACTTGCACGTTAGTTGAAGAGTTGAAACATTCAATAGTTGCATGTGTTTTTGGTATCCAATGTGCTATTAATCATAGTATTATACGTTGTCACTTGAGTAACATGAAGGCTGTCAAAATAATAATTGCTACTTTGCGAACTATGAAGTGTGCTGTCTTTAGGAAGTGGCAGATGAATTTGCAGTTCGAGGATAGCAAAACTTGCAGATTTTACTACTCTAGATTTAAGTGACAGATGGAGCAAAAATGAAACCAGTGAGTCTGATAATGTTTCTGTTTTTAACATGATCTAAGTAACTTCACGTGCAGGAAGCTGGAGAGATCCTCTCGAATATGAACCACCCAGCTGGCGATTGTCCACTGTGTCTATATCCTTTAGTCCCAGAGTATAATGATAGTTCTGCTTTGTCATTCATGAAGTTGATGTCATGCTACCACTGCTTCCACAGGTTGATTTCATTTCCTTCTCTACCTACACACGTGCATATCTTGTTCTGTCTAGTGGTTGCTTAGTATTTTGCCACTGCAGTGACTGCATTATGAGATGGTGGGGATGGCTTCAAAATGACGATGACAATGCTGATTCTAAGAAGAATGGTACGGTAGTAACTGGAGGTGCAAGAAAATTTGGCATTTTCTTTCTTTTGAAAAGCTCGTTCTTTTGTTGTACATATTCCCTGGAACAAGTATCATGCAGTTTAAATTAGAAGTCCTAAAATATCAGTTAGATTGGTGACTAATATTTGATTGCACATGAGTATTGAGTTGTTCATTCAGTTGTTTCTTATAGAAGGTCAATTGTGTGCAGTGTCTTATGAGTTCCATTAAGGTTCTGATTTGTGGTTAGAAATATGGGTACTTACACTCTGGTATTATTATGTTACTACGCTCCTGGCAAGCTAGATCAGTCCTCTGACCAAATGTATGGACAACGAAGCCACCTTCTTAACCTTCTTCAGTGATGAGCATATTAGTGTTCCTTTAGGACTCAAAAGAAACTTACTAATGTATTGCAGCACATTAAAATTATAAATGAACATATCGATCAGCAGTGATGGAAGTTCTTAAGCTGCTCACTAGGCAGTTAAACTATCTTACTTGTGCATATAATAGGCTGTTGGTACACGGATTAGCAGGGAATGCTTGACATATATGTAGCTGTTTCCAGTAATGCTATCATTTTTAGCATCTCTAGATTTCATTTACTATTATTTAAACAAGTTGAAACTGTTTCAGAAGTCATTGTCAACCTTCTCCCTACAAAGGGAGGTGAACTTGAACGCTGGCTGATTTGTGTCTGGAAAATATGTATACTTTATGTTCGAATTGATGCTGTTGCAATCAAGTCGGTGACATTATTATTTTAAAGTCACAATTGCAGTCTGCATTTCCAACAGTTGTCTTACATTCCTGATCCTTATTTATTGATGAAGATGTTAAATGGCATCACTTCAAGGCACCAATTATTGACAATGTAATTTTGTACAGCCATGTTAAAATTTTATGCATTGGCTATATATGTCACTCATGGGCTATCTTCTCTGTTGCTACATGTTATTGATTCTTCTGAAGGATTAGATTTGTCCAGCTCAGACAAGCTAAATCATCACAAAGGATTTTGCCCAGTTTGCCGTAAAGTGTTTGATGAGAAGGATATCGAGCATGTTCGTGATCTATTGAATGCAAGCACTACTCAACAAATGGTATGTATTGGATGTGATTCAAGTACAAGTGAAACATCTTAACATTTCCATGCATCATCAGTTATTCATCAGAGATCAAAATCCCTTGACATCCAATCATATTTGCATCCTTGCATGGAATTATCTTACAGTTTATAAACTAATCATATGTACTCATAGCTAATTAGTTGCGAAACTTCTTACAGTTACCCTTGTATGATTGTCAATCCATTCATGTATTTCAAATATTTGACCCTCTAGAGATATGCTACTCCCAATGGAATCCATTAAAATTGTTTCTTTCCATCCATTCACCTGTAGGCGTCTTTAACAGTTGACCTGGGAGAAGATGATAAAGAATTGCTCCATTCCGAGGCAGAGAAGAAGAGGAGAGAAAATTCGGGTCATTGTTTAATCTGCAACAAGAACGGAATGGTTTAATTGAACCGAAGAAAGACCTTGCCATACAGCCTGGAATGTATGTTTCTCTTCCACCTAATGAGCCAACCACAAGTGCAGGAGACGGCGCCAATTCTTGTGAAGCAACGGCAACTTCAACTTCAGAAACAGATTTACGCAGCATGGCAAACAACGCCGATGGCAGCAAGAAGCAAAACAGTTCAGGCCCTCGAAGGAGAAACCGAGCTTCCGCTCCCAGAAGACAACCCCAGGGTCAAGCTGGTGGGCAACAGTGGCAGAGAGGTCAAGTTGCTGGGCAACAGGGTCAGAGAGATCAAGCTGCTGGGCAACAGTGGCAAAGAAGTCAAGCTGCTGGGCAACAGGGGCAGAGAGATCAAGCTGCTGGGCAACAGTGGCAGAGAGGTCAACCTGCTAGGGAACAGAGGCAGAGAGGTCAACCTGCTAGGGAACAGTGGCAGAAGAAGGATGCAGACACTTCACACCAATAACCTTTTTTTCAGCTCTGTTTTTTCAGGCTTTGTATATTGATGGAGTGCTGCGGTCACAGCAAACGGGTACCAACTCATAAGAAAGCAGAGTGAACGATACTGGACTTCATGTCACTGCGTAAGAATGCTACATTCCATTTTTACTATGCAGACGTGTTTGACAACCTGTTTGCCTAACCCATGGGACACCAATTATCTATATCCATGTCGGGCTGTATGAGCTTAATAGAAAGTACCTGTCATGGTTTAATCAGTATATACCAGGGTCCTCTTTTGAACATGGTTTAATCAGTATATACCAGGGTCTCTTGTTCTGCGATAGAGTTTACATGTTTCTTGTGAAATGCCTGTCCAATTCCAATCGGCCGTTTGTTTCACTCATATCCACTCAACTGACTAAGATCATTCCTGTTCACAAGAAACTTCTGAACCGCAAGAAACTGGTTTCCTTTTGCTTCAAGAAAATTGTGGTATCTATACTGGACGCTCCATCCTGGTGAGTCGGTTTTTAGCTCATTTCCTTGTATTTGTTGGATCTTTTCCTCTTCTCTCTGCTCTCATCCACAACTTGACCACCTTTTTGGTTCACGCATGAATATTCAGTTCATGGAATCTCAAATCATCAACACAAAATTAACCGGTGCTAGGAAATCAGAATTGTCGGGGTTAATCACGATCCACAAGTACAAACAAATAATGGTTACATACCTCAGGCAAAGTTCATTTGCAAGTTTAGTCCCAAAATGCACATAGTAGTACAAGCTGCTAGATGTTTCATCTTTATTTTTTTCATAATGCATGAGTAGATTGATTCCAGTGTCAGACTGACATTGTTAACTTAACGCAACACTTAACTTGCAGTTTCCTTCCTGCTTATCCTGCCACAAGTAACAACTAGAAACACCTAACCTTCGCCATATAGCTTGTCCACAACGCAGAAATAAGCATTCCTCCACTCTCTCTTGAACAACAGAGCACAGAAGACAGCCCATAGTCCAGCCATAAACCCTGACGTGAGCCCAAAGTAGAAGAACACCGCTGGGTCATAAACATCAACACTTGTCTACGCTGATAATAAATACTTTTGTTTTTAGTGTATTTGGTGCAATTTTTCCCTTTACTCGCATACTGTACTCGCGCGTGTGTGGAACTGTACCTGTACTTACGCGCGACTGTACCTGCTCGTGTGCGCCACTGTACTTCTGTACATGTACTTGCTCATGTTCACGACTGTACCTGCTCGTATGCGCGTTTGTACCTGCTCGTGTGCGTGACTGTACTTGTACTCGCTCGTGTGTTCAACTGTACTCGTGTGTTGTGCGTGACTGTACCTGCTCGTGTGCACGACTGTACCTGCTCGTGTGCGTGACTGTACTTGTACTCGCCTGTGTGTTCAACTGTACTCGTGTGTTGTGCGTGACTGTACCTGCTCGTGTGCACGACTGTACCTGCTCGTGTGCGCGACTGTACTTGTACTCGGCTGTGTATTCAAATGTACTCGTGTGTTATAGACAACTGTACTCGTGTATTGTATATAATTGTGTAATTGTGTGTTATACGTAAGTGTACTTGTATATAACTTCGCGTGTCAAAACTAAGCTAGATGCAGCTACCTAATCGCATGTGCTAGCTTTGTGCAGGGCAGGAAGTACTCGTAGGTACGCCCAGATAAATACATGCGCGCGCGAGGCAGGACATGGTGCGAGTACGCGGCCGTACGGTGGCAAAGTGCGTGTGCGGGAGAAGCCAGCGCCAGCGCCAGCACCGGAGTACGCACCGAGCGGTATCTGGTTCATGCGTGGGAGGAGGCGCCGTACACGCGCGGGACAGTGCCACGCGTCGTACGTACGTACGCTGAAGCGCGGAACCGAACCTTCTTAAAGGTTGTTTTTTTTTAGCTGTACCCGATTACAAAACATCAACATGAAAGAACACAGAGCTGAAAACCAAAATCAACGGGTTCATCATGACCCACGAGTTCAAACCAAGAACAGTCGCATGCATAAAAATGTTCATATTACAAGGTTAAACCCCAAGTAAACTCGTGCTTGTACAAGCTACTAAATACTTCACCTTTATCCATTCATGTACTTCAATAGCAGAATGCCACCAGCATCAGGTCGGCCTTATTTGATGGGACTTATTTGATTTAGCACACCAGTTAACTTGCAGCTGTATTACTCGTTATCCCTTCCCAAGTAACAACAGCAAACACGTACACATTGTCATATAGCTTGTCGAAGAGTGGGAAATAAGCATTCCTCCACGCTCTATGGAACAAGTAGAGCACAAAAAACAACCCGAGTCCGGCAACGAAGCCAGCCGTTAGCCCAAAGTAGAAGAACAAGACTGTATTATAACCATTTTCACTTCCCTGCTGCTGATTAGGATGCTCTGGCGCATCGTTGCTCGGGCAACTCTTTTCAAGAGGAGGCCCGCAAAGACCGATATTGCCGCTGTACACGGACGGGTTCTCGTTGTAGATGGTGTCAAGTTGACGTCCTGTCGGAATTGTTCCTTCAAGATTGTTGTATGACAAGTCAAAGGAGCTTAGATACGTCAAATCTGACAAGGTCGTTGGGATTTCACCGGAAAGGTTGTTCCTTGAGAGGTCGACCGATTCCAGTGATTTCATATCCCCAATCTTCACTGGAATTTTTCCGGTCAGGTGATTCCATGATAAATATATCATCTGGAATTCCACCTGTTAAGTGGTTGAGAGACGAGTCAACACCGACCATCTCATTAGCTGCAAATGTGCCATACTTAAGCTCTTGCCGCTTCATCACCACGTACAAAATTTCCGTGTTCGTATCCCCATCAAAATAGTACCACTGAGGATCCAGTCTCGGTGGATGTTCTATGGTCATTGCTGTTAGTTTTGACAAGGATGACGGAATTGATCCTGATATATTGTTGCTCGCTAAACTGAAGTGTTGAAGTAGTACAAGTTTTGTGATGTTGATCGGTATATCCCCCATAAACATGTTATGGTTAAGCTGCAGAAATGGCCCAAATAGTTTCTGGAGAGATCAAGCTGCTCAAGTTTTGTGAGGTTTAGGTGTGTGAGCGTCTGGTTTGCATTTGGAAGTGAGCAGTTGATAAGAATAAGGGCCTTTAGAGTTGGAATTGTGTTTGCCACAAGGAACACATCAACGGTGCTGAGATTTATGTCACTCAAATCAACATATTCCAGGAGATGCAGATGAGTTAACCATGAGATATCCGCTGTGTGTATATTTTCCATGAAACTGAGGCCAAGGTGTCGCAAGTTTGAAAGGTTTCCGAGCTGAGGCGGCAGTATACCGGACAAGAGCGTGCCGGAGAGGTCGAGGTAGTCCAACTTTGAAAGGTTGGCAAGCTGAGCAGGCACTCTACCAGGAAAGTGTGTGTACGAGATATCGAGATGTCTCAAGTTGTGTAAAGAACACAAGAATTCAGGGAAAATACGACCATTAGGTCCATGCATCAGGGATGTCGAACTGAGATCGAGGTACTCGAGATGCTGGAGAGAAAGCAAGGAAGGACTTATCTGGCCGACCAAATCCGTTTCACGAAGGTCGAGCTCGGTCACATGGCCGGTTTTGTTGCTCGCAGTGACGCCCGTCCGGCGGCAGCGAGCCATGGCGCCGTTTTTGCCACGAGGCGAGGAAGCCGTAGGTGTCGTTGATGATGCCTTGCTTGAAGGCCAGCAACGCGTCCCTCTCGTGCGGCCAGCAGCTCGCATGGGAGGAGACGAAGAAGCCGCAGGACACGGCGGCAACAGCAAGGAGCAAGACGAGCCTGGCGATTGAGCGATGCATAGTGGACGTGCACCGCTGTAGCTACAGGATTCAGGGTTCAGTGTCTGTCTGTTCCGAACGGGCGCGCGGTTCTTTCTCTATCTTGCGGGCACCGTGACCGACTGTTCCGAGGGTGGAGTCGTCGTTCGAGAATCGAGAGAGATGCCCACTGCGTGGAGGCCGTGAGTCGTCTCGTTGTCCGTGGTGACTCACACGCGCGACGCATTTTAATGTCCGCGAGCGTCCATTTACGTCGCGCTGCGAACGCAAAAATGACTGTTTTTGTCCGCGCGTCCGTTTACGTTTGGGGTCTGCTCTAGCGGGGTGACAGTATTTTTTTTTCCTTTTTTCCCTTTTCTCTATTTAAACATAATTTCAAATATAACATTTTGAAACATGATTTTACACAAACTAACACATAGTTTGAACCATGGTGGACACAAATATAATTTTTTTTAAAAAGAAGTCAGTTGTGTTGATTTCCGTATGTTCGCTGCCAAGAAAGAACATTCGAGGGCACACCCAAGCCTCCCGTAGCTGCAACTGCGCCGGCTCGACGCCGTCGACGAACTCGGCGAACTTGTGTGGTAGCCGCTTGATGGTGAGTGGGTCGTCGTCGATGCGGAGGAGGAACTTGAAGCAGCGCTCCTCCTGCGAGGATGAGGAGGGCGTAGGCGACGGCGAGCGTGGGGCCGTAGCTGCTCCACCACGGCGGCCCCTGCCCCGCCACGGGGGCGCCCAGGGCCGCGGCCTCGACCGCCTCGCCGGCCACCATGACCGGCCATGGACTTCCTCGCGGGCTTGACTGCGTCGCAGGAACACCTAGGCGGCGCTACGGTCGAGCTTTGTGGCGGCTAGGGTTTCTTTGGAGGAGTGGATGAGGAAGAAGAACGCGCGCCCCCTTTATATAGGCCGGCGGCATGCGGTGGCCGCGGGACGCGGGGCGTCGCCATTAACGTGGTTGGCAGAGGTGGGCGGCCGCTCGGCAGCCGAGACATCGTCGCCATTAACGTGGCGCAGAGTGCCGAAGCGACGCAGCGGCGCAGTCGCTGGCGCGTTTGAGAAGACGCATCGACGCAGGGTCGCTACCAGGCGGGTTCGAAGAAACGTCCGCCAGACGTGAGCGGACGTTTTCGGACGTCCGCAGAGACGCATCCGAGGCGCATATTTGGACCAGGTTTACGTCTCCGCGGACGGCCCGGTCACTTTGCGTCGCTCCGCTGGAAGTGGTGCCAGACGCATTTTCGGTCACGGCGGACGAAAACGGTCGCTGAGCCTCCATTTGCGTCGCGCCGCTGGAGATGCCCTTAAGAGTACCTGATTACGAAGGACGCAGCTGGCTACAAATGGTGATCACACATGCATCCATTAGCCATAGATCGGTGTGGAAAACGATCAAATTAAATAGGGTGGACCGGGTCGGACACGATCAAATTAAATATCATACACTGCAAGAAACCCACGTCGCTGGAGCAGCTAAGGGCCTGCAGACAAAAGTACGATAAACCAATGAGGATGTATATCCAGAGGTGGAACATCATCAAAAACTCGACAGAAAACATATCTGACGAGAGAGCAATCTGAAGGAAGGACTTCGTTGAAGATTTGGGAAGAACCAACCCGAAAACAATAGCAGCACTCATGGAAATAGCGAATCACTGGGCAGATGGAGAAGATGCTGTTCATAATAAAAGGCACATGTCGCCTGAGGATGAGCGCAACCGAAACTTTCAAAATAGGCGACGATTCTCTCGACAGTTCTCATATTATGATGCTCCCGGCCAAATATCGGCTGGTTTCCGAGGAAACAGCGGAGGAAATAATCGGGATGATTATCAAAAGAGTGGCGAGCAGCGTAACGATTACAAGGACTGTTCCCGTCCCAACAGGCAAAATAATGGACCAAGGTTTCAGAGGCCGTATGTATCACCCGAGGATCTCCTAAATGGACCATGTCAAATGCACTTTTTCCTTGACAATAATGGAAAGAGGCAGTCACGACATCTGCAGAAGGACTGCCGGACTTTTCTAGCACTACATCGATATGCAGGGCATACCAGCATGCAGGCAGTAAACAGAAACCCCCAGGGGCCAAGGAGTGAGATTCACCTTCCACCTCCACCCACAATCACGGACGAAAATCGGCACCAGTTGCAATTGGCGGCAGCTCCACAACCAGGTCCTTATATCGACACCAATGGCGCGGTCTTGATGATTCAGAAGGGAAGACCCTCCAACAGAACTCAGAAAGTAATCTCGCGACAAGTTTTTATGGCAGAGAAGATGCCTCCACCAACAATCGAGTACCTGAACTGGTCAGGGCAAGACATCGGCTTCACCATAGCTGATCATCCGCAACAAGTTCCAAGACCAGGGCAGTCTGCTTTGATCCTACCAGCGGTGATCGCGGGATTCGACGTTTCACGAGTGTTCATAGATGGATGGAGCAGCTTAAACCTCATGTATGCAGATACATTGAGGAAGATGAACATATCCTTGGCAAACCTGTTACCAACTGATACGCGTTTCCACGGCATCACACCGGAGAAGCCGAGCTACCCATTGGGAAAGATCAATCTCGATGTTTAGTTTGGAACCCGAGAAAACTACAGAAGAGAGAGGCTGGAGTTTGAAGTCGTGGACTTCCCGTCGCAGTATCATGCTTTGTTGGGGCGACCCGCCTATGCTAGGTTTATGGCAGTGCCACATTATACATATCTGTTGTGGAGACTCCCTGGACCCAAGGGTCCAATCACAGTGAAAGGAAGTTTCGCGCTAGCTGATAAGTGCGACAAGGATTTTCATCGACTGTCAGAAACTTTCGGGATGCAAGCAGAGTATATGGCGTCAAGGATAACAACTGATTATGATGTGTTTCCTGATGGAGGAAGGCCGCTAAAGGAGCCAACCTTTGACACAACCAAAAATTCAAAGGAAGTGCAGATTCACCCGACAGATCCCAAGAAGACGACAGCTATCGCAACAAATATGGATCTCGCATAGGAAAGCGCGCTCGTTGAGTTCCTCCGTGAGCGCTGAGAAATCTTTGCATGGTGTCCAGCTGACATGCCAGGAGTACCTAGGGAACTTGCCGAGCACCCTCTTAACTTGGATCCAATGGCCAGACCAATCAAACAACCTTTGCGGCGTTTCTCGGAACCAAACCGCAAAGCTATGCTGTCAGAAATCAATCGACTCAGAGAAGCTGGATTTATGAAAGAGTTACATACAGAGGCCACGTGGGTAGCTAACCCAGTGCTGGTACCGAAGAAAAACACAGAGGTCCTTCGCATGTGCGTCGACTTCACGTGTCTCAATAAACATTGTCCAAAGGATCACTTCCCCCTCCCAAGGATCGATCAAATTATCGACTCCACGGCAGGCTGTGAACGTCTTTCCTTCCTGGACGCATATTCTAGTTACAACCAGATCGGACTAAAAGAAAAAGATGAGGTCAAAACAGCTTTTATAACACCCTATGGCGTGTTCTGCTATAGAACAATGTTCTTCAACCCCTGAAGTGTTGCATCTGCTGCATCGTCCCAGAAAAATTTGTCTGCTTTCTTCAGTAGCTTGTATAAAGGTAGTGCCTTCTCGCCAAGACGGCTAACAAATCTATTGATTGTTGCGACACAACCAGTTAATCGTTACACATCTTTGAGACAAGTTGGCCGCTTGATGCTCAGGATAGCCTTGATCTTTTCCGGGTTAACCTCAATGCCTCTATGAGAGACAATGAAGCCAAGGAGTTTTCCGGCTGGTACGCCAAAGACGCATTTCAGCGGATTCAACATCATCTTGTACCGTCGGAGATTTTCAAAGGTTTCCTTGAGGTCGTTGTTCAAGTCGGATCCTTTCCGGGTCATGACCGCGATATCGTCGACGTAGGCGTGCACGTTCCGGCCAATTTGGTCCTTCAGGCACTGCTGCATCGTACATTGGTAGGTGGCACCTGCGTTTTTCAAGCCAAAAGGCATGGTAACATAGCAGTAAGTGCCAAAGGGTGTGATGAACGAGGTCGCCTTTGGTCGGACTTCTTCATCCGGATCTGATGATACCCGGAATATGCATCAAGAAAACATAGAAGTTCCGCCCCCGCCGTCGAATCAATGACTTGGTCAATGCGCGACAAGGGGAATGGATCCTTCGGACAGTGCTTATTCAAGCCGGAGTAATCGATGCACATTCTTAGTATTTCAGAATTCTTTTTGGGTACAAGGACGGGATTTGCGACCCAATCAGTATGGATAACTTCTACTACAATATCTGCCTCTAGTAACTTTGCTAACTCCATTCCTTTGGCGCGGCGCTTCTTATCTCCAAAGCATCGCATAGCTTGCTTCACTGGTTTTGCACCTGGGTTTATGTTGAGGTAGTACTCAGCGAGTTCCCTTGGTACTCCGGACATGTCAGAAGGTTGCCATGCAAAGATATCCATGTTAGCTTGGAGGAACTCGACGAGCGCGCCTTCCTATTTGGGGTCCAGGCCCGCTCCGACTGACACCTTCTTGGTGCTATCGCCTTCTATGAGGTCGTGCTTCTTGGTGTCTATCGCGGCCTTGAACGAGTTCTTCTGTTCGGAGATCTGCTTCTTGGTGGTCTGCATTTCACTCGGATCCACCGCGACTCTGTAGCCTTGCAGCTCCTCTCTAGATATCATGGATTTTGCAAAGGCGGCTTCGCCCTCCTCGCAGTCCCTAGCTTTCTTGTAGTCTCCACATACGGTGATCATACCGTTAGGACCCGGAATCTTGAGCTTATTGTAGATGTAGCATGCCCTTGCATGGAACTTGTGGTAGGTGGGCCTGCCGAAGATTACATGGTAGGAGCTCTTGAAGGGCACTACTTCGAACGTGATCATCTCTTCGCGGAAATTATTAACATCGCCGAAGGCCACGGGAAGTTTGATGCTGCCCAGGGAGTTTGCCTTTTTACCCGGAACCACACCATGAAACTCAGCGGTGCTGTGCTTAAGCTGTTCCTTGGTAAGGTTCATCCTCTCCAGGGTCTCCAGGTACATGATGTTCAAGCTGGCTCTGCCATCCATAAGGCATTTGGAGAAGTCATACCCGTCGATGCGGGGACTCACAACCAGGGCGTAGCATTCTTTGGGGATGATGGTCGGGTGATCCGACCTGTCGAAGGTGCAAGGCTTTTCCGACCACTTGACATACTGCAGCACATTTGGAACTGTGACGTTCAAGAGCCGGAGGGCCGATTTCTTGGCTCGGACCGTTGGAGTTCCGAGGAAAGTGTGGTAGGCACCAACACTCTTTTTGACGAAAGGGTTGGATTTATTAGCTACAGAACCCTCTTTGGGATCCGCCGAAGCATCATCCTCATCCATCGCCTCAGAGATTTCCTCGTCCTTGTCCTTGTTCTTGCCCTTGCCTCCTTTGCCGCGTGGGCGGTGCTTCCGGGCTCGCTTGTATCCTGCTTCCGGGTCAGTCTTGAGATCATTGACCCACTTGCAGTTGCGATTGGTGTGACAGGATTTGCCAGTAGCCGGATCTATATGGGCTAGGCATGGCATATCCCTGTACTCTTCGTACGTCTGGGGAGTGCGGGTTCCGGCAACGGTGACTTCGTCAGCGCGCTGCTGGCCCCGGCCGGCTCCGCCACCACGTCCATGGCCTCTTCCGCCTCCTTGACCTCCGCGTTGGAATGTCATGGCAACCATGTCGGATCCTCCGCTCTTCTGGTCATCGGAGGGGTTCTTCCACTTGTTGTTGCTATTACCGCCGTTGTCACGGTTCTTCTTTTGCTGATGCAGGGGTATGGCTGTCGCTGCGAGGTCTCCGCCTGCGTCGTCATCGGCGGCAGTGTGGTTGCTGGCGATGTTGATCATGTCATCCAGAGTCGGCTTGTTTTCATTGACCAAGCAAGTAAGCTTATGCCGCAGCAGTCCTCCCCTTTGCAATCCACCTATGAAGGCGTGCATAGCTGTGCGATTATCCACGTTCTCGCACTCGTTTCCGGTTGCTAACCATCGGGTGAGGAAGTTCCTTGATGTTTCACCCTTTTTCTGGATACATGCCTGCAGATCGCTTGTCGTGGCAGGTCTCTTGTAGGTTCCCCTGAAGTGTTTCTCGAAGGCGTTCTTCAGGTCGAACCAGCAAAAGATGGAGTTCTTCTCGAGGTTGCTGAGCCAAATACGAGCTGGACCAAGAAGGTACAGCTGGAGCATGCGGAGACTATGTTGGGGGTTCCTCCAGCAAAGGTTACTGCATTGTAGTAATCTTCGATCCAGGTATCCGGCCTTTCACTGCCATCATAATGCTTCAGGTTTCCGGGTAGCTTGAGGTTCAAGCTTCTTGGCTTTGGTTCCTCTCGAATCATCCTGCCAAAGCACTTTGGGCCAATGTAGTCGGATCTGTATTCATTGAGACGTTCCCGTGCATCACGCGGGCCGTCGCTAGGGGACTTTGAGCGGGAACGGGATCTCCGGCCTCCGCCTCCGCCTCCACCTCCTCCACTGGGTGGTGGGGAGGGAGATCTGCGAGGGGGCCTATGAGATTTCTTACTTCTGGCTTCGGATTCCCTGCGTCCTTCATGCGGCTGACTCCGGCTCCAGTGGCTACCTTCTTCTTGGTGGCGGTCGCCTCCGTCGTTCCGACATAAGATTGAAAGATCCAAACCTTCCTCCCGGCTTCTGTGGGGCTCGGGTTCGCGTTCTTCGTTCCGGCTTCTGCAAGGCTCGGGCTCGCGATCGTCGTTCTGGTTCCGACGGGGTTCCGGCGTGCGCTCCGTGTTCCTGTTCCTCGGAGGCGGCACATTGTCACGAATATTGATTCCACCGGGCCCATGGGGTCTGGTGTTTCCGGCTGGACTACGACGGCGAGGCGGCGGAGGGCGCGGGATCCGGGGCGGAGGTGACGGGTTTCGGTACTTGTCCCTGCCAGTATACATTAGGCCCTTTCCCTTCTTTGGGTCCGCCGGAGGTGTTTCCGAGGGCACCGGGATCGGGTTTGGATGCTCTCTGGTCCTTCTTCTGCGCTCCGTAGATCCGGTGCGCGACTCATCATCACGATGTTCTCTTCCGGGGGCGTCCTTCTGCGCGGTGGACACACAGTGTTCCGGGTTGGATCCCAACCTGCACGAAGTGTCTGCCTTGCTCTGTTGCTTTACATCTGAAGCGACGAGCGTACGGGCGTGGTTGATGTCGATTTCCTCATCTTTCTTGGTCAAAAGCTCCGCAACCTTCTTCATGTTTTCCTTTGGAGTTGTGAGCGGCTGCTGGTCAGTGGGAGTTGCAAAGGTGATCTTGTGGGGGCCAATGGCATCCCGTAGGATCTTGTCTGCATCCTTGTGAGCATATTTCATCATGGATTCCCAATGTTCTCGGAGTTTTTTGGCCTTCTGCAAGGAGTCCACTGCTTCTCGCTCTCTTTTAAGGAAACCATCCATAACTTCTTCAGCCTCTTTCCTTTCTTCCAGCATCGCCATTGCGGTGTTGGAAACTTTCCTGACGGTAGCCAGCATCTCCTTCCTTGTTGCTTCAAGAACATCCGAATCTGCGGCTTCGTCGGGAGTTATAGGCTTGTTGAGGACTTCTGTGTGCGCTATAGCACCTATACCTGCTTGCTCCACGAGCTCTTCCGGGGTCAAGTATTCCTCGTGCTCCGAAGTACGCGCTCCTGCAAGATCCGGCAATGCGCGATGCCGTATCCACGAAGGCGGAGTCCCTGAGTTGGACGGTCCTGGGTCGGAGGGGTTGGTTTCATCTTCCGCTTCCTGCTCCAGTCCAACTATGGTCGCGAGGACCTCCTTGGGCTGGGCGGATTCCGCTTCGGATTGTCCATCACCTCCGAGTTCCTTCAGCGCACGATTGTACTCTTCCGTGCCCATGGAGGAAGCGTCGTCAGATGTTGGGCTCAGGTTGCCCAAGATTGATTCTTCTTTATCTCCGGCATCCTCTTGCTGTCCCGGAGCGTCGCTGTCTCCGACAGCCTCCTGCTGGCCCGGAGCGTTGATGTCTCCGGGTGCCTTAGCCTGCATGGGACCAGCTCCGTCCTGAGGAGGGGCGGTTCCTACGGTATGGGTGAGGAAGTGCACGAAGTGACACCTTTGTTTCTCTAACACCTGGGAGACCCATGCGGATCTGCATTGGTCTTCCACCGTAATTTCCTGCTCAGGGGCGGATTGGGTGGGATTTGAATTTTCCAGATCTAAGGCGGAATCTTCCGCTGGAAGTTCATGCGTCTCAGATCGGATCTTCGCGACTGCGTCCTGCTCAGCGGCGGTCACGTCAGCGTGACTTACCAGTGCGTTCCCGTCGGAGTCGACGGTCTCGCCGATGAAGATGTGGATGCCGCCGATTGGGATGATGGAGAGTTTGATGGGGTCGGTCTTAGCCGGAATCCAGCACTCGTCCTGAGGGACGATCGGAAAGTTCCCGGCGTAAAGAACACGCCCCACAGTGATGGATTCGTCGTAGCTTCCCATGGCGGAACCCTCCCGGTTCCGGCCTCCAGACGCCGCTGGCCCCACGGTGGGCGCCAACTGTCGTTGCCTATTCGATGGTGCCTTGGAGGAGGGATCCTCACGAGGGGGAGAAGAAGTAGGGGCCATTGGGCGGAGTATCCTCGGGACGGTGGAACGCGAATTACCCAGCTTCAGAACACCAGCATGATGACAGGACCTACTGCTGATTGTCTGATATTATCTGGGCGCTTTCGCGTTGTTGCAATGAGTTGTGGTTGTGCCTCTAGGGCTCCCGGGATCCGTCTTATAAAGGCGCACGTATCTAGGGTTTACACGTGAGAGTCCTAGCCGGAATACATGTTGCCTAACTACAATACATTATCTTGCTGTGTACGTCAAGGATCTGCCTTCCCTTACATATCGTACCGGATCCGGCTACCCGTAATGGGCCAGGCCGGATCCGACTCACAACGTCGGTTTGGTGGATCCGGCTCCTTGTTCCTGGACTGGACTTCATCCATCTTGATCTACAGCAACTGGGCTGCCCGATGAGCCTCATGCCATCATCACCGTATATGGGCCACCCGGCCTTGCCGGATCTAGGCACTGTCGATGGTACACCTATGAAGTATACCCACAGCACCTCAAGTGGCAGAACGACGCAGGGCGCGCCGCCATCATCCGATCCGGGAGACCCAGATCTAGGGTTTCCCCCCGGAGCAGCACGAGTGTGTAGATGCAAGCTACGGCGAGGATGCCTTCAAGAAGGTTATAACGAGTGACGCCGCCATCACCCGCCAAGACCGAAATCGTAGCATGGTTTTCACCGGCAGCCGCGCATCTCTAGCTCGCCGAGCGTAGAGCAAGATGGCGCCCCTTAAGCCACCACCGCCGTTCCTCAGTTGCCGTACTACCTTTTGCATGCGTGCAGTAAACTAACTAGCTCGTGTGGACGAGCGCGCGAGCAAATATCCGCACTCGTGTACATTTCTTGAGAGACATGCCTGCAACCTTCCAGGAGCAGATGTGCGTTACACTTGCGACCAAGTAGAGCATTGACCAGATTCTTAATCCCATGTGGTACTTTCAAGCATGACATTGGCACCCAATCCAGGGACCAATGGCCTAATTAAATAAACATGATCCATACTCTGGGCAGACATACCTGTCCAAAGCATGGCAAATATATCATAAACTATGGTCAATCGTGTATTGGTACTTTAGATATCCACTTCATTGCAGACATGAGTACACCAATTATGGGGCGAGGATGGTCTCCTTAAGCCAAGATGTTTATATATCTACATGGTCTCAGAACCAAATGCTTCTTCAAGCTACAAAATCCGAACCTTCCTCGCTGTTACGTCCCATCTGGGTTGACCTGAAGCACTCTTATCTCTGGACTCTCCAAGATCTCACTCAGATGAAGACCTCCTCGCCACTGGTCACAGCTGCCCTGGTTTTGCTCCTGACGGTGGCAACGGTCCAGGGCATCAGGCTGGAGACTCATGCGGCACTGACCAACCATGTGTTGTTCAATGTAA
Organism: Lolium rigidum; assembly: GCF_022539505.1. Lineage (NCBI taxonomy): Eukaryota > Viridiplantae > Streptophyta > Magnoliopsida > Poales > Poaceae > Lolium > Lolium rigidum. Next base: position 199,438,889 of record NC_061510.1, on the reverse strand, counting down.
GTGACTGGCTAGCATTTGGCTGTTTTTATGTGCACATACAGCAACGATTAGTCAGCTGTCGTGAATTATTGATTGTTCAATCTAATTTCCTTGCGTTTTGCGGTTACAGAAATCTGGGGAGGAAGGGGCATCAGTGGCTTCATCAGCTGAAGCGGAGGAGAGCATTTCTGAAGAGGAAGATAGAGCAGGACACAGGCGGCCTGAAAACGATATCCATGTGGATTACTACGGGCCGAGGGGCCATATCCCTAGCCACAACTGATCACATCTCTCCCTGTAGAAAACAGAACTCATTCTCCCCCCCCCCCCCCTTGGATGAATACTGATCGATCGACGAAGCAGACTGCTGCTGCTTCTATAGCCAGCATCAAAGATGTTACTCATTTATTTAATTCTTCTTACTGAAGAGGGGGGAGAACACACCTGATGTACTAACCTGATGACTGTATTCCAGTAGAACAGTATTCTAAGCTTCACCAGATTGAGGTACCAATTTTTTTGCCTGTAGTGAACCGGTTATGTTTTTTTTTCTCGGAGATTTTTTTTTTGAAACGACTGGCAAAAGATTTGCCACTATTCATTAATTAAGGGGAAGAGTCTAGACAAGACCAAGGTTCGCAACCAAAAGAAAGAAAATTAAGGGATTACTCTCCCGTTATTACAAAACTCAAACACTTCGCACCCGCGGCAACCCAAAGCTTCACTTCGGATTTGATGATGTTGAGGAGGGTGGTAGTAAGGGCGGACTTGTGGTTGAACTCTAGCATTCCGCTCCTTCCAAATGGTCCAACTAACAAGCATGGTAAGGGATGCCAATGCCTTACGGTTGTCCGAAGCCTCATTCAACATCTTCATCCACCAAACCTCGAGGGTGAGGTCGTCCGTCCACTCATGGATGTGAATGGAAGGAATGCCAATCCAACTTTTCACCATTCCCCGAAGGCGCTTGGAGTAACGGCAATGGGAAAGAAGGTGGGCCGTCGTTTCTTGAGTTTGGTTGCAAAGCGGGCAACGGCCGCAATTGGTCCTACCCCTCCTCGCAAGACGGTCCGCCGTCCAAATCCTATTATGGAGAGCCAACCAAGCGAAGAACTTAATCTTCGGGGGGGGGGGGGGGCAAGCCTTCCAAACAAGTTTATTCATGTTGGTAGTCAAGGCACCGAATAATTGTGCATTGTAGACAGCAGTCGAGGAGTACTCTCCATTCTCGGTGGTGTTCCATGTGATTGTGTCCTCAATAGGCTCATTGAGTTGTATGCCTCGGAGAAGTGTCCATAACCAAATGTACTCATGCAAATGTTGGACGGTGAGGTTTATGTCCATCTTGATTTTTTTTCACCCAAGCATGGCCCAACAACGCTTGGTTGACCTTCCATCTCTTTCTTGTGGAGACTTCATAGATTAGAGGAGCTAAGTCTTCGGGCTTCGAGCCATTGAGCCAAGGTGAGTCCCAAAAACTAGCAATCTTGCCATTCCCAATGGAGATGGTTGAGGCATAGAAAAGGTCCATGTCAACCTCGTCAAATGGGTTGCCCATGCCAACCCAAAGCTTGGTTGGGTGCCTCCATTCGTACCAAGGCCATCTCAAGCGAAGAGCCCTCACAAATTTCTCTATGTGGAGGATGCCTAAGCCACCAAGACTTTTAGGCCTACAAACCGCCTCTCAATTTAACTTGCGTTTTCCTCCGGTGATCTCCTTTGTTCCGGCCCAAAGAAACGTCCGCTCAATTTTGTTGATGGAAGCCACACACCCCGGTGGAATTCTAAGAGGCGTGAGATGGAAGATAGATTGGGAGGTGAGGACGGATTTGATAAGGGCTCCTCTACCGGACGCATTGATGTTTTTACCATCCCAAGTCATAAGCATGCCGGCCATTTCGTCCTCAAGCGGTTGGAAATCCACTCTTTTAAGCTCCCAAACGGAAAGAGGGAGACCCAAATATTTGATAGGGAAAGACGCCCGGATGACCGGCAACCCCCCAAGCACATCATCAAGATCAACGCCATGGCGATGGATAGGAATGACCGAGCTTTTTTGGAAGTTAGTATGGAGGCTGGTAGCTTCGCCGAAATAGTCAAGGATGGCGGAGAGGTTCTCGATGTCCTCCTTCAAGGGGAGCATAAATACGGCCGCATCATCCTCATAGAGAGAAGTATGGATAATGGTTCCTCTTCCTCTAATTTTGTGGAGAAGGTTTATTCATTAACCAAAAGTACAAAAAGTTGGCGTGTGCCTATTATCAAGTTGACCCATGATCCGACCCAGAGTCGTAGAATTCCCTTCATAGATTGGCGCTCTCTGGGCCCTATTATCAAGAATATCATTTATCACAAGAATAGCAAGAATGAAGTAGCTTAGGCAAACCTGCATCGTCCAGCTGATGCGTCTCGCTCTGACTCAACTTCTGTAAAGAGGAACGACGTTCTTAGGCCCATTGAGTCACCATAATAGTGGTCTCCTACTTCCTGATACTATGAACGGAAAATACAATTAAAATCAGCTAACAAACTTGACGTAGGAAAGATATGTGCGGCCTCATTCAGATTTCGCTTTATGTGGCAGAATGATACCGATGAGAAGTATTACACCAAAACATTGATATCAGCCACCAAAACACCAACATTGGACTTGTCTTTTATCGAGGAGGATAGATGCTACACCAACGATAAGCAGTCCGAAGCAAAAAACCACTCGATCAAACCCTTCATCTTGAGTTTGCTCAACATCATGTGCTTGATCTTGGACATCATTTGGTGAGTAGAAAATATTAAATGGATACTCATCAGAACCATCATGAATCCTTTGTTGATCTGTCCTTGATCTTGCACACTAGAGGGAGGCTCTTGTGCTTGTTCTTGAGTTGGTGCATCATTAGCTTCAAGAGTTGGAGATTGTTGGTGTTGTGAGGATGAGGGATCCACAATAGTAGAGCATAGTCCTTCCCGAGACGTCATAACATGTCCCTCAATGGGGCGGAAAAATTCCACACCCATTCTTACTTGAGATATTTCATCATCTCCACAAACATCAACTTGCCCCACTTAGGAGACATCATTTTCCTCGAACTTCACACTACAAGATTCGATGATTAGCCTGGAGGCTTTGTCAAAGACTCTATAAGTGTGAGATTCAGCATCGTAACCAACAAATATACCCTCAAAAGCTTTAGGAGCAAATTTAGATAAACGAACTCCTTTGATTTTATAGAAACACTTACACCCGAACACCTTTAAGTAGGAGATATTAGGCTTGTTCCTGGTGAGAATTTCATATGGAGTCTTGTTCAAGCCCTTACGGAGATAGGGCCGGTTTGAAGATTGACATGCGGTGGAGATGGCTTCGGCCCAAAAATTGTAGCGGGATTTGTAGCACGCCATCAGAGACCTTGCCATATCCATAAGAGTCTAGTTCTTCCTCTCTACAACACCATTTTGTTGAGGGGTGTATACAACGGAATATTGATGTCTTATCCTATTATCACTAAGAAAATCATTGAGTGTGTAGTTCTTGCAATCGGAGCCGTTGTCACTTCTTATTGCCAATATAGTGCGGTTGTGCTGACGTTGCACCTTGGTAGCAAAGTCGATGAAGATTTTTTGAGTCTCATATTTCTTCTTGAGAAAGTAAACCCAAGTACATCTTGAAGAGTCATCAACAATCACCGAGCGTTGTTTCTTCGCACCAAGACTTGCATGAGTGGTAGGACCAAAGAGATCCACATGAAGGACCTCCAAGATCCTCTTGGAAGAGATAATAGTATTGCTTGGATGCGGAGAGTCATGCATTTTACCTTCAACACAAGCCCTGCAAACACGATCTTTGGCAAAAGAAACATTGTCCATTAGTCCCACAATATGGTTCCCCTTGTAAAGACTTTGCAAAGTTCTCATGTTGATATGGGCCAAGCGGTGATGCCACAACCAACCCACGTCCGCCTTTCCGAATAGGCACATCGCACTTGAAGTGGTGGCCTGATGTCTACGCACGCTTCTATTCTTGTAGACAGTGTTGGGCCTCCAAGTGCAGAAGTTTCTAGAACAGCAGCAAGTTTCCCTTAAGGCCTTGTTTACTTCTCTGGTATTTTTCTTCCCAATGGGCATGGGGATGCAAGGGAATTTGGTGTTCACCCAATCCCCTCAAATACACTTGCCAAAAATACGCTAGTATGATGGAGAGTTTTCAATTTAAGAAAAAAAGGTGGGGATGAGAGGGGATAGGAGGGGATATCTTGGGATTATTCCGTTCAAAACCGGAGAAGTAAACGGACCAGTGGGGATTTTCTAGGATACAAAATGATCCCCTCCCATCCCCATAAATACACTATAAGTAAACAAGGCCTAAGTGGATCACCCAAGGTTTATCGAACTCAGGGAGGTAGAGGTCAAAGATATCCCTCTCGAACAACCCTGCAATTATGATACAAGAAGTCTCTTGTGTCCCCAACACACCCAATACACTTGTCAGGTGTACAGGTGCACTAGTTCGGCGAAGATATAGTGAAATACAAGTAATATGTATGATCGTAAGTAGTAATTGCAATCTGAAATAAAAATGGCAGCAAGCAAACATGTAGCAGAACTGGTTGTAAACGGTGTTTCAATGCTTAGGAACAAGGCCTAGGGATCATACTTTCACTAGTGGACACTCTCAACAATGATACCATAATTAAATACATAGATATTATCACTTCACTATGCTACTCTGAACCACTATCCGGTTTGATAATAAACACAAATTTACCGCGTAGGGCTGCATAAGCATTCCTTAAATTTCACATTCCCAAATCTATGGACGCCCCACACTATCACCTTGAGCATACAAATATGGTACTAACTACTCACCACAATTTATAAATATTTCTGTAAATTAAACTTAAGAAACTAACACGGTGTGCACACTGTCACCTTCACACCGTTGGACAAGGTGTCCCCGGAGACCACATAATAAAACCATTTGAGTAGCACAATAGTGGAAGAATAACATCTACTTATTCAGCTAGATTACAAAGCTCATGATTATATAAAGATCATACATGGAGAGATAGATAGACCACATAGCTACCGGTAAAGCCATCAGCCTCGGGGGAGAACTACTCACTCCTCATCATGAGAGTCAGCAACAACGATGGAGATGGCGGTGGAGTCGATGGCTCCGGGGGCAATTCCCGTCCCGGCAGTGTGCCGGAACAGAGACTTCTGTCCCTTGAATCTTGTCTGCGATGGTGGCGGAGCTACAGAACTTTTCATGGACGGAGGCTTGTTGATTTAGGGTTCACGCGTCGGGAGGCTTCTTATTGGCGAAAGGGCAAGGTCGGTGGAGGCCAGGGGCCCTAGACCACCCCTAGGCGTGGTCAGGGCCTGTGCCGCGCCTAGGCCTGGTCTGGCCTCCCTGTGGCGCCTCTCCGTCCACCCTCTGGACTTCGTCTTCGTTACGGAAAAATAAGAACTTCGGCTTTTGTTTCATCCAATTCTGAGAATATTTCCTGTACAACTTTTCTGAAATACAAAACAGCAGAAAACAGGGAACTCGCACTATGGCATCTTGTCAATAGGTTAGTGCCGGAAAATGTATAAAAGTGCAACGAAGTGTAAGCAAAACATATATAAATTGGTGTAAAAAGAGCATGCAACATCAAAAATTATAGATACGTTTGCAACGTATCAACATCCCCAAGCTTAACTCCTGCTCGTCCTCGAGTAGGTAAGTGATAACAAAAATAATTTTTGAGGTGACATGCAGCCAACACAATCTTGATCAAGTTATTGTAAAAGCATTGTGAGCTGGGATCAAAGTACTCTAAACATAGGCATTATAGACATAATTCTAACAATAGAACTTAGCAACTATGTTTCAACATGAGAAGTAACTCAAACAAATGATCATGAATAATTGTGCATTGAAAGCAACTGTTTGTTTATGAGCATAGAGAAAACATAGAAAAGTGGTACACAACTTGTCCTTTATGAAGTAGCAAAACATAAATTCCAGGTTACCTTTAAAGTTCAAAGGGTGACTAGATACAAGTAATTCAAGAACAAGCAATATCATAATCATGAATCAATTATAATAAATTTTGGGACTATGCACATTATACCCAGAATGACAACTATGCTTTCTTAATTGGTGCATAAAGAAAGAAGATGAAGACTCAACATAAAAGTAAAAGAAAAGCTCTTTGCAGAGGAAGCAAGATTAACAAGTTTTATAAACCTTCCAAAAAGTATGGTAATCATTAGCTTTGAGCTCTCATTACCCCTATCATAAGTATCTTGAATGGTTAAAGTTAATGTGAGGGCAAATATGAGTTATATGCTTGACAAATCACAAGTTGAAAATCTCGTGCCCCTTGAATACGAGTACCTAAACCTCATGCTACTCAACATAGGTCCCAAATAAGTTCTTGTCATTGTAAGTATACATGTATCATTGAGAACGCCAACGGGGTACTTCTTGCCCCCTGATATAGGAGTATTCCTTCCCATGATATAGGAGCATTCTCATACCAAAATGACAAGATGGACAGACAATGAGCATTTCAGCAATCCTTTTATTTACTATGCGCATAACTTTTTATTGAAGATGCGTCATAGAATGCTCACGATGGTTTGCTGTAAATTTCCACCATGAATGATGCATGGCTTAAGTTGGTCGCCCAGGCATTTCTCTAACATATATACAAACTCCATGAACTTACAAGTTTCCATTTTATTTCACACCGCTAGGCATCCATAAACAAAAGAACATGATATCAACTAAATAGGAATAAGTGCAATGTTGAAAGCGTGCCCCATGAAAGCATTGTTGTGCTAACTCCCAACTCGTAATTTGCAAGCATATAATCTTCATAAGATAGTCACAATGGTTCAAGTTTATTAAGTGCAAGAAAGTAAATGTGCCATCAAGTTCGTGAGAGCTTTACTAACTAATTTTCTCATGATTTTTTTTAATTCAGAAGATAAATAAAAACATGATGAATATACTTGGAATAACAATGATGCTAGTAGGTAGATATGGTGGACACAATTGTCAAACTTTGGTTTTTGGTAGTTGGATGCACGAGTAGAACTCATACTCAGTACATGCGAAGGCTAGCAAAACACTGGGAGCGACCAACTAAGAGAGCAATAATGGCCATAATCATGCATAGTGATAAAACATTTATTAATCAAAGAATAATGTGATATCACAAGTCAAAACAAAATGATCATAGAGGCTTTAGTTGACTGGTTTGTAGTCATAACATGGTGTAAACAAGTGCCAAGTCAACCCAATAAAGCATCAAAGGAGAATACCACAATATTATGCTTTGTATGATGGAAACAAAAAAATGATTCTTTCAATGACACATTAAGCACTCTTAGATATTTGAGACAATTCATGCTACAACAATGACTACTAAGCATATGATAAAAAGAACATCCAACATGACATGCCAAAGTCTATGCCACAGTCTAGACAAGCTTCCTTTTGCATCACTATAAGCATGAAACATTTCACTTGTCTCCAACACCAATCAACTTATTTGAAACAACTATCATAGATAATAATCAATAAGGACCAAAGAGATAATCATACATGAATAAAGAATACTAATAAGCTCTGAACAAAATAGGAATGAAAATCCAAGAGCTAAACGCATTACTTAGCAAAAGAGAACACTCGCAGAACAATAAGAGTGAAAACTAGAGTGTTCTATGCAATGAAAATGGAGCGTGTATCTCACCCACACAAGAATTATAGGATCCAACCATATGCTACAACAAACAAAATAAAAGAAAACAAAAAAAAAACGCTCCACATAACATATGAAGCAATAAAAATATAGCATCTAGAAAGATGACCTGATGCTTTGTTGATGAAGAGGGGATGCCTTGGGCATCCCCAAGCTTTGACGCTTGTACCTCTTGGATATTTCTTGGGGTGACATGGGAATCCCGAAGCTTGAGCTTTTGTTCATACTTCATCTCATTACATCATTCTTCTCTCCCTACACTTGAAAACTTCCTTCATACAAAACTTCACACAATTCTTATGAGCAACATTAGTGCAATCAAAATAACAAATTCACTTGGGTTCAGTTCTAACATATATCAAACCTCCATTAAAACATTAGATATTGTAGCAAGTTCTTCAGAAGGCTCTTTCTCTCAAAAGAACTCAAAAAGAAAGAGATTAAGAGGCAAATGCAAATAGTGGCAGAAATCTGTCAAAACAGAACATCAGGTAAATATCGATTTTTTCGAAAATCTTCTGTTGCTCAGATCGAAAAGTGTTCAACTAGCGAAAGTTAGCTAATAACATGGGGCATATGCTAAAAAACATTCAGCACAAAATTACGTCCTAGCTGGGAATACAAAATTTTATGGTGACAACACAAAATCTGTTTCAGGACAGCAACTTCCCCAAATCTTACTTTCTTCCTATTAGAAGTTATTCTTGGCACAAAAATGAAATAAAAATGATAAGGAGAGGTTATTACAGACGTAATAACTTCCAAGACTTAACAAAAAATTACAAAAATAAATATGGGTTATCTCCCAAGAGTGCTTTTATTTAACTCCTTTCAGCTAGGCGTAGTAGTTTGACAAGATGCTCACATAAGAAATATGAATTTGAGTAAGAGAGAACATCAAGGAGCAAATATAAAACAATTTTAAGTCTAACCCACTTCCTATGCATAGAAATCTTGTACACAAATAAATTCACAAAGAATAAAGTGACAAGCATAGGAAGATAAAACAAGAGCAACTTCAAAACTTTCAGCATATAGAGAGGTGTTTTAGTAACATGAAAACTTCTACAACCATATTTTCCTCTCTCATAATAACTTTCAGTAGCATCATGAATAAACTCAACAATATAAATATCACATAAAACATTCTTATCATGAGCCACATGCATAAAATAATTATTACTCCCCACATAAGCATAGTCATTCTTATTAATTGTAGTGGGAGCAAATTCAACAAAATAGCTATCATTATTATTCTCATCACCATAATAATAAAATATAGGAGGCATATTGTAATCATAATTAATTCTCTCCTCAATTGTAGGTGGACTGAAAATAACACAAGCATCATTGTAATCATCATATATTGGAGGCATAGTATCATCATAGCAAATTTCCTCCTCAAAAGCTGGGGAACTAAAAAGATCACTTTTATAAAAACTAGCTTCCCCAAGCTTAAGACTTTTCCATAGCATTAGCAATAATGGTGTTCAAAGAATTCATACAAATAACATTGCTACTACCATGCAAGTAAAGTTCCATATGTTTTTTAATTTTCTTTTCAAACACATCATGTCCTAACTCAAGATAAATACTATAAAGCTCTCTAATTTTGTTGTTGTTTTCCATCAAGCATAACTAGTGAAAAAAATATAATTGCAGATTCTAAAGGAAATAACTTCGAGCACTCACACACCAGCAACAGTACTAGAACATAGCTTAGTAGCCAGAGGATGTGAGTACCTTTTACCTTACCTCCCCGGCAACGGCGCCAGAAAAGAGCTTGATGTCTACGCACGCTTTTATTCTTGTAGACAGTGTTGGGCCTCCAAGTGCAGAGGCTTGTAGAACATCAGCAAGTTTCCCTTAAGTGGATCACCCAAGGTTAATCAAACTCAGGGAGGTAGAGGTCAAAGATATCCCTCTCAAGCAACCCTGTAGTTCTGATATAAGAAGTCTCTTGTGTCCCCAACACACCCAATACACTTGTCAGGTGTATAGGTGCACTAGTTCGACGAAGAGATGGTGAAATACAAGTAATATGGATGATTGTAAGTAGTAATTGCAATCTGAAATAAAAATGGCAGTAAGCAAACATGTAGCAGAACTGGTTGTAAACGGTGTTTCAATGCTTAGAAACAAGGCCTAGGGATCATAATTTCACTAGTGGAAACTCTCAACAATGATACCATAATTGAATACATAGATATTGACTTCACTATGCTACTCTGAACTACTCTCCGGTTTGATAATACACACAAATTCACTGCATAGGGCTGCATAAACATTCCTTAAAGTTCGCATTACCAAATCTATAGATGCCCCACACTATCACATTGAGCATACAAAGATGGTACTAACTAGTCACCACAATTCATAAGTATTTCTATAAATTAAGCTTAAGAAACGAACACATTGTGCAAACTGTCACCTTCACACCGTTGGACAAGGTGTCCCCGGAGATCACATAATAAAACCACTTGAGTAGCACAATAGTTGAAGAATAACATCTACTTATTCAAATAGATTACAAAGCTAATGATCACATAAAGATCATACATGGAGAGATAGATAGACCACATAGCTACCGGTAAAGCCCTCAGACTCGGGGGAGAACTACTCACTCCTCATCATTAGAGTCAGCAACGGGGATGGAGATGGCGGTGGAGTCGATGGAGATGGCTCCGGGGGCAATTCCCATCCTGGCAGGGTGCCGAAATAGAGACTTTTGTCACCTGAATCTTTTCTGCGACGGCAGTGGAGCTACGGAACTTTTCGTGGACGGAGGCTTGTTGATTTAGGGTTGACGCGTCGGGAGGCTTCTTATAGGCGGAAGGGTGAGGTCGGTGGAGGCCAGGGGGCCCCAGACCACCCCTAGGCACCGCCAGGGCCTGGGCCGCACCTAGGCCTGGTCTGGCCGCCCTGTGGCTCCTCTTCGTCCCTCCTTTGGACTTCGTCTTCGTTACAGAAAAATAAGATCTTCAACTTTTGTTTCATCCAATTCCGAGAATATTTCCTGTACAACTTTTCCGAAACAGGGAACTGGCACTGTGGCATCTTGTCAATAGGTTAGTGCCGGAAAATGTATAAAAGTGCAACAAAGTGTAAGCAAAAAATATATAAATTGGTGTAAAACAAGCATGGAGCATCAAAAATTATAGATACATTTGCAACGTATCATGGTCCCCGAGAAGTCCACCACATACAAGTTGTTTTCACGATACCCAACGAAAGCGACTTTTAGAGTCTTGCTCCACAAGAAGACCACCATATCTCTATCAATAAAGATGGTGAACCCCATCTTACCTAAGGCGGAAACAAACAACAAATTATAACCAAGGGTTTTACAAGCATGGCATCCACAAGAGTAATGTTATGTGCAACCACAACCTTGCCAAAACCCAATACCTCGGATGTTGAATTATCGCCAAAGGAGATAGTGATTTCATGAGTGTTGGGCCTTAATTCCTTCACAATATCCTTTCCGCCGGTCATATGACTTGTCCATCCACTATCAAGCACCCATTTTGAACCTCTGGCGGCATAGTCCTACATGAGATCAATTCTTGGATTTAGGTACCCATTTTTCAATGGGTCCTATTTTGTTAGAAACAAGGGTATTTGGGACCCAAATAGACGAAGCAATATAACCATCATAAGAGCCAACATATTTTTCATAAACATCACCATAATAATCTTTAAATAAAACATAGTGAGGGTTAGCAATTCTCGCATGATCATCATTAATGACTTTATCCTTTGAGGCATCGCCACCAATGACAACCTTCTTCTTTTCTTGTGCGGGCTTGGCCTTCTTCTTGCTTGGATTGATCATGCATGTGGGCACATTTGGGCACCCCTGCAGGATTAAATCTTCTCCAAAAGTTGTGTCCGCGGTTATAGACGACTTGGAGCTGTATGACTCGACCATAGACAACTTGCACATGTTGATTCATTAATAATAGCTTGTGTAGTAAGTTAGCACAACCTCAATAATAAATGGTCAAAACTTGTCAACTGATGACCCACAAGTATAGGGGATCGCAATAGTCTTCGAGGGAAGTAAAACCCAATTTATTGATGCGACACAAGGGGAGCCAAAGAATATTTGTAAGCCTTAACAGCGGAGTTGTCAATTCAGCTCGCACTCGGAAACAGACTTGCTCGCAAGATTTTATCGAGTAGTAACAGTTTTATAGCAGTAGCAGTAGTGAAATATCAGCAGCAATGTAACAAAAACAGCAGTAGTGATTATAGTAAACAACAGGATTAAAATACTGTAGGCACAGGGATGGATGAACGGGCGTTGCATGGATGAGAGAAACTCATGTAACAATCAAGGTAGGGCATTTGCAGATAGTAATAAAACGGTATCCAAGTACTAATCAATCAATAGGCATGTGTTCCATATTTAGTCGTACGTTCTTGCAATGAGAAACTTGCACAACATCTTTTGTCCTACCATCCGGTGGCAGCTGGGCCTCTAGGGAATCTACTGGAAATTAAGGAACTCCTTTTAATAGAGCACCGGAGCAAAGCATTAACACTCCATGAACACATGTGATCCTCATATCACCGCCTTCCCCTTCGGTTGTCCCAATTTCTGTCACTTTGGGGCCTCGGGTTTCGGACAACAATACGTGTATACAACTTGCAGGTAAGATCATAAAACAATGCATATCATCATGAAACAATAACATGTTCAGATCTGAGATCATGGCACTCGGGCCCTAGTGACAAGCATTAAGGATAACAAGTTGCAACAATATCATAAAAGTACCAATTACGGATACTAGGCACTATGCCCTAACAATCTTATGCTATTACATGACCAATCTCATCCAATCCCTACCATCCCCTTCAGCCTACAAGCGGGGGAATTACTCACACATGGATGGGGGAAACATGGCTGGTTGATGGAGAGGCGTCGGTGGTGATGATGGCGATGATCTCCTCCAATTCCCCGTCCCGTTGGAGTGCCAGAACGGAGTTTCTGGTCCCGAGATGGAGTTTCGCGATGGCGGCGGTGTTCTGGATGTCTTCTGGCGATTTCGTCTAACCCCCGTGCGTTTTTAGGTCGAAGACGTTAAGTAGTCCAGAGGGGGGGCACCTGGGGCTGGCCGAGGCGCCGCCACCACGGACGCCGCGGCCCGGGGCCCGCCGCGCCGCCTGGTGGGGTGGCTGCCTCGTGGCCCCCCTCCTTCTGGTCTTCTGGCTCCGTTACCCTTCTGTGAAAATAGGCCCATTGAAATTAATCCCGGGGATTTTCCTGAAAGTTGAGTTTCTGCACAAAAACGAGACACCAGGGCAATTCTGCTGAAAACAGCGTTAGTCCGTGTTAGTTATATCCAAAATACACAAATTAGAGGCAAAACAATAGCAAAAGTATTCGGGAAAGTAGATACGTTTTGGACGTATCATCAACCGTGTGAGTGCCCTTACTAGTACTTCCTTTGCGAAGGGGGGAACACATCGAATGGGTTATGTTTGCAGAGTATAGAACTGTTAGCTTATGAGCTCTCTTATCTATTCCAGAACTTGTAAGTTGTGAGTGTATCTATAGGGTTTTAGTGCTTGCGCGCTGCCGCTTAACCCCACCATATTTCCTATGACGTCCTCTTACATTCTCTAAGTCCCCTACATGCTTCAAGTACAAAGGACGACTGGTTGACAAATGTTTATACGTCTTGATGTCTTGTTAAGTACAAACCCGTACTTATTGCTTCTTTGGGACAATACTGGGCAGGTATGAAGACATGTACGATGAAGAACGACGTTAGCGAGGTTACCCTTCTGGCTTGGCCTGGGCAGGGTTATGGACGCCACTTGGTTATATTCATTACTCTTAGTTCCATTTGTATTCTTATTCATACTCGGATGTATTTGGTTTTATGTATGATTTGGATCTTTGTATTGTATCTCTTTGTATTCTTGGCTCGTTGAAGTCGTTGTTGTAATATAAGTCCTCTTGTGGGCTTTATCGTGACTTGTTGTAATGATTACTACTTGTGATTGATTCCACCTGCATTGCGTGCATGCTTCGGCATGTACGAGGCGCTTGTTGATGCGTCTCCTAAAATCGATATTGTACGGATTTTGGCGAGAACGTTTGAATCTGCATAGTACATGTTTTAGGGTGTTATAAAGTGGTATCAGAGCCTCAGGTTGTCGACACCCCATGGTCCAGTCGCCTTTAGGATAACCTTGCCAACGGTCGTTGAGTTTAGAGGGTCAAAACTATTTTCAAAAACTTTGTTGGATAGATTTGATTAGCTCTGCATTTTTCTCGTTATCTATATTCTTTCTCATCTTATCTTTCTGATTTTGAGTCTTCTCTCTTATCTGCTTCTTCTCGTCTTAGGTTTCTACATGGGTTGGATGATCTTTACCTTTATCCTAACAAGTGTGTTCTTCGAAAGAAACTCGTCGGAAGTGCATCGTCATCGACGTGAGTAACAACCCTTGTTAGTGGTATCGACGTGATCCGCATGGAGCAAGAACTCGTGTTAGTGGTGTCGAGGAGATCGACATGTCGCCCGAAAACCCGAAAGCTCTGCTCTCTCCCCGTACCATGGCGTGGGATCTCGGGACGCGATCCATTGTTAGTGGTGTCGTTTGTAACGTCCCGGAAAATATTCCATATTAGATTCTTTTTTGTTTTGTGCATCATCATATCATCATTCATATTTTCGCAAAACTATTTTATTAAAACATTATTTTATTGCCAAAATTATTCACTTTTTATTCCTCAAACTAAAACTATATTTTTCTGGTATTTTTGTGGTCCTAAAACTATCTTTAAAATGGCTTTAAAACAACTAGGAAATAAAAACAGAAAAAAATGTATAAAAAAAGAAGGAGAAGCTTCCAACTGGCCAGGCCAGCCGGCTCCCTCCCCTAATCCGGCCCAAGGCCCATTCCAGGATGAAAGCCTTGCCCCAACCGGTCCTCTCTTAGCTCTTTTGCACTCCCACCCCCGCCGCCATCCTTTTCCAAAAAAAACCCTCGCTGTTTTTGTTTTCGCGAGCTGGTCCTCCCACCATTGTCTCAGGGCATCTCCAACGCGGCGACCCAAACGGACGCGCTGGGCCGTCCGTTTTGGGCCATTTGGGTGGCCGCGCGGACACCCGGACAGCGGCCCGCGTCCGGGTGACCGTTTGGGTCACACACTGCACCCAACGCGGCGACCCAAAAAGCCGCCACGTGGTTCGTCTTCCCTAGGCGGCGCTGCGCCATGGCAGGCCCCAACGGGACAACAATGGTGGGCGGGAGAACATGCGGGAAAGTTCCCGCGTGCAGCAGGATTCCCGCGTGCGCGAAAAGGCCATGGGCGCGCGCTCGCGCCCAAGTTTCCCGCCAAGGCCGCCGGTTATAAAAGACGGCGCCGGCCTCACAGACCTCACTCCACCGTCCTTTCCCCCTATTCCTTCTCCGGCGCCCTCTACACCTCCACCGCCATGCCGTGCACCCTGGAAGCCACGTGGGCCAAGCTCTCCCTCGCCGCCCAGGCCAGGTTCCCGCGGACGAAGGAGGAGGAGCGGGCGGACACGCGTTGGGTCACCGACGACGAGGCGCTCCGCATCGCTGCCGAGGGCCGGGGGTGGCAAAGAAGGAAGAGGCCGCGGAGCTGGTGGAGGCGGCCGTGGATGGCTGGTACGAGGCCGCAGAGGAGGAGGCGGAGCCCGCCGCGGAGGAGGAGACGGAGCCCACCGTGGAGGAGGAGCTCGTTGACGCGGAGGACTACTTCGACGACCTCGCGCTGGCGAACATCAACGTCGCCATCGAGGAGCGTCTCGCCGACCTCACACGCGTGACGAAGGAGCACGAGGCCACCTGCCGGGCCAGCCGCCGCCATTTAGGCGACCTCCTCGGCCAGAAGAACCAGCTCCTCGCTATGCGAGCAGCCCGCCACCTCATCCAGCTGCCCTCGCCCGAGCGGCGCGCCCGGGAGGCTACTGTGTCGGCGGAGCACGGTTGCCAAGAGCGCATGCACCGTCGGGAGGAGAACCACGAGGCCCAGGCCACCGACCGTGTCCTCCTGGAGGCACGGACTACTGTGGAACGCGCCGCCCAGCATGAGCTCGAGCTGTGCGGGAAGCGGATGGTGCCACCGCAGGAGGCGGAGCGCGAGCGCACCCAAGCTGCGAGGACAGAAAGGAGGAGGGCGGCCACTGAAAGCAGCAAGAGGAACGCCGCCGAGCCACCCCGCTGGTAAGCTGGAGTGGAGTCCTCACGCGTACAGGCCGCCCACTTCGAGTGAAATCCATAGTCCCGTCGGCGAGTCGGCGGCGAGGCCGCCGGCCCCGTACGTACCTAGACTAGTAGTAGTAGATTTAAGAAAAATGAAATGGCTAACTTTAATGAAGAAAGAAACTATCTCCCCATGACACGCGGACCAGGGGCGGACAAAGGGCGGACACGAGCGGCCAACCATCGACGTTTGTCGTTTGGTAACCCAAACAGTGCATTCAATAATGGAATGGTAAAGTGCCCAAAGGGCCTTATCCCATATTCCAATTGTTCTCTATTTCTTGATTTTGGAAAGTACCGAAAGGGACTTTACTTTTCCAATGCTTGGCTTGCTTTCACTATTGGGATTTCTATTTTCGTGCCCTCGGGTCCTTAGTTGTGCTCAGTTTTCCCCAGCTCCTTAGTTTTTCCTTAGTTTTCCCCAAGTCTTTGTTTGAAACGCGCAGAAGCAGCTCAGACGACAGGATTCCCGTTTAGTTGACCGTTCCGTGCTGACGTGTGGGGCCGCGTCGTGTGGGCCCGCGTCGCGTGGGGCTGGTAGAAAGGGACCGCGTGGGACAGGACGAGATAGCGTTTGGTTGCACGTGAGCAGGAGCTGGGTTTTGTCTCTCTCGGCCCAAATTGGCATTTGCCCTTTTAAGAGTACCTTTTCCGCCTCCTTCTCTCTGCCCTTTTTCACCTAATTAGTATCAAATCTAGAGAAGCTTGCATTTCTGTCTTTCTTCAATTATTATTTGTGCCTTTTGGCCCTCGTTGTTTGCCCAATATGGCAGCAAATCTAGTAGGGAGCCCAATCTAGTACTCCATATGGTCCATATGTATGTAGTTAAATCTAGAAGCAAATCTACAGGGAATGTACGATAAATTCACACAGTCATATAGTAGAATAGGGATAGATAATAGGGATCCCTCCCTAGATAATAAGCTGCATACAACAGCCAAACATAGTAACAGGTTCGAGGTTCTTCACAGCACCATCATACTAACAACATAACAACAAGGGATCCCTAGCTAACAACAAAGGGATCCCAACAACTAAATGGAGGAGGCAGCAGCAGCACACGTCCAGGACTCCGCCTACCCCATCTGCCTCTGCCTCCATTTGTTGCTCCCCTTGGGAGCCTTGGGCTTGAGCGGAGGCATGCGCCCGGCGGAGATCTCCACCCGCTGGATGCTGCGGAGGTGCATGCCGAGCGCCATGTGCTTGGAGCGGAAGGAGTGGGGGTTCACCGACGCACCGACCTTGGGGTTGGTGTTGCCGATGTTCTCGGCATGCGTGAGGAGGCAGTTGAAGTTAGTGCCGCCGAGCCTTCTAGTGCAGAAGGGGCACCTGTAGACACCCTTGGCGAAGTAGGAGACGTACTGGCCGACCTGCAGCCTCCGCAACACCTGGCGAGTCTTCATGTCATGGTGCTCGTCGTTGCTGCCGACGTCGCTGCCAGACAGCTGATCCATATCAAACGGGAACTATTAGTAAATGAGTTGCAACGATGACTAACGTGCATGATAACAAAGTTAGGAAAAACAAAGGCAGCCTCAGTTAGAGTGGACACGATTATATGTCTACATGGATGTAGTCAGCGAACCAAAGCTCACGCACAACAGATTTGTACACAGAAATGGTTCGTTGAACCCTCCCTGTAAAAATCTATGCCCACCGATTCATCATAGGCAAAGAAACAGATTCCAGATCTGAACTTGAACACATTCCAGATTATTTGCAAAATTAAACGGTTGATATCTTTTGATTCGTGCATAAAATAACTGATTGAGATCCTATGATTACTTGCATAAATTAACTATTTGAGATCCCATTATTACTTGCATGAATTAACCGAACGGCCGAACCCCAAATTTTAAACGAAATCAAGGAGGGATCAAAGCAAAATGGAATAAAATCGGCGCAAATATTAGCCCAATACTCATCCATCCACAGATCCATCTACACCAGCAAAAATAGGGTTCAAAAAGGAATGGGGAACAAAAAAGGAAGCAATCCGTAGTTACCTCGTTCCATGCGTCCTCCATGGAGGTGTCGTAGGGGTTCGGGGGCGGGACGTACGGCACATACTCGTAGGGGTCATATCCCGGCGGGATCTGACCGCGACCGGCGGCAGCAGCCTCCGATGCACTAGCGGAGGAGGCGGTGACGTCCGTTGAGGGGACGGCGTCGAAGAGGGAGGCGTCGCGCTTGGAGCCGACGGTGCCGTGGATGATGGGATTGGCATTCTCCTTGTCCATCTCGCCGGCAGAGGAGAGGGAGAGGGAGAGGCTTTTTTGCTTTGGAGAAGATGATGGGACGTGAGAGAGGCGGCGTTGCATGGGCGAGTGAGAGTGACAGAGATAGTGGGAGGAGGCGTCTATAAAGGCGAGGGGTGGTTAATGCGACCCGCGTCCTACGCGTCCACCGCTGCACGTCTGCACGTCTTGGACTTCTGCAATGCGACATGCGTCCACGATTGCACGTCTTCAACTTCTGCACCGCGACCCGCGTTTACGCGTCAACAATTGCACGTCTGCCATTTCTGCACCGCAACACGCGTCCTCGATTCTAACCCTGGAAATTTAGATATACTCAGGTATAACCTCGAGTATTATACTAGCATTTTTTGTGTGCTCAGTTTTCCCCTTGAGTGCTAATACTGGCTAGTGCAATATGCTCGGCTTTACCCTCAAGTAGCTGGTCAACGGACTAGTCAACAAATGGGATTAACTAGTTAAATGAGTCATTTAATGTGCAAAAAATTCCGAAAAATAGTGGCACATACTCATGGAGTCTTTACCACAGATTGCCAGTTCTCAAAACAGAGATAAGTAATAGATAAATCAAGTTTTACCACAAATTTCCACTTCTCAAAGGCCTTCTCAAATCACCTAGTAGCTATGAAGGTGCATGGTTTTCCATAATAAGCCCTTCCCAAAACAGCTTTCCCCAAAACATACTTTGTCTAAATGAGGCCACAATTCTCACACTCATGTATATTTGTATTGCAAATAGTTGAGATAGGCCAAGATGGGTTTCATTGTACAAAACACGCATTTTCCATTTTTTAAATCTCATATTTGAACCCCTTAGTCTGTTTATTACATAGGTGCCCTTGGTTTCTTGATACTACTCAGTTTTGCCCTCTCCCTCCACAAATTCTCTCACACGTGCAACATTGCCCTGATTGATCTAGCCCATGGCACGCGGATCGTGCCCGCCGACCGTTGAGCGTATGATCTAACGGGCAGGATAACCCTCTCTCTCTCTCGTCGGCGGTTACCTTCCACTCTCTAAGTATGCTAAAGGGCGGTTTTCTGTATTCATTTTCACGCGCTAAAAATTATAAACTCTTTTAGGCATTACTTTTCATGCAAAAAATAATAAACCATCACCGATTTGTTGTAGCCATTAATTTTCACGCAAAAAATGATAAACCATCACCGATTTGTTGTAGCCATTAATTTTCACGAAAAAAATGATAAACCATCACCGATTTGTTGTATCCATTACTTTTCACGCAAAAAATGATAAACCATCACCGATTTCTTGTAGCCATTACTATTCACGGTAAAAATGATAAACGAACCAATCTATCTATCTCTGTATTGGAAGTTTGGAAGGGTTCACCATCTACTTATGTTAACTTTCGAGGTTTTTACCTGAAAACAAATGGGTATTATAAAGGGAAATAAAAGTTCAAAAAAATGTAAAAACGAAACAATCTACCTATCTTTGTATAGAAGATCGTCTGTATGATTTTTGAGGTCATTTAGAGAAGGTAGAAAAAAATCCAGGTCGAAAAAACCTAACTTGTTACAAAAGCTGGTTTCAGTGAGACCTAACCAAATTTGGCATACATTATGCCATATCTATAACAACAAGGAATATCTAAAAGGGAAAGTTTCAAAAAATTTGAAATTTAGGGCGAAAATGATGCCATACATGATGCTGTTTTTCGAGGTTTTGACCTGAAAATCAATTGGGTATTATAAAGGGAAATAAAAAGTTCGAGAAATATAAAAACGAAACAATCTATCTATCTATGTATAGAAGATCAGCTGTATGAAATTTGAGGTCATTTAGAGAAGGTAGAATAAATCACCTTGTTAGAAAAGCTGGTTTCAGTGAGACGAAACGGCATGCGTTTAAGCAAAGTGATTTTTTCGAACATCTCCAAATGACCCCAAATTTGCCATACATGATGCCATACGTGTAACAACAAGGAACCCTATCTAAAAAGTGTCAAAAAAGTTTGCCCAACCGTATAGCTCTATCAAAAAGAACCTCACCATGGCGCTAGTATAATTTTGGGCTTAGTTACAAACTTTAGTTACCTAACCTTCAACACGAAACTTGTTTCAAATCACTTTTTGCGTACAAGAAACAAATCCCACCATGATTCGAGCACCACAGCCTCCAAACGATGTCGATGCCGATATCGGCATGGTCAGAACGGCTATGCTCGCCGCCACTGCTAGGTCACCGTCGGGATGCACCCTCAATCCCGTCCCCTCATTCGATCACTGACACACCAGAGATACCGCCGAGGCCAATGCCGAACGTACATGTTGATGCCAATGCCGAACATGCATGCACGCCGCTGTGGGCACGGCCCCGCCGCCCCGCTATGCTGGACGCCACAGACCACCGCGAGGTCTTTCCCTTCGCCACCACACTCTTCTAGCACCCATCTATACACGCCATAAAGGAGAGATACTAGTTTTCTCTACATTGCTCGCGTTCGTGTCGGACACGGTCAGTCAAAGTTTTGAGGTACTCGTCGATGTCGTCGACCATTTCTTCTCTTCTTTGCATGGTTAAACGCGTCTAGTTCATATCTATCTAATGCGTCTGGTCTCGCCTCTTGCAGTTCTTTGTGGACGTCGATCTCATCTCGGCACCCCGCAGGCCACCTCCTCCGTGCCATCGTTGTAGAGCTCCATTTAAAAATCTATTCCTACCTGTGTATTTCCCCTTGTATCAGCGCCATGGCCCACTTGTCATTCGATATACCGAAGCCCCACTCGTGCGCGTTTTGGTCAGGGATACAGCGATGCTTACGGTCAAACAAAGATGGATGGTCTGACGTGTCTTTGCAGGCTCTACGTGGCCCCACTAGTCAGAAGATAACGGTCAACCGTCGGGCAACCGGCCGTTACAGCACCTGTGATGGTTTCAGACAAGGTCTTGGGGAAAACGGAGGAAAAACTAAGGAGCTGGGGAAAACTAAGCACAACTAAGGAACCGAGGGCACGAAAATAGAAATCCCTTCACTATTAAGGGAATTCCTCCCAAGGTCGGATACTCTTTTTATTCCTTTAATTGTCAAGTTCCCGGAGGGACTCTCCAAAATTAAATGACTGTTTCTTTTAGTGGAAAGGATTTTCACTAGAAAGATCTTTCTTATTTGCCAGCCACACAAACAGACAAGGGCGTCCTCGTGTCATTTGGACCGGATTTGGATCATCCCGGACGCCACGGTGATCCGTTTTTAGAATGGGTCCGCGCGCTCGGCCGGGTTTTTGTCCGATTCGACTCGTCCGAACGCGCGGGCGCGGGATTGGTCGTCGTGTTGGAGATGCCCTCATCCTCATCCTCTCCCCGACGCCACGAGATGCATTCTCCTCGCTCCCGTGCCCTGCTCGGTCCCCTCGTCCCCGAGCGCGCTGGCTCGTCATCGATCTCCTCCACCTCCGGCGAGCCCCAACGCTGCGCCCCCTCAGCGCGAGCTCGACCCGCTTCCTGTTGAATATATAAGCAAATATCCATATGAAATAATCCGTACAAGTAATTGATAAATCATGACTATGAAAACAACAAATAAACTAATCGTGCAGACTAGTAAGATAGATAAACAAATCACATCTGAACAAGACAAACCGATCACATCTATCACAGAAACTAGAAGAAGAAACTGAAAGAGAAACGAGAAGATCACATACTACGCAGCAGCGTCGTTGTCGCCCATGTTGAGGTTGCCGAAGAAGTCGCTGAGGTCCGGGAAGAAGTTGTCGGTGTGGAGGAACTCGTCGTCCGATGATGACGTCGTGATGCCAGTAGTCGTGCCGGAGCGCTCCCCAAAAACCTGATTGCCCCTCACCCGTACAGGTTCACGAGAGGCAGTGTTCCGGAGGCCTACTGTCCCGACAGTCGGTGCACGCCGACGGATGGGATGAGGAAGACGAAGGCAGTGGCACAATAAACTGGAAACAGGTAGTGGCGTATGTGTCTCGTTCAGGCTAGGGTAGTGCGTCCGTGCTTATATGGTGCGGTTTGGGAAGGTCGTGAGGCGCAGCCCACGTACGAGTCCACGATCCAGAAAAACCGGTTGGGTTAACGCGTCCGTTAAGGACTCATAATTGTAATTGATTACACAATTAATTTTCCGAACAGCAAAAAGATAAGCTCGGCTCGGCGAGATTCCCGCAACCCGCGGTGCGTCGTGACGTGCATGACGAGGCGAGGCGAGGCGAGGCGTGGCGGGCGGCGGAGGAGGAGGAGTGCGCGAGGGCTCTCTCTCTTCTCACTCACTTACTAGGACTAGAACAGCCCACCTTATATACCACTCCAACTCTCTCCCAACTAGCAATGT
Source organism: Lolium rigidum (assembly GCF_022539505.1). NCBI lineage: Eukaryota > Viridiplantae > Streptophyta > Magnoliopsida > Poales > Poaceae > Lolium > Lolium rigidum. The sequence continues at coordinate 199,416,328 of NC_061510.1, read as the reverse complement.
GGGACTAAACTTTAGTCCCCACAAGTGCTGCCACTGATTTTTGGATTGGGCCATGTGAGTTTCAGAATTTGATAATGGGCCATGGGCCATAGGCCAAATGCCCAAAATTTCAGCAATCCCCCACAAACTCTCATTAGCACATCTCCAATAAGTTTCCATAACATTATTTTATATACTGGTATGTCGTGGAGACTGTTAAGTTGAACTTCCACTTAAAGCTTCATATTACACTAGATTGCAACTTGGATAGTGGACTATGTGTTGAACTACAAGTTTTATGCGTACTAGCTTCATACAAAGCCTAGACCGATACTAGGCTGCCGTGAGGCTTCCTCGCGGTTTGGAGCTTATACGTCATACTCCAGGGCCTTTCATGAGTTTACTAGAGAGCACCCAACTCTCGTAGATTGCGACGTTTAACAATCAGACTCATGTAGGTGTGGTCTTCAAAAGATGTTCTGCAGGACAACATCTCTGCTAAAATAAGCCAATTACAACACATTAAGATAATTATCAACCTGCCATGCAGATTAGGAGAGTATTGCATATTACGGAGTGGTAAAATTGCTATAGGGATATATACTCTCCTCCCAACTGACCAACAGCTTGTCTCCCAGCTCTAATTCACGGGATCTCCGATCACATAGAGTGGGTTGCCATCGTGGGCAGCTCAAAGTGTGGGTCTCATACCCATCTCCCTCGATGCATTTTCCATCACATTTCGTGATAGTCCCTTTGTGAAGGGGTATGCCAGGTTTCTAGACGTATGGATATAATCCAACACTATAACTCCAGAGTTTCTCATTTTCCTGACAGTTCATAGGAATAGCGGGTATTGGTTTCTCAACCACAGGTAAGTCCATCAAGAGCTCACGAAGCCACTTTGCTTCAACAGTGGCTGTGTCTAATGCTGTGAGTTCTGCTTCCATAGTTGACCTCGTAATGATGGTCTGCTTGCAAGACTTCCAGGAAACAGCGCCACCTCCAAGTGTAAACAAATAACCACTTGTGGCCTTAGTCTCATCAGCATCAGATATCCAATTTGCATCACTATGACCCTCAAGCACCCTTGCATACCCAGTATAGTGAATGCCATAACTCACAGTGCCTTTCAAATAGTGCAAAACTCTCTCAAGAGCATTCCAATGAACATCTCCAGATCTAGACACAAAATGGCTGAATTTACTTAGGAGATGTCAGGCCTCGTGGCGCTGGCTAAATACATAAGCGAGCCAATGATCTGCGAATATCGCAATTGATCTCTAGCAATTCTTTTATTCTTACGAATTATCACACTAGAATCATAAGGCGTTGGATAAGATTTGCAGTCGCTATACCCGAAGCAACTCAGGATCTTTTCCACATAGTGGGACTGAAGCAATGTAATCCCACCATCGTCATCGTTTAGCACATAGATGTTTAAGATCACATCAGCTACTCCCAAGTCCTTCATCTCTGTCAACACCCGGATTTTTAAGTCCAGATGCCTATTATGCCATTTATCGCAATCCCAGGAATATTGTTTTTGCGAGACATAATAGATTGATATCACAGAACATCATTCATTACAACATCATAATAGTCTTACAAATAAAGGATCACATGATCCAGTCTCATTACAATAATAGTTTATCTATTGATCAAGTACAAAACACAAAGCGGAAGCGAAGTAGCGATTGTGGTCCATCTGTTCCACAGGCAACTGTTGACGTCAGGAGTGGTCCTAGTTGTCGTAGACGTCCTGCTGTCCTTCATCCTGGTACTGGGGCTCATCTTCATAGTCTGGCCATTTGAATAGCCAGGGACACAGCTATGAGTACTTTAAAGTACTCGCAAACTAATACTAGTGTAAGCACTAACAATTATAGTAATGGGGTGCTAAGCTCTAAGTTCATTTGCATCAAGCCAGTTTTATTTCATAAACATTTAGTAAACAAGACTCTTCATTTGCCTAACTTAACTCAAGTGGGAACATTAGTGTCATTCCCACAACTCAGTTGTGATTCACAGTCAAAGTCACCTTTCAAACTCAAGTCACAAGTCACCATTCATATTTTTTTGGAAAAGTTCTGATGACGGAACAGTATGGCCTTTCCAACTGTCCATGACCGCGGACGCGGCTATTCGAATAGTTTAAACTCGCAGAGGTTGTACACTTGTGCCACAACAATTGCAATAGTCCGTCAGGGGTAACTGGCCCTGATTTATCGCACTCAGTGCGCGAACTACCAATCCTAACCTTTCATTTACATACCCTAGTATAGGCACCTCTCCCCATGAGCTTGGCCTCCCAGTGAAGACAAACCGTCAGCCTGGGAACTGCACAGGGCTTGGGTAGGACATTTACCTCATTTCACGTCATTTCAGTTTCGAGGGAGGCAGCCTCGGCATAACCCCTATGACGCTTGTTCAGAGGGAACCCATACTAAAATACATAAGTTTCCAGTTAAGCCTTACCCAGATTCAGGTATTGTGGGGATACTTAAGAATTGGAATGGTATCGCATCCGAACCCAACCATCAGTTTTTTTTGGGTAAATTTCACCAAGTCATTCACAAGTCATATTCACCTTCAAAATCTTTCAATAGAATGACTCATCATTCCAAGGTTTTCAAAGTCATTGGTTTTCACAAGTCCCCATCTAGAGTAGTCATTTTTAATCTTAGCACTAGCAACTAGTCATGAGAGGTGCTAACTAGCTTATAGCTTTCTAGGCTAAGTGTGATGCTCTTGTACTACTCCATATCTAGACCAAGTGAATCATGAATCAAAAAGTAAACTTTGATAAACAAAATCCAAAGCTTCTAAGGTGAGAACTTGGGATAGGATCAGTAAGCATAAAGTAATAAGTAATGGTGCCTTGCTCTGGTAGAGCTTTGCACTTGGGCAACTTGCAAGGGTATAGCTTGCAACAATATAGCTTGCATTAGTCTAGATTGCATTGGTAATAGCTTGCCTTGATTGGGGTAGTGATCAAAGTTCTCTTCTTCTTCTTGGTAGAATACCTCCTCCTCTTGATAGTCTCCGGTACTAGCGTCTATAAACGAATACGAGGATACAATCACCAAACAATACTTAAGTAGACTTAATTTTCTTTAATGGCTCACACAAATGATCTAGCATCATTACCTAACATTACTCAACATTAAGCTAGTGTTTTCTTACTTAATGTTAGGAAAATAATTTCCTCTCATTGAAATGTAGATTAGGGTTTCTCTTTAGTTTGGAGAACTAGTTTCCTCTCATTGAATCTTGTTAAGATTTAATCTCCGCAAATATCAAGGTATGATCACATGTTGACCAAAGTCCACACTTCACACTTATTATTTGAGAAACATGATTTAAATGAGATTCATCATCTCATGTGAATTAAATACTACTATGATTTAAGTTCCACAAGTGAGCAAGTATGAGATCATGTAACTAAGATCATCACATTACTTCCTACTACTTGGGAAGATGATTTAAATGAGGTGCTACACCTCATAGATTTGAAATCCTAAATTTGAAAATAATTTAAATGGGCTAGTATTGACTACATAGACAATTTTTGATTCTAGCCCATGATCATATGAAGCAACTAGTATTTTATTACATAATAAATTAGACAACCTCAAATGTGATTTATGAGAGTTGGAATCACTTCAAAATAGTTTATGGTTGATTTTAGATATTTATTTGAAGTTTGAAAAGTTACTGATTTGTCATTTTTATTGCAGAGTATCTAGAATGAATTTTCAATTGAAACCAGTTGGATTACTTAGATCATTTCATAAACTTTCTAGAACATTTTTAATCACTAAATTTGGATTTGTATATTTGAAAATATTTAAATTCTAGCAATGTACCAGTAAGCAATTTAAAGGAAATACATTAAAACAGAATTCAAATTCAAACGGGGGCGGGAAAGAAGTTGGGCCGGCCCAGCTGCGGCCTTGGCCACGCATGCATGGCGCATGCACGTCGCACGCGGGCGGAGCACGCGGCGCGTTGGATCGGGATCCGACGGCGCTGGGCCGTCTTCTACCTCGCGACGCCGGGATCTGGTGATGGCGATTTCTCTCGACTCCGGGCACGGTTGGCGGCGGGATTGGGCGCGTTCGACGAGGCTTTCCAAGGGCTACAATATGGTATAGGTGTTGGAGGCTGAGGTGGCGAGAAATGGGGCAGCTTTGAGTGCGGTCGCCGGCTAGCTTTCGGCTCCGGTGAGCTGCAAGGAGGGAGAAGTGAGGCGCTAGGAGGGAGGGAGTGAAGCTACTGGGTGTTGTGGTGCTATCCAAGGCGAGTAGGGGAGTTTATATAGTGTCCAGGGGAGAGGGGCGCGGCATGGCCGGCATGGTGGCGACGTCGCGGGTGCGTCGTGTGCAGGCTTCTCCGGTCAGTGCTATGGCGTCAGCAGAGAGGTAGGGGGTAGAGGAGGACGCGTGCACAGTGGTGGAGTCGCTGGCGTCGTGTACATGGCATGCTAGGACATGACCGACATCGGCATTCCCACGTCATGGCAGCGTCCTAGCGCGGGAGAGGGTCAATGGTCGTGTCTAGTGGGTGTTCTGGAAGGAGAGAGGGATGGTGGCGCAGGGAGAGAGGCTGGGTTGGAGTGTGCATGCAGGGAGAGAGAGATGTCCTCGGGTTGGTGATCAAGTACATGGCATGAGTGTTGTGGTCATCCATTTGCTCTCCTTGTCCCATGGTCGTGTCTAGAAGTTGTAAAGGGTCAAGGGCAAGGTGTGTGACAAGGTGAGAGAGAGGGAAAAAGTCCAGGCTAGGTAATGACATGGTGGTGAGCATGTGAGTGGCATGGTGTGGCATTGGGTGGTGCAAGTGGGTGCCTTGGGTCAACTCTGATGTGGTAATGTTCAGGGGAGTGAGAGACATCTATTAGACATGGTGTGCATGGTGAGAGGGGTCTAGGGTGGTCATATTTGATTTATGCAAAAGTGTGTGTGACATAGGCCATGTACTTGGCTTATCTTGGTTCATGTTGAGGATGTCAAAGTTAAGTGATGTCATGGTGGGTGGTTGGAGGTACAAGGTACTATGGATGAGCTCAAAGAGAGAGAGAGGGTGAGGTGTGAATAGTTGTTGGAATAGTGGTTGTACTCTATGGCATTAATTTGATTATTTGCTATGGTCTCATGTGTGATGAATTTTGATCAATTTTCGTGATGGATGTGTTCTAAATGATGTTGGGAAGCAATGTGTGGCATTGGTTTGGGATTTGGAATTGATTTGTGAAAATTCCAAAGTTTTGGGGAATCTAGAATCTGTTTCAAAGTTGCAACTTGGCTTGACTAATTTAAGCAATGGTCAACGATCTGGTCAAAGCGGTCAACACCAATGTTGTTCAACTTGATGAGGTCTTGGATGAGGTGTAAAGAGTTGAGGTAGTTTAGTTTAAGAATCTCTTAATATAATGGCTCAAAGTGGGTAAGATATTAAAAATGGCTCAAGTGACCATTAGTGTATGTGGGTTGGTTTTTGATTTTCTCTTTATTTGATTTGGTTTTTCTTGAGTCAAAAGTGATTCTTATTAGTTTAGGAACATTTCCAAATGAGTGAAACAATTTCAAAAGGCCTAGTTCAAAGATTTTCAAAAATGGCCATAAACACATAAGAGGTGATATTCCTATTTTTTTATTTTGTTCCTCTTGCTTTACTTGGGCATGGTCTAGGGTCCATTTAGGGTTAGATGGTGTTTAGGGTTGGTTTCCATCCATTTGGGCAAGGTAGAGGTGCATAGGTCAAGATTTGGTAATATGGCTAAGTGCCACATATGCTTCTATGCATAAGTTTATTTTATTTTTGTTTCTCACTTGATTTAGTTGGTAAGTACTAGGTTAGGTTTGTTGATGTTTTCAAAACATCTAATCAAGGTATAGAAGCCTAGGTAAAAGTTTTACCAAAATAGCCATAGGCACATATGCCCTTTTCTTATTTAATTTAATTTCTTTTTATTTTGTTTATAATGGATGGTGAATAGGATGGGGTTTAGGGTTTAAGATCATTTCAAAATACTTCAACAAACAATCATGGCAATATCACAACATATAAGTATGATCACTATGTATCAAACTTAATTTAATAAAAGTTTTTGTTGGTTCCAAAATTTGGAAATAGGGAAATTCATTTCTTTGTTTTGAAATTTTTGGGATGTTACAAACCCTTCCCCCTTAAACAAATTTCGTCCCAAGATTTTAAGAAAAGTTAGGTTCCTAAGAGAGATTGAGCAATTTGATTAGCAGGAAAACATACTTGGCATGGCCTGGGGTGCTTCCTGGGCTTCAGTGGCATTCATGTGGTAGAGACGGCCATTGTGGTTGTTCTGGTTCCTTCTGGCTACGAAGCGGCGCTGTTGCTGGGCCGGTGCAGTGGTATTGGGGGTAGTCTTGGCAAGTTTCTTGGGGCATTCATTTGAGTAGTGGCCCACAGTGCCACATTCATAGCAGGTTATTGTTGACTTGTCCTTTGGGGCAATGGGGGTAGCATTGCTCCCAGTCCTTGGGGCAGTATTGGTGTTGTTGTTGTTACCGTTGTTGTTGTTGCTGTTGTGGTGGTTGTTGTTGTTGTTGTTGTTGTTGTTGTTGTTGCCTCCGGGCTTTGGGGGTCATCCATTGTTGTTGGTGTAGCTTGGGCGATACGCCTGAGCAGTTGGCTTGTTGTGTCTTGGGGTAAATCCTCCAGAGGAGTTGTTCGGTACTTCTGTGTATGGTGGGGTCCGTTCTGGTTCATCATTCTTCTCTTACGGTTCTCGTTGGCTTGGTGAAGCTTCCCTTCCATCTGGATGGCTGAGTCCACCAGGGCTTCCAAGTCAGCGAACGGAATGTTCACTAACACAGTTTGCATTTCATCGTGCAGTCCATTCAGAAATCTCTCCTTCCTTTTCTCGTTGGTGTCGGTCTCATCCGGGGCGTACCTTGACAGGGTAAGAAATCTGTCGCGGTATTCCACCACGAACATCCTGCCTTGCTTGAGTTCGCGGAACTCATCTCTCATCTTCTTGATCAGTCCTTGGGGCACATGGTATTTGCTGAACTTGAGTTTGAAGTCCTCCCAAGTCATCCTCTGTCCCGCATTCATTGCGCAGGCACTTGTCCACCAGGCTCTTGTAGGTCCTAACAGGTAGTGGGTGGCGAACAGTACTTTTTCTGTGGCTTCTACTCCCGCAACTTCTAGGTTGTTCTCCATTGTCTGGAGCCAGTCATCTGCGTCAAGTGGCTCTTCTGTCTTGCTAAACATGGGAGGATTGGTGTTCTGAAAATTCTTCAGCTTCGATCCAGGGTGATCGTGGTTTCCATGGCCTTGATTGTTCTGAGCGATCTGCTGCAGTGCAGCAATGTTGGCTTGTCGTTCAGCTCTTTCGGCTTCGCGGTCTTCCATCATCATCTGGATCATCTGCATCATTGCGTCTTGATTGGTGCTGCGGGTTGGTGGGGCCATCTGAACATTGAGATAGATGATAAGATAAGAGGGAAATTTCTATGGTTTGTTTGGTTAAAGTTTAAAAAGTTCATAACTTGAAAACTTGAGTAGTGTTGCGGGGGTAAAAACCAACAACACTTTTTCATTCATACCAAACATCACATATTACAAAGCTAACACACCGTTGGTTTTAAGAACCATTCATTCGTTCTACGATACAAGGGGATCCTGATACAAACTCACACCTACTCAAGTGCTTTAGTGATACTACTCTTCAGGGTGGATTCTTCGTCTTCACGGGTAATGTGCTTGGCGAAAGGTGAGAGCGTTGTCCAACTCCTTGTGGGTCTTATACAACATGAAATCCAGATATGCCACATAGTGATTCATCTCCGGGTGCGGTGACATAGTTATTGGTCTTCCCATAGGGTCATGTCTTGGGTAGTAAATGAAGCGAGTGTTCTTGAGCTTGTTCACATTCTGTCCGCACAGACGGGCAATTGCTTCCTGCATGGCTTTGGCTAATCCATCCTTCCAGGTGTTTCCCGTTACAGAAAACCATATGGTTTCCCATATTGGGGCTCCAAGCTTTCCTCTCAGATCTGCAGTAACTTCCCACCGAGGTGGTCCTCCCGACGGATTATTGAGTGGCACTCCAAAGAACTCGGGGTACGGGCGTCCTAGATATTCAGCTAATTGCTTCAAATCCTTCTCGAACATTAGGTTTCCTCCGTGGCCAAGCTGATAGGACTTGCAGGTGTACTCCATCTATGGAGAATTAGGATGAGTAAGTTAGAGAAGTGCTCAAGTTTGCAAACTTTTATGTAGAATTTGCAAGGAAAAGTAGAGCATGAACTTCTCATTTTGCAAAAGATCTCAAGGATAAGAGTGAGAATAAGTTTTTCATAGATATTCACTTCCTTTGTTTCGAAATTAAGTTTTTCAGACGTCCATTCTAACTAAGGTCTCCTAAGGTCAAACAATGGCTCTGATACCAACTTGTCAACACCCGGATTTTTAAGTCCAGATGCCTATTATGCCATTCATCGCAATCCCAGGAATATTGTTTTTGCGAGACATAATAGATTGATATCACAGAACATCATTCATTACAACATCATAATAGTATTACAAATAAAGGATCACATGATCCAGTCTCATTACAATAATAGTTGATCTATTGATCAAGTACAAAACACAAAGCGGAAGCGAAGTAGCGAGTGTGGTCCATCTGTTCCACAGGCAACTGTTGACGTCAGGAGTGGTCCTAGTTGTCGTAGACGTCCTGCTGTCCTTCATCCTGGTACTGGGGCTCATCTTCATAGTCTGGCCATTTGAATAGCCAGGGACACAGCTATGAGTACTTTAAAGTACTCGCAAACTAATACTAGTGTAAGCACTAACAATTATAGTAATGGGGTGCTAAGCTCTAAGTTCATTTGCATCAATCCAGTTTTATTTCATAAACATTTAGTAAACAAGACTCTTGATTTGCCTAACTTAACTCAAGTGGGAACATTAGTGTCATTCCCACAACCCAGTTGTGATTCACAGTCAGTCACCTTTCAAACTCAAGTCACAAGTCACCATTCATACTTTTGGAAAAGTTCTGATGACGGAACAGTATGGCCTTTCCAACTGTCCATGACCGCGGACGCGGCTATTCGAATAGTTTAAACTCTGCAGAGGTTGTACACTTGTGCCACAACAATTGCAATAGTCCATCAGGGGTAACTGGCCCCGATTTATCGCACTCAGTGCGCGAACTACCAATCCTAACCTTTCATTTACATACCCTAGTATAGGCACCTCTCCCCATGAGCTTGGCCTCCTAGTGAAGACAAACCATCAGCCTGGGAACTGCACAGGGCTTGGGTAGGACATTCACCTCATTTCACGTCATTTCAGTTTCGAGGGAGGCAGCCTCGGCATAACCCCTATGACGCTTGTTCAGAGGGAACCCATACTAAAATACATAAGTTTCCAGTTAAGCCTTACCCAGATTCAGGTATTGTGGGGATACTTAAGAATTGGAATGGTATCGCATCCGAACCCAACCATCAACTTTTTGGTAAATTTCACCAAGTCATTCACAAGTCATATTCACCTTCAAAATCTTTCAATAGAATGACTCATCATTCCAAGGTTTTCAAAGTCATTGGTTTTCACAAGTCCCCATCTAGAGTAGTCATTTTTAATCTTAGCACTAGCAACTAGTCATGAGAGGTGCTAACTAGCTTATAGCTTTCTAGGCTAAGTGTGATGCTCTTGTACTACTCCATATCTAGACCAAGTGAATCATGAATCAAAAAGTAAACTTTGATAAACAAAATCCAAAGCTTGTAAGGTAAGAACTTGGGATAGGATCAGTAAGCATAAAGTAATAAGTAATGGTGCCTTGCTCTGGTAGAGCTTTGCACTTGGGCAACTTGCAAGGGTATAGCTTGCAACAATATAGCTTGCAACAATATAGCTTAAATTAGTCTAGATTGCATTGGTAATAGCTTGCCTTGATTGGGGTAGTGATCAAAGTTCTCTTCTTCTTCTTGGTAGAATACCTCCTCCTCTTGATAGTCTCCGGTACTAGCGTCTATAAACGAATACGAGGATACAATCACCAAACAATACTTAAGTAGACTTAATTTGCCTTAATGGCTCACACAAATGATCTAGCATCATTACCTAACATTACTCAACATTAAGCTAGTGTTTTCTTACTTAATGTTAGGAAAATAATTTCCTCTCATTGAAATGTAGATTAGGGTTTCTCTTTAGTTTGGAGAACTAGTTTCCTCTCATTGAATCTTGTTAAGATTTAATCTCCTCAAATAAAAAGGTATGATCACATGTTGACCAAAGTCCACACTTCACACTTATTATTTGAGAAACATGATTTAAATGAGATTCATCATCTCATGTGAATTAAATACTACTTTTATTTAAGTTCCAAAAGTGAGCAAGTATGAGATCATGTAACTAAGATCATCACATTACTTCCTACTACTTGCGAAGATGATTTAAATGAGGTGCTACACCTCATAGATTTGAAATCCTAAATTTGAAAATAATTTAAATGGGCTAGTATTGACTACATAGCCAATTTTTGATTCTAGCCCATGATCATATGAAGCAACTATAGTATTTTATTAGATAATAAATTAGACAACCTCAAATGTGATCTATGAGAGTTGGAATCACTTCAAAATAGTTTATGGTTGATTTTAGATATTTATTTGAATTTTTAAAAGTTACTGATTTGTCATTTTTATTGCAGAGTATCTAGAATGAATTTTTAATTGAAACCAGTGGGATTACTTAGATCATTTCATAAACTTTCTAGAACATTTTTAATCACTAAATTTGGATTTGTATATTTGAAAATATTTAAATTCTAGCAATGTACCAGTAAGCAATTTAAAGGAAATACATTAAAACAGAATTCAAATTCAAACGGGGGCGGGAAAGAAGTTGGGCCGGCCCAGCTGCGGCCTGGGCCACGCATGCATGGCGCATGAACGTCGCGCGCGGGCGGAGCACGCGGCGCGTTGGATCGGGATCCGACGGCGCTAGGCCGTCTTCTACCTCGCGACGCCGGGATCTGGTGACGGCGATTTCTCTCGACTCCAGGCACGGTTGGCGGTGGGATTGGGCGCGATCGACGAGGCTTTCCAAGGGCTACAATATGGTATAGGTGTTGGAGGCTGAGGTGGCGAGAAATGGGGCGGCTTTGAGTGTGGCCGCCGGCTAGCTTTCGACTCCGGTGAGCTGCGAGGAGGGAGAAGTGAGGCGCTAGGAGGGAGGGAGTGAAGCTGCTGGGTGTTGTGGTGCTATCCAAGGCGAGTAGGGGAGTTTATATAGTGTCCAGGGGAGAGGGGCGCAGCATGGCCGGCATGGTGGCGACGTCGCGGGTGCGTCGTGTGCAGGCTTCTCCGGTCAGTGCTATGGCGTCAGCAGAGAGGTAGGGGGTAGAGGAGGACGCGTGCACAGTGGTGGAGTCGCTGGCATCGTGTACATGGCATGCTAGGACATGGCCGACGTCGGCATTCCCACGTCATGGCAGTGTCCTGGCACGGGAGAGGGTCAATGGTCTTGTCTAGTGGGTGTTCTGGAAGGAGAGAGGGATGGTGGCGCAGGGAGAGAGGCTGGGATGGAGTGTGCACGCAGGGAGAGAGAGAGATGTCCTCGGATTGGTGATCAAGTACATGGCATGAGTGTTGTGGTCATCCATTTTCTCTCCTTGTCCCATGGTCGTGTCTAGCAGTTGTAAAGGGTCAAGAGCAAGGTGTGTGACAAGGTGAGAGAGAGGGAAAAAGTCCAGGGTAGGTAATGACATGGTGGTGACCATGTGAGTGGCATGGTGTGGCATTGGGTGGTGCAAGTGGGTGCCTTGGGTCAACTCTGATGTGGTAATGTTCAGGGGAGTGAGAGACATCTATTAGACATGGTGTGCATGGTGAGAGGGATCTAGGGTGGTCATATTTGATTTATGCAAAAGTGTGTGTGACATAGGCCATGTACTTGGCTTATCTTGGTTCATGTTGAGGATGTCAAAGTTAAGTGATGTCATGGTGGGTGGTTGGAGGTACAAGGTACTATGGATGAGCTCAAAGAGAGAGAGAGGGTGAGGTGTGAATAGTTGTTGGAATAGTGGTTGTACTCTATGGCATTAATTTGATTATTTGCTATGGTCTCATGTGTGATGAATTTTGATCAATTTTCGTGATGGATGTGTTCTAAATGATGTTGGGCAGCAATGTGTGGCATTGGTTTGGGATTTGGAATTGATTTGTGAAAATTCCAAAGTTTTGGGGAATCTAGAATCTGTTTCAAAGTTGCAACTTGGCTTGACTAATTTAAGCAATGGTCAACGATCTGGTCAAAGTGGTCAACACCAATGTTGTTCAAATTGATGGGGTCTTGTATGAGGTGCAAAGAGTTGAGGTAGTTTAGTTTAAGAATCTCTTAATAAAATGGCTCAAAGTGGGTAAGATATTAAAAATGGCTCAAGTGACCATTAGTGTATGTGGGTTGGTTTTTGATTTTCTCTTTATTTGATTTGGTTTTTCTTGAGTCAAAAGTGATTCTTATTAGTTTAGGAACATTTCCAAATGAGTGAAACAATTTCAAAAGGCCTAGTTCAAAGATGTTCAAAATTGGCCATAAACACATAAGAGGTGATATTCCTATTCTTTATTTTGTTCCTCTTGCTTTACTTGGGCATGGTCTAGGGTCCATTTAGGGTTAGATGGTGTTTAGGGTTGGTTTCCATCCATTTGGGCAAGGTAGAGGTGCATAGGTCAAGATTTGGTAATATGGCTAAGTGCCACATATGCTTCTATGCATAAGTTTATTTTATTTTTGTTTCTCACTTGATTTAGTTGGTAAGTACTAGGTTAGGTTTGTTGATGTTTTCAAAACATCTAATCAAGGTATAGAAGCCTAGGTAAAAGTTTTACCAAAATAGCCATAGGCACATAGGCCCTTTTCTTATTTAATTTCATTTCTTTTTATTTTGTTTATAATGGATGGTGAATAGGATGGGGTTTAGGGTTTAAGATCATTTCAAAATACTTCAACAAAAAATCATGGAAATATCACAACATATAAGTATGATCACTATGTATCAAACTTAATTTAATAAAAGTTTTTGTTGGTTCCAAAATTTGGAAATAGGGAAATTCATTTCTTTGTTTTTGAAATTTTTGGGATGTTACAATCTCAAAACAACGAGATAAGAACTCCTTGACCTCCTTAATCACAGTAAGGTTGGTCCCAAATATCAATATGTCATCGACATAGAGACAAAGAATAACTCCCTCGCCTCCACCATGGCGATAGTATACACACTTGTCAGCTTCGTTTACAACAAAGCCTTCAGCGGTTAAAGTTCTTTCAAACTTCTCATGCCACTGCTTAGGCGCTTGCTTAAGCCCATACAAAGACTTCAACAACTTACACACCTTTCCTTCTTGTCCATCTACTACAAATCCATCAGGCTGCTCCATATAAATTTCCTCATCGAGCTCTCCATTTAGGAAAGTTGTCTTAACATCCATTTGATGAACCAGAAGACCATGGGAGACAGCCAAGGAAAGTAGTACTCGAATAGTGGTCAGTCAAGCTACATGTGAGTATGTATCAAAAAAGTCTTCGCCTTCTTTCTGAGTGTAACCCTTGGCCACAAGTTGTGCCTCATACTTTTCAATAGTACCATCGGGCCTAAGCTTTCTCTTGAACACCCACTTGCATCCTACAGGTTTGCACCCATAAGGACGATCAGTAACCTCCCAAGTTCCATTAGGTAAGATGGAATCCATCTCGCTACGGAGAGCTTCCTTCCAGTAGTTAGCATCCTGAGATGCATAGGCTTCTGAAATAGAAGTGGGTGTATCATCCACGAGGTACACAATGAAATCATGACCAAAGGACTTTGCAGTCCTCTGTCTCTTGCTCCTTTTGGGAGCTTCATTGTCGTCCTCCACAGGATTATCATAGTGTTCTATCGCAATGGTAGGTTCGGGAATTGTAACTAAATCCTGACTTGATGAACTAGGCATCTCCTGATTTCATGAGCTAGACTTGTCTTTCATGGGAAAGATGCCCTCAAAGAAAGTCGCATCATTCGACTCCATAATTGTACCAACATGCATGTCGGATACCTCAGATTTTACTATCAAAATCTGTAGCCAATGCTATGAAATGCATATCCCAGAAGAACACAATCCACGGTTTTTGGTCCAAGCTTGCACTTCTTTGGTATCGGCACATTTACTTTCGCCATACAACCCCAAGTTCGTAGGTAAGAGAGTTTCAACCTTTTCCTTTCCCATTCCTCAAAATGGGTAATGGTTTTGTTATTTGTGGGGACACGGTTTAGGACATGACATACAGTCAATATCGCCTCCCCCCACCATGCCTTGGATAGACCCGATGTATCTAACATGGCGTTAACCAAATCAGTTAGAGTACGGTTCTTTTTTCGGCCACCCCATTTGGTCGAGGTGAGTAGGGAGGCGTCCTCTCATGGATAATACCATGTTCCGCACAAAAAGAATCAAACTCGTTGGAAAAATACTCTCCACCACGATCAGACCTTAGCCGCTTGATCTTTCGATCAAGTCGGTTTTCTGCTTCAGCTTTAAAGATTTTGAAGTGATTAAGAGCTTCACATAATATCGAGTAGAGTCATCAATTAAAGTCATGAAGTATCTTTTCCCTCCTTTTGTCAATTCACCATTCATTTCACAAAGATCCGAATGTATAAGCTCCAGCGGTGCTGAATGGATCGTAGCGGACAAGAGGGGGGTGAATGGACGCTACACAAATTTTAAGTCTTTTTCAATTTTTAGCAATGCGGAAGGTAAATGTGATAACTTTAGTGGTGGAGATGTTCCTAGTATGATCCTAGGCAAGTGCAACAAGTAAAGGAACCAAGCATGATAGTAAGAGTAAGGAGCGGGACAACCGGATGGTGCGGAGATGAGACGAGGTTCATTTCCCGCAGTTCCTCCCACAAGAGGGAGTACGTCTGCGTTGAGGAGGTGCTAGCCTCACACAAGAGGCTAGGCGGCCACATCACGAAGGAAGGCCTTACCTTCTTACTCGAGAGAGCTCCACAAAGGGGCTCCCCCTTCTCCACTAAAGCACCGGTCGAGGCGGTGGTTCCTTCAAAAGGTTGGGGTGAGCTCCACAACACTAGGAGGCTCCCAACAACCTATGGGGCTAGCACAACACCAAGCTAGCCTCCATAGGTGCACTTCCTCCAAGATCCCACCATATGAACCCTAACTCCAAGATCGACAAAGGACTAGCACGAATTGTTGAAAACTCTCTTGGTAGAACTATAGATCGGGACCTCCTCCACCACTCCTCAAAGTTTGGGCAAGATTGGTTGGATGGTTGGGGAGATCCCCAAGATTAAGCTCAGCAACAATGCAGGAGAGAGAGAGAAGAGATTAAAAACGAGCTGGGGAAGCAGGGCCCTTTATATAGCCCCCCCCCCCCGAAATCCAACCGTTATGTGCAGTTTCTGCCTAAGCGGCACTACCACTTTGGAAAGCGGTACTACCGCTCTGGATTCGAAAACCCCCACAGAACTTATCCACGTGGACACACAGCGGTACTACCGCTTGGGGTACCGCTTGAGGTACCGCAATGGCCTCTGGGAGTTACTGGATCCCAAGTGGTACCACAACGGTAGTGCCGTAACTTATGTTACGGTACCTAAGCGGTACCGATGCGGTACTACCGCTCAAGGTACCGCAGAGTTACCGCAACGTGTTTTGTGGGACTTTCTCAGTGCAAAGCTCTAGAGCGGTACCGTCGGGTGGTACCAGTAGGGTAGCGGTACTACCGCTCCTGGTACCGGTAGTACCGCTTTGGCTGAAACTGCTTTGTCCTCTTTTCCTCTCCAACCATGTCACATCGCGATACACACGCAAAACCAGAAAACCTATAAGCTACGCTTCAGTCCTCCGTTCTTGACGTGTTCAGCGAGGGCACCGTGCACTTGCAAATCTATTAAAGACAATCTTTGCACACGGTGAGATCATTCAAGTGTTGTCATCAAACACAAAAAACACGGGGTTTACACTTTGCTCTTTCAATCTCCCCCTTTTTGGTGTTTGATGACAACACAAGAATTTGCAATGGCATAAGATATTATGATGAGGTTTTAGATTTGCAAAAGCTCGACGGAGCTCCTCCTAGACATGTGCATATTTAGAATATGCATTTGAATACAAATGCACACATCCAAGAGGCATAACTCCCCCTATATTTTACAAACCAAGCACATATGCAACAAGGATACTTGACATGTTCATATAGCATATGCGCACTATGGAGGAAACATAAGATCATGCAAAGAGTTTTGGGTGAAATTATCATACCTTTGCCTTGAGAATACCCAAACTCACAACAAGTGCCTACATAGGGTTGGTGTAGCCACAACAAGAGATAAGCAACGAAGACCAAAAGGCTACAACAACGAAAGTCCCCATGCAAAAACCCATCCTAATAGGCAACTTCTCCCCCTTTGGCATCGGAACACCAAAAAGGAGAATAAGCATACCAATAAGGACGGTAAGGAAAAACACAACCAAGCTTGCAAAAACCAACAAGGAAAAACAAAGCTTGGAAGAGACTCCCCAAAAACATGGAGAAAAAGAAACAACAACAAAAGAAGAAAGATAAAAGAAAAGAAAAGAACCAAAAGCTCCTCAAGGAGGAGGTTGGTGGCCGAAGCCACCGTGTAAGAGTATAGTAGTGTGAGGTCGCTTAGATGTATCTAGGACTCACGGCTACAACTCAACATGAAGCTCATTAGTCACTTATTTGACAAATAGCATATGTTTTGGGATTTCTTTATGCATTATGGGGGGAGGGATAGCTCAATAAGTTTAAACCGCACTCCCCCTATGTTCATGCGTGCTTTTTCATCTAGACATATAGCTAAAGAGTGGTATGTGCGCACGACGGTCAAGCGAAGTTCGACAGATCAATGATATTTAGCTCATGCCTCAACTCAATGAAACGCTTCTCATCCAAGGGCTCGAAGATGTCCGCCAATTGCTCCTTGGTGCCAATGAAGGATAGAACAATATCTCCGTGATCAATGTGATCCCGAATGAAGTGGTTCCTTATCTCAATGTGCTTCTTCTTGCCATGAAGAACCGGATTGTAGGCGATCTTGATTGCGCTCTCATTGTCACACAAAAGAGGCATCTTGCTATACTCGAGTCCATAATCCCGCAAGGTTTGCCTCATCCATAAGATTTGAGCACAACTACTCGCCGCGGCGACATACTCGTCTTCCGCAGTAGAGACGGAGACACAATTTTGCTTCTTTGAGGACCAACACACCAAGGATATTCCAAGAAAGTGACAAGCTCTGGATGTATACTTCCTATCAACCTTGTCGCCCGCCCAATCAGAGTCGGTGAAGCCAACCAATGAGAAGTCCGTGTCCCTTGGGTACCATAGTCCGAAGTGTGGGGTATCAACTAAATATCGAAAGATCCTCTTTACCGCCATGATGTGGCTTTCCTTCGGACTTGCTTGAAACCGTGCACACATACCGACGCTTAACATTATGTCCGGACGAGAAGCACAAAGTTAAAGGAGCAAACCTATCATCGAACGGTAGAGCTTGGGATCCATCGCCTTCCCGGTATCATCAAGGGAGAGTTGACATTTGAGATGCATCGGGGTTCCAATACCCTTGGCGTCCTTCATGTCGAAGCGCTTAAGCATGTCTTGGAGGTACTTTGCTTGATTGATGAAGGTGCCTTGTCGCATTTGCTTGATCTCGAACCCGAGGAAGTACTTGAGTTCACCCATCATAGACATCTCAAACCTATTAGTCATCAACTTAGCAAACTCATCATTGAACTTTGTGATAGTTGAGGCAAATATGATGTCATCTACATAAAGTTGGCATATGAAGAGCTCCCCATTGACTTTCTTAGTAAAAAGAGTGGGATCGATTTTCCCCACTTCGAAACCACGGTCTTCAAGCAACTCCTTTAGATGCTCATACCAAGCTCTAGGAGCTTGTTTGAGACCATATAGGGCCTTTTTGAGCTTGAAGACATGGTCCGGGAAATGGGGGTCCTCGAACCCCGGGTGTTGCTTCACATATACCTCCTCAAGTAAAGGACCATTAAGAAAAGCACTCTTAACATCCATTTGTTGTAGCTTGAAGCCATGGTGAGCGGCAAAGGACAAAAGGATACGGATGGACTCAAGCCTTGCAACAGGTGCAAAGGTTTCGCCAAAGTCCACGCCTTCAACTTGAGAATAGCCTTGTGCCACCAATCTTGCTTTGTTGCGGATGACGATGACGTGTTCATCTTGCTTGTTCTTGAAAACCCATTTGGTGCTGATAACATTGCAGCAATGATCGGGTCGCTTCATGAGAGTCCACACATCATTCCTCTTGAAGTTGTTGAGTTCCTCTTGCATTGCTATCAACCAATCGGGATCTTCAAGCGCATCATTAACCTTGAGTGGTTCCACCATAGAGACAAAGGCGTGGTGCTCACAAAAGTTTGCTAGTTGCCTCCGGGTGGTCACTTTGCTCTTTAAATCACCAATGACATTACACAAGGAATGAGACTTGAGGCGCAAATGTCTTGTAGTAGGATCTTCACGGCTAGTATCGGCTATTGGAATAGATTCTTGTGAGTCCTCTTGGCCTTCATCATGGTTTAGATCCTCGCCTTGACCTTCATTGTTGTTGAGTGGGGCATCATCATCATCATCATGAGAGCCGGACGACTCGGCGGTATTGGGAATGGAAGTATCCATAGAGATTGTCCCCGAGCCATTCGGTGAAGAACTTGAAGCTTGACCTTGGTCACTTGATGTCGGTTGTTGAGGTAGATGAGCTTGCGGTAGTTGTTATGTTGTTCTTGAGTTTGTTGAGGTAGGCTTGCACTTGATTGTTGTTGTTGTTGATGTTGAACTTGAGGTTGTTGTAGAGGTTGGCTTGCACTTGTATGATCAACGGAAGAAGCTTGGCCTTGTGGTGTAGATGGCTCCACTTGGGTGGAACTTGGTCCTTCCCGGTACTCATAGAAGGTAGCTCTTGAGGTCGGCGAATGCCAACACCCATCCTTCCTATGGCATCCGGGGAATTGCATCTCCTTTCTCACAAGAAGCACTTCGCTCCTCCAAAGATCTATCATCTTCATCGAATGTCACATCACAAGATTCTACAACTCGCCCATTTGACTTGTTGAAGACTCTATAGGCGTGAGAATCCGTAGCATAGCCAACGAAGATTCCTTCTTGAGCTCTTGAATCAAACTTGGATAGACGTGTGTCCTTGACAAGCACATAGCATTTGCATCCGAAGACCTTGAAGTATGACACATTGGGCTTGTTGTCGGTGAGAATCTCATATGGTGTCTTATCTAGACCCTTGCGAAAGTAGAGGCGGTTAGTAGCATGGCATGCGGTAGAGATAGCTTCTGCCCAAAAGTTATAGTTGGACTTGTACTCCATCATCATTGTTCGAGCGGCTTCGATCAAGATTCGATTCTTCCTTTCGGCGACCCTATTTTGTTGGGGAGTATATGGCGAGGAGTATTGATGTTGGATTCCTTCTTCGTCGAGGAAGTCATCCAAGGTGTAGTTCTTGAACTCCGTTCCATTGTCGCTCCCTATTGCGAGGATCGTGGCGTTGTACTTGCAATGAACTTGATTGGCAAACCCCATCATGGTCCGTTGAGTCTCACTCTTGTACTTGAAGAAGAATACCCAACAATAGCGTGAATAGCCATCAACAATGACGAGGCAATACTTCTTCCCTCCAAGACTTTCATGAGACGGTGGACCGAAGAGATCAACATGTAGAAGCTCCAAGCATCTTGTGGTAGAGATGGTCGTCTTGGCCTTGTGAGGAGCTCCATGCATTTTTCCTTGTACGCAAGCCCTACAAACACGATCTTTGCAAAAGGAAACATCTTCTTTTAGTCCGAGAACGTGGCCACCCTTGTGGAGACTTTGCAAAGTCCTCATGTTGACATGGGCTAGTCGGCGATGCCATAACCAACCCTTGTCACCTTTAGCGAATAGGCAAAGAGCGGAAGATGTTGTCTTTCCGTAGAAATCAACAACATACAACCCGCTCTCTACATATCCAACAAAGGCTACACGGAGTCTCTTGCTCCACAAGAGGACCACCATATGTTCATCAAAAAATGTACATAGACCCATACGAGCAATTTGATGAACGGAAAGTAGATTGTAACCAAGGGTCTCGACAAGGAGGACATTCACAACTGAAATGTCGGGTGTTACCACCACCTTGCCAAGACCCAATACCTTTGAGCACGTGTTGTCGCCATATGAAACGGTAGAGTGAGATGGCTCGAGGTCGACAACATTTTCCTTGCTTCCGGTCATATGACTTGTGGCTCCACTATAAACCACCCATTTAGCGCCACCGGAAGCATAGTCCTACAAGGAATCAACTCTTGGATTTAGGTACCCATTTTTCAATGGGTCCTATCATATTAGTAACAAGGGGTTTGGGAACCCAAATAGTCCAATCAACATTGTCCTCTTGAGGACAAATAAAGCGAGCACGAATATGTCCATAGTAATCAACGAAAAGAACATGAGAAGGGTTGTTAGAGCCGGCGAAACCCTTCGTGGTGGAGTAGGGTACTCTGATGGCGTGCAGTCGACACGTCCGTTGGGAACCCCAAGAGGAAGGTGTGATGCGCACAGCAGTAAGTTTCCCTCAGTAAGAAATCAAGGTTATCGAACCAGTAGGAGTCAAGGAACACGTGAAGGTTGTTGGTGGCGGAGTGTAGTGCGGCGCAACACCAGGGATTCCGGCGCCAATGTGGAACCTGCACAACACAATCAAAGTACTTTGCCCCAACGTAACAGTGAGGTTGTCAATCTCACCGGCTTGCTGTAAACAAAGGATTAGATGTATAGTGTGGAAGATGATGTTTGTTTGCGAAGAACAGTAACGAATAATTATTGCAGTAGATTGTATTTCGGATGTAAAGAATGGACCGGGGTCCACAGTTCACTAATGGTGTCTCTCCCATAAGATAACAAATTACAGTTGGGCAATTGACAAATAAAGAAGGCATAACAATGCACATACATATATCATGATGAGTACATAGACCGCTATCCAGCATGCATCTATGCCTAAAAAAGTACATAGACCGCTATCCAGCATGCATCTATGCCTAAAAAGTCCACCTTCAGGTTATCATCCGAACCCCTTCCAGTATTAAGTTGCAAACAACAGACAATTGCCTTAAGTATGGTGCGTAATGTAATCAACACAAATATCCTTAGACAAAGCATCGATGTTTTATCCCTAGTGGCAACAAGCACATCCACAACCTTAGAACTTTCCGTCACTCGTCCCGCATTCAATGGAGGCATGAACCCACTATCGAGCATAAATACTCCCTCTTGGAGTCACAAGTATCAACTTGGCCAGAGCCTCTACTAGCAACGGAGAGCATGCAAGAACATAAACAACATATATGATAGATTGATAATCAACTTGACATAGTATTCAATATTTATCAGATCCCAACAAACACAACATGTAGGATTACAAACAGATGATCTTGATCATGATAGGCAGCTCACAAGATCTAACATGATAGCACAATGAGGAGAAGACAACCATCTAGCTACTGCTATGGACCCATAGTCCAGGGGTGAACTACTCACCCATCGATCCGGAGGCGATCATGGCGATGAAGAGCCCTCCGGGAGATGATTCCCCTCTCCGGCAGGGTGCCGGAGGCGATCTCCTGAATGCCCCGAGATGGGATTGGCGGTGGCGGCGTTTCTGTAAGGTTTTCCGTATCGTGGCTCTCGGTACTGGGGTTTTCGCGACGAAGGCTTTAAGTAGGCGGAAGGGTAGGTTTAGGGGCAACGCGAGGGACCCACACAACAGGGCGGCGCGGCCCCACCCTTGGTCGCGCGGCCCTGGCGTGGCGTCGCCTCGTCGCCCCACTTCGTAACTCCTTCGGTCTTCTGGAAGCTTCGTGGAAAAATAAGACCCTGGGCGTTGATTTCGTCCAATTCCGAGAATATTTCCTTTGTAGGATTTCTGAAACCAAAAACAGCGAGAAAACAAGCAAGCGGCTCTTCGGCATCTCGTCAATAGGTTAGTGCCAGAAAATGCATAATGATGACATATAATGTGTATAAAACATGTGAGTATCATCATAAAAGTAGCATGGAACATAAGAAATTATAGATACGTTTGAGACGTATCAAGCATCCCCAAGTTTAGTTCCTACTCGCCCTCGAGTAGGTAAACGATAACAAAGATAATTTCTGAAGTGACATGCTATCATAATCTTGATCATACTATTGTAAAGCATATGAGATGAATGCAGCGATTCGAAGCAATGGTGAAGACAATGAGTAAACAACTGAATCATATAGCAAAGACTTTTCATGAATAATACTTTCAAGACAAGCATCAATAAGACTTGCATAAGAGTTACTCATAAAGCAATAGATTCTTAGTAGAAAGCTTTGAAACAACACAAAGGAAGATATAAGTTTCAGCGAGTTGCTTTCAACTTCAACATATATATCTCATGGATAATTGTCAACACAAAGTAATATAACAAATGCAATAGGTAAACATGTAAGAATCAATGCACACGAGTTGATACAAGTGTTTGCTTCTAAGATAGAAAGAATAGGTAAACCGACTCAACAATAAAGTAGAAGATTGGCCCTTCGCAGAGGGAAGCATGGATTACTATATTTGTACTAGAGCTTTTCATTTTGAAAACAAGAAACAATTTTGTCAACGGTAGTAATAAAGCATATGTGTTATGTATAAGACATCCTAGAATAAGTTGCAAGCCTCATGCATAGTATACCAATAGTGCTCGCACCTTGTCCTAATTAGCTTGGATTAACATGGATTATCATTGCATAGCATATGTTTCAACCAAGTGTCACAAAGGGGTACCTCTATGCCGCCTCGTACAAAGGTCTAAGGAGAAAGTTCGCATTGGATTTCTCGCTTTTGATTATTCTCAACTTAGACATCCATACCGGGACAACATAGACAACGGATAACGGACTCCTCTTTAATGCATAAGCATTCAACAACGAGATAATATTCTCATAAGAGATTGAGGATTAATTGTCCAAACCGAAACTTCCACCATGGATCATGGCTTTAGTTAGCGGCCCAATGTTCTTCTCTAACAATATGCATACTCAAACCATTTGATCATGAAAATCGCCCTTACTTTAGACAAGACGAACATGCATAGCAACTCACATGATATTCAACAAAGGTAAAAGTTGATGGCGTCCCCAGAAACATGGTTAGCGCTCAACAAGCAACTTATTAAGAAATAAGACACATAAGTACATATTCTTCACCACAATAGTTTTTAAGGCTATTTTCCCATGAGCTATATATTGCAAAGACAAAGGATAGAATTTTTAAAGGTAGCACTCAAGTAATTTACTTTGGAATGGCGGAGAAATACCATGTAGTAGGTAGGTATGGTGGACACAAATGGCATAGTTTTTGGCTCAAGGATTTGGATGCACGAGAAGAATTCCTCTCAATACAAGGCTAGGCTAGCAAGGTTGTTTGAAGCAAACTCAAGTATAAAACGGTACAGCAAGACTCACATATGAACATATTGTAAGCATTATAAGACTTTACATCGTCTCCTTGTTGTTCAAACACCTTAACCAGAAAATATCTAGACTCTAGAGAAACTAATCATGCAAACCAGATTTTAACAAGCTATATGTAGTTCTTCATTAATAGGCGCAAAGTACATGATGCAAGAGCTTAAACATGATCTATATGAGCACAACAATTGCCAAGTATCAAATTATTCAAGACATTATACCATTTACCACATGCGTCATTTTCCGTTTCCAACCATATAACAATGAATGAAGTAGTTCAACTTTCGCAATGAACATTAAGAATAAAGCTAAGAACATATGTGTTCATACGAAACAGCGGAGCGTGTCTCTCTCCCACACAAAGAATGCTAGGATCCTATTTTATTCAAACAAAAACAAAAACAAACAGACGCTCCAAGTAAAGCACATAAGATGTGATGGAATAAAAATATAGTTTCACTAGAGGTGACCTGATAAGTTGTCGATGAAGAAGGGATGCCTTGGGCATCCCCAAGCTTAGATGCTTGAGTCTTCTTAAAATATGCAGGGGTGAACCACGGGGGCATCCCCAAGCTTAGACTTTTCACTCTTCTTGATCATATTGTATCATCCTCCTCTCTTGACCCTTGAAAACTTCCTCCACACCAAACTCAAAACAATCTCATTAGAGGGTTAGTACATAATTGAAAATTCATGTATTCAGAGGTGACATAATCATTCTTAACACTTCTGGACATTGCACAAAGCTACTGAAAGTTAATGGAACAAAGAAATCCATCAAACATAGCAAAACAGGCAATGCGAAATAAAAGGCAGAATCTGTCAAAACAGAACAGTCCGTAAAGACGAATTTTTTAGAGGCGCCAGACTTGCTCAGATGAAAATGCCCAAATTGAATGAAAGTTGCGTACATATCTGTGGATCACGCACGTAAATTGGCAGATTTTTTTAAATTTTCTACAGCAGGGGCGGCTCAATTTCGTGACCGAAAGAAATCTGTTCCTGCCCAGCAATCCAAATCTAGTATTGACTTTACTATCAAAGACTTTACTTGGCACAACAATGCAATAAAATAAAAATAAGGAGAGGTTGCTACAGTAGTAACAACTTCCAAGACTCAAATATAAAACAAAGTGCAGAAGTAAAATAATGGGTTGTCTCCCATAAGCGCTTTTCTTTAACGCCTTTCAGCTAGGCGCAGAAAGTGTGAATCAAGTATTATCGAGAGATGAAGCATTAACAGAGGGGTTTGGAGTTTTCTCAATGTCGTCGTGGTGAACAAACAGATGCCATATGATGGCTTAGGTTGGGGCCGAATGGACGCAAGAGGATTCGGGGGAGGGTTTGTGATTAGATGGGATGAACTTCCGGATGGTTTCCTCAAGAACTTAGCCAAGGCTAGAGGTTGAAGAAGAAAGACATAAGGAAGAACTCGCTCTAGATCATCTTCTTTATTGATCTCAACGGGATACAAGTTTCTCGATACGAGTGTTCTTCTAACCTAGCTCTCTTCGTGCGTACGCCGTAAGAAGGGCTGCCCCCTCTCCTTATATAGGGGAGAGGGTGGCTTACGAGGACAAGAAACCCTAATGGCATCTTTGACTAGACAAACTACTTTATAAAGCTACTTTAATCATAGAAGACACCGGAGTTCTCTTTAATCAGGGATGCTGACGTCCTCCGGCTTCTTTAACCGTCATCCTTCTCTTTATCGTCGACCCTTCGTTTAAAGCTACTTTGCTTAGCTCATCCTTGTCTTCTAGCTCTGGAGAGAATCTTTGACCAGGCCTGCCGACATGCTCTTCCTTCCGGTAGCCCGGTATCTTCTTATCCGGTTCCGGCATACCCCTCTTGGGGATACCGGCTTAGCTTCACTTAGCCAAATTCTTATCTCTACGTTCCGGTACGAACATTAAACCGGTATCTTGATGGCTCAAACCATCCGGTTTGGCATGCCTTTGGCATACCGGGGGTCATCCCCTCAACATTAGTCCCCGAAGCTGGTATAGTCTGGCGGATCCTATCCAACAGACCATGCCAGGTTCTTTCATCTTAGGATACCGGTTTAATCTATCCGGCTTTAGGCTTGGATCCGGCATCTTTGCCCAGGTCATCGCTATCTCTTTTTCATAAGACATCATCCGGTGTCTTATCCTCCGGCATCTTAGTCATTAAACACTTCCTCGGCGAAGTCGAGAATATCTCGGGCCCCGCGCCTGTCAGTGACATGCGCACTGTGACTGACGCGCCAGTGTCAGGGGTCACTTCCCTTCGGCTTCTGCGCGCGCATTAATTGCTTCACAGCAAATCCCAACCGCTTCTCTGGATCCGTGGGCACCTCCCTGTGGCTTATTATTTTTTCGCGTGTATCACCATGCCAGGTGGCGGCCCATGGAGCGAACCGTCGCGGCCCACGACCCAAACCGCCGAGGCCCAGCAGTTTTCGGCCCACATCTCCTTCTTCCTTTATAAGGGGGAACCGCTCCTCCTTCTTCCTCTTCTCGCATTCTCCACCTCCTCGCGCACAGTACTCTCGCCCTCAGCGCCTCCGCCGCTCTGTTTCGCCGCCTGAGCTCCGCCGCCCAGCGAATCTTTGCTACTGCTTCGCCGGACGTCGCCGGACCTCACCGCGTGAAGAACTCCTGCAGCGCTTCTGCCCCCGCCGCGGCATTGGTGCTTTTTCAAGCTTCTTCTCACCTCGCCGCCGACGGACTACCTCGCCGGCCCTTGGCTCGTCATTCCTCCGGCGAACTTCTTCCTCAGCAACTCCGCCGCCTCAGGTTAGGCTTAATCTGGATTTACTCCTCTTTTGCTTGCTTTCTAGATCTCGACTCGGTAGTGTATTTACTTCTTCTTTTCCTTGCTTTTTCTCTCTTTCGTAGTTCTTCACGCGGGGGTAGATCGTGGGATTCTTGTTTCTCTTCGCCAACTTCCATGTCTAGTGGGGAATCTTCCTCTGCTTCTTCTTCCGCCTCTTCCTCCGCTAGCCGGCGTAGCAAATCCTCCGACGGACTGTCCGCCGACCTCGCCCGGATGGATGCTGAGTCCGGTAACAATCATGAATCCGGTAGTTCTAGTGAGGGTTCCGGTATGGATTCCTCCGGTATCACCCGTGGGGCCTGGATGGGCTCCAATGTTACGAAGTACGAGATCGACTGGCTTTACCGGTCCAGGAGGATTCCGGAAGGAGTGATCTGCCGGCTTCCTCGCGACGAGATCATACCGGTGCCCGAACCCGGTGAACGAGTTGTCTTTCTTGCTCACTTTGAGCGCGGCTTCGGCCTTCCAGCCTCTGATTTCTTCCGGCGCTTCCTCGATTTTTATCAACTTCAACCTCACCATCTCCCTGGCAACGCCATTTTCTACCTCTCTTGCTATGCCACCTTCATGGAGGCTTATATCGGCATTCGTCCCACTCGTGAGACGTTTGCCCGCTTCTTCGCTCTTCGGATCAACTCCGTTCAGGGCAAGGACATTCCGAAACCCAAACCCCCCGTTCAATGCGGGTCTTGCATCATCGGTTCCCGTCAAGGGAGCCCTTTCTTCAAGTTCTCCGGTCTCGAGTCATGCCGGCTATGGCAAGGGACCTTTTTCTACGTGAAGAACAAGGGCGCCGCAGACCTTATCAACCTGCCGCCTTTCAATCTGGTACCGCCCACGAGGCCCAACTGGAGCTACAATCCGAAGGAGTCTCATATTGAGACCAACCGGATTATACGCTTTATGAGACAGCTGATGAAGGACACCGATATCTGCTCAGACGATATTATCCGCGCCTTTATCTCTCGCCGGGTGCTTCCGCTCAAGCGCCGCGCGCACAAGATGAGCGAAATGTACGGTCCCGGTGATCCTACAAAGATCACCGGAATTCCTCTTAGCAAGAAGGACGTTGTCCTCAAGGCCGGCCAGATCTGTCAGACCGCCATGCCGGAGAATTGGGAATGGGGCCTTCGGCCTCTCAGTTCCACTAACCCTCCGACCCAAGATGTAAGAAGTTACGCAACTCGGGTCGGCGTACCGGTAACTTTTGCACTGTGATTAACCCCTTTTTATCTTTCTTGTTCCTTCAGGCCAAGGACCGTTTTCCCGGCATCGAATCTGACCGACGAGGGCCTGGCAAGTCTCCGCCGGAGCCCGCTGGTTCGTCGGACGACCTGACCTTGCTTGAGGTAGCTTCTCTATATGATCTCTTATATTTTACCGCTATTGTTCCTCTGTAGATCCTCCCTCAACCAACATCAACCCACAGGTTCATGAGCTCGTCACTCCGCTGCAGGCCACGGTCGGCCAGGAGTTCCTGGAGAAGCTCGTCGTTGGGGGCAAGAAGACAAGACCCCGGCAACGGATGCCGAGTCCAGCCAAGCCCCTCCTGCCAAACGCTTCCGGACTGAGCCCTTTGCCGGGAAGCAAGTAGGCACGAGGCGCTACAAGAGCAAACAGATGCCCACTTCCTCCGGGTAAGCCCTGTTCCTTTGCTTTTCTTGTTTTTGACAAGTCTTTTCCGGCTGCTTTTTTCCAATTCTTTCTTTTTCTCTCTTTCAGCCCTGCGCTCAAGCTTGGGCCCAGGTCTGAGGGCTCTGCCGGCTCCGCTGGAGCCTCAACTCCTCCTCCTCGTTCAAGCCCGACACCATCTGGTGCCGGCAACATCTCTGCCTCCCCTCCGGGGGGCACTACAAGTTCGGGCGCGCGGCCCCTAAATCTCCTGATCACCGCGCGGAGGAGGATCTTATCTCCCCTCCAGAGACCCAAGATACCAGCGCCAGCAACATCGGCGCCGAAGAAGAAGAAGCTGCTGGGCGGGCGGAACCTTTGGTTCCTCCCGTCCAGAAAGAAAAGAAGAAGAAGAAGAAGAGTTTACGCTCTTCCCCCTCCAAGGCCGTGCCGGAAACTTCCGCGCCGGCATCCTCCACCTCAGCGCCAGAAGCTCCAGTTCCTGAGCAAAATGATGCCACGCCAACGCCGCCGCCGGAAACTCCTGTTCCTGAGGCGACGCCCACACCTCCACCGAGCCAGGGACCTCCTGCGACTACGCCGATGCCGCCGCCGGCAGCCCCCAAGACCGCTAAGCGCCTCAAGCCGGGGAGTCCCGCGGCAAGGCTGTGGACGGTAGCGTCTCAAGCGGCTCGCGGTCCTTGGTGCTGCACGTCGGGCCTGCCGCCGCCGCGGTCTCGGAGAAACCGTCCGGCCTCCTCGGCCGGATTGTTGAGCTCAAGCGCGAGGGCAAGGAGCTGGGGCACCTTCTCCCCTACGCCGAGAAATGGAACGCCGCGGACATCTCCGGCGCCACGAAGGGCTTGGGGAAGGATCGCCTTCCGGCGCCGGATCCAGCTGGGCCGCGGTCCACTGAAGAACACTTCATGCGGCTCAAGCGAGCCGTGAAGGAGTTCGACAGTGCCTGGTACGATGCCACCAGCAATGTCGTGGTAAGTTTCTCCAATCTTCTTGTAATTTTTGCGATGCCGGTTTGTTTCTTTCCGGATCTTGTCTATCCTCCCAGTCCCCGAGTTTCGTGTTGAGAGCGCAGCTCTTAGCGCGAAACTTAACTAGAAAAGCGCAAAACCGGCATAGCCAGTCCCCGAGTTTCGGGTTACGATCTTTGCTCTTAGCGCGAAACTTAACTGGAAACGCGCAAAACCGGCATAGCCAGTCCCCGAGTTTCGGGTTAAGATCTTTGCTCTTAGCGCGAAACTTAACTAGAAACGCGCAAAACCGGCATAGCCAGTCCCCGAGTTTCGGGTTAAGATCTTTGTTTTTCCTTTCTCACAATTATCTTCCTTTGAATAGAGCACCGCTGATGCCCGGAAGCTGCTCTTTGAGGAGCTTCTGTGGGAGCACCGGGATCTTGCTGAGGCCCACAGCCACTGCCAAGGTTTGTTTTCTTTCTCTTCTTCCGGCATATTTTCACCGGAAACTTTTCTTCTTTCTTTGTTATTTACTAGCTTTTCGCATAACAGCTATTCCGGAAGCCTCCCTTGAGGCCCTCAGGGTCCAGGTTGCCGCACTCCAAGGTATCTTTTTTGTTTTCCGGTTAACCTGCTTTCTCTGCATTGTATTAGTGCAACTTTGCTAACACTCGCTTTCCGGTCTTCAGAGGAGAAGGACAAGCTTGCTCGGAAGCATCAGGAGGAGCTAGACGCCCAAGAAACCCGCTACGGGGAGCTCAAGCGCCAGTACATCCAGCTTGGCCTTGACCATGCTAACGCATTGAAAGCTGCGGAGTCTGCTGCCGAGGCCAGGCTTCAGGAGGCGCTAGAGGATGCTACCAATGCCAGCGTGGTGCTGCAGGCCGAGCTGGAGGAGGCCGCCAAAGCGCAGAAAGCAGCCGAGGGCAAGGCCGCCAAAGCGCATAAAGCAGCTGCTGAGGAGGCCGCCAAGGCACAGAAGGCAGCTAGTCACGCGGACTGACGCGCTTGCCCTTCGTATGTTTTTATTTTCCCTTTTCCGGTTCCTGCGTATAAGCTTATTTGTTCCGGTATCATGCACTTAGCTTTTTTCTTTGTCTTGCAGGGCTCTTTCCGGACTCCCAGGCGCATGCTGTGAAGAAGGTCGAAGAGCACCGGGTTGCCCAAGGGCGTACGGACTTGGCCGCTGCCTGGGATCCCTACGAACACCTGGTTGCGCTGAGCTCGCGGGTCGCCCACATGCGCTGCGTGGACCGGAACGTCTCTGACATTCCGGAGGTGGCCGCCCAGCTCTTCAGGACTCTCTGGCCTGGAGAAGTGGTGCCGGACACCTTCTCCCTTATCAGCGACCGCCTGAAAGGTGCCGGCAGAAGGATCCGGGAGTGGCAGTGTTCCGCTGCCCGTGCCGGAGCAGACTCAGCGCTTCGCGTTGCCTGCTCCTGGTACCCAGAGCTGGATCTGGATGCCCTCGTTGGCGTGCGCGAAGGAGCTCCTACCGATTTGGACCCAGTCCTTACCGCTAAGCGGCAAGACTGCGCGTACCACATCGCGGAGTATGCTGAAATGCGCACCTTCATCCCGCCCCCTCCTGACGTCAAGGACTACCTCAGCGATGAGGAAGAAGAAGACGGGAGCGAAGATGAAGGTACCGAGGACGCGCCACCGGAAGCTCCTGAGGCCGGCGCTGCTCCCCCTGAAGCCCCTGCTGTTTGACTTATGCTTGAATGATGCCTGTAATATGCTTGTCCTGTTGTTCTTAAAACAATGCCCGTTAAATTCTACCCCGGTATGCCGGGGTTTATGATGTACGGTAAAACTTAAGCTATATTTTGGCTGTGGTACAACTTGTGCCGGTGTCTTGCACACCGGTAACTTATTAAGTTATGTTGGTTTGTGACTAGCATTTTGCTTATCGGTTTGATTTTGGTCTTGCACTGCAATAATTCCGAAATTGTTTCCGCATCCAATTCGATGCACACTTGGCTCTTTTGCTTTGGCTCTGCCTACCTTCTCTGGGCGTTTTTGGCGTATGAGCACAAAGTTCTTTTACCAAGCAAGCATTTTCTTGAACTTAGAAATAACTCGAATTTTTTTGCAAAAAACCGGTATAACCGGGGTTAGTTAAACTTTCCGGATTGTTCTTTTCTGCTCCTCCTCTCCGCAGTTCATGTGCTTATCCCCTACCGGTTTATCTTGCTTGCCATGAAGCCGGGTTGCGGACAGCAGCAGAGTCGAAGACTCCGGTAGGGTTTAGCACACTACTAAACCGGAAAGAAAAAACGTTCAATAAGCAACCGGTAAACTGAAAAAATAGACAAGTTACATGCAATCTTAGTGGGGTAGTCCCCGAGATTCATTTGAGGTTCCGACATCTTTTATTCATAGCAAATAAGGTACAAAAAGGAACTTCTTACACCACAACTTCAAGAGTAGAAAGGACGCAACAGAGCTACATTCCACGGACGCTTGGTCTCCTCCCCGGACCTGTCCGCCTTTCCTTTCTTCCATTCCTGTGCATCAATCAGGTAGTAGGCATCGTTGTGGAGAGCCTTGCTCACAATGAAAGGCCCTTCCCATGGCGGGGAAAGCTTGTGCCGGCCTTCAGTGCGCTGCACTAGGCGTAGCACCAGGTCTCCTTCCCGGAACACTCTCGGGTTGACCTTCCGGCTGTGATAGCGTCTGAGGTTCTGCTGGTAAATGGTTGTTCTTGCCAAGGCTAGCTCTCTTGCTTCTTCTAGCAAGTCCACATCGTTTTCTCGGGCCTCCTTTACCTCTTCTTCGTTATAGAGTTGCACCCTTGGTGAATCATGGAGAATGTCGGTTGGTATGACCGCTTACGCTCCGTAAACCATGAAAAATGGAGTGTATCCGGTAGACCGGTTTGGAGTAGTTCTTATACTCCACAGCACTGATGGTAGCTCATCAAGCCAACACCCCGGCGATTTTTCCACCGCATCGATGAGTCTCGGTTTGATACCGGAAAGCACCAAAGCGTTTGTCCTTTCAACTTGGCCATTGCCTTGCGGGTGTGCGACTGAGCACAAATCCAACCGGATATTGTTGTCTTCACAAAATCTTTTGAACTCACCTTGAGCAAAGTTTGTGCCATTGTCAGTGATAATTCTATGTGGGTATCCATACCACAAAATGACATCCTTTAAGAACTTGACCGCTGTGCACCCATCACATTTTGCGATGGGTTTGACTTCTAGCCACTTGGTGAATTTGTCCACCATAACCAAGATGTGGGTCATGTTTCCCCTTGCTGTTTTGAATGGGCCAACCATGTCTAGGCACCAAACGGCAAACGGCCAAGTTAATGGTATTGTCTTTAAGCCGGAGGCTGGGGTATGATTTTGCTTGGCGTACCTCTGGCACCCATTGCATTTTCTTACCAGATCCTCCGTGTTTTCCAAAGCCGTTGGCCAATAGAACCCATGCCGGAACACTTTTGCCACCAGCGCCCTTGACGACACGTGATGCCCACACTCTCCTCGGTGAATCTCCTCGAGCATTTCCTTTCCTTCTTCCGGTTCCACACATCTTTGGAGGACACCGGTAACACTTCTTTTGTACATCTCTCCATTTATGATGGTGTAAGCCTTGGACCTCCTTTGGATCCTTCTTGATTCATTTTCGTCAACCGGCAGGGTGCCGTTGACCAGGAATTCCTTTATAGGTTTAACCCACGATGGTGTCTCCCGAACTAGGAACACTGGTACGTCTATGTCCATGTTATCCACCAGCATTGTTTCTTCCGGTACCGGCGCAGCAGCGGCCGATCTTACCGGAACAGTCC
>NC_061510.1:198906518-199083438 GCF_022539505.1 Lolium rigidum | reverse complement strand
TTACCTGTTGTTCTGTTTTGACATATTTCTGCACTATTTGCATTTGCCTCTTAAATCTCTTTCTATTTGAGTTCTTTTGATCAAAGAGCTTTTTGAAAGGTTGCTACAGTAGCTTATGCTTTAATAGATTTTTGATATATGTTAGTACTGAACCCAAGTGGATTTGTTTATTTTGATTGTACTAATGTTGCTAATGAAGATTGTGTGAAGTTTTGTATGAAGGAAGTTTTCAAGTGTAGGGAAAGAAGAATGATGATGAGATGAAGAATGGACAAACTAAGCTTGGGGATGCCCCTGCACCCCAAGACATATTCAAGAGGTACAACTGCACTCAATCTTTGGGGATGCCTTTGGGCAACTTCTTCATCAACAAAGCAACATGTCATCTCTCTATGCGCTATATTTTTATTGCTTCATACGCTATGTGTTGTTCTTGGAGCGTCTTTATTTTTGTTTTTTAGTTTTTTTTAGTTTTGTTTTATTTGCTGTAACATATGTTGGATCCCGGCACATTTGTTGAAAGACCCGCTCCTTTTTAATTGCATAGAACGCTCTAGTGTTTGATGTTAATGTTCTGCGAGTGTTCTAGTTTTCTGGTACTGCGTTTAGCTCTTGTTCTTTCATTTGAATTTTGTTCAGAGCTCATTAGTATTATTTATTTCTGTATGATTAGCTCTCTGGTCCATATTGAATTTCATCTCTAAGAGTTATTTCAAATAAGTTGATTGGTGTTGGAGACGAGTAAAATGTTTCATGACTATAGTGATGCAAAAGGAAGCTTGTCTAGACTGTGGCATAGACTTTGGCATGTCATGTTGGATGATTATTCTTGTCATATGATTAGTATTTATTTTTGAATCATGACTTGTCTCAAATGTCTGAGAGTGCATAATGTGTCATTGAAAGAATCATGTGTTGTTTCTATCATAAAAGCATAATATTGTGGTATTCTCCTTTGATGCTTTATTTGGTTGACTTGGCACATGCTTATACCATGTTATGACTATAACTAGTCAACTAAAACCTCTATAATCATTTATTTTTTGACTTGTAATATCACTTTATGCTTTGATTGATAATGTTTTGTCGCTATGCATGATTATGGCCAGTATTGCTCTTAATTGGTCGCTCCCAGTCTTTTGCTAGCCTCCGCATGTACTGAGTATGAACTCTACTCGTGCATCCAATAACCAATAAACCAAAGTTTGCCAATTGTGTCCACCATATCTACCTAATAGCATTATTGCTATTCCAAGTATATTCATCATGTTTTTATTTATCTTCCAAATTAAATTGTGGCATGAGAACATCAGTCAGTAAAGATCTCACGAACTTGATGGCACATTTACTTTCTTGCAAATTGCGACTTGGGAGTTAGTACAACCATGATTTCTTGGGGAACACTTTCAACATTGCACTTATATTCAGTTGATGTGATGTTCTTTTGTCTATGAATGCCTAGCGGTGCGAAATAAAATGGAAACTTTTAATTCCTTGGAGTTTGTATATGATTTAGGGAAACGCCTGGGCCGCTAATCTAAGCCATGCATCATTCATGGTGGAAATTTACAGCTAAGCCATAGTGAGCATTCGATAAAGCATTTGCAATAAAAAGCAATACCAATAGTAAATTAAAAAATTGTTGAGATGCTCACTGTCTGTTTGTCTTGTCATTTTGGCATGGGATTGATCCACAAGAGTACCTCCATATCATCGGGCAAGAGGTACCCCGTTGGCAGTTCTCAATGATACATGTATACTCACAATGACAAGAACTTATTTGGGACCTAAGTTGAGTAGC
Source organism: Lolium rigidum (assembly GCF_022539505.1). Lineage (NCBI taxonomy): Eukaryota > Viridiplantae > Streptophyta > Magnoliopsida > Poales > Poaceae > Lolium > Lolium rigidum. The sequence continues at coordinate 199,081,637 of NC_061510.1, read as the reverse complement.
ATGAGGTTTAGGTACCCGCATTCAAGGGGCATGAGATTTTCAACTTGTGATTTGCAAGCATATAGCTCATTTTAGACTCACATTAACTTTAGCCATTCAAGATGCTTATGGTAGGGGCAATGAGAGCTCAAGGCTAATAAGTACCATACGTTTTAGAAGGTTTATAAAACTTGTTTATCTTGCTTACTCTGCAAAGAGTCTCTCTTTTACTTTTATGTTAAGTCTCCATCTTCTAATTTATGCACCGATTTAGAGAGCATAGTTGTCATTCTTAGTGCAATGTGCATAGTCCCAAAATTATTATTGATTGATTCATGATTGTGCTATTGCTTTCTCTCAAATTACTTGTATCTAGTCACCCTCTGAACTTTTAAGGTGTCCTAGCATTTATGTTTTTTTATTCCATAAGGACATGTTGGGTACCACTTTGTTATGTTTACTTTCAATGCACTATTATTCATGATCCTTTGTTTGAGTTACTTTTCATGTTATAACATAGTTGCTAAGTTCTATTGAATTATATGTATCATGCCTATGTTAGAGTACTTAGATCCCAGCTCACAATGCTTTACATGCTTGATCAAGATTGTGTTGGCTTCATGTCACCTCAAAAATTATTTTGTTATCACTTACCTACTCGAGGACGAGCAGTGAGTTAAGCTTGGGGATGCTTGATACGGTCCTCAAACGTATCTATAATTTTTGATGCTCCATGCTTATTTTACACCAATTCATATATGTTGTGTTTACACTTCGTTGCACTCTTTATATGATTTCTGCACTAACCTATTAACAAGACGATGCTATTAACCGCGCTCCCCGTTTTCCGCCGTTTTTGTATTTCAGCAAAGTTGACAGGTGAAATATTCTTGGAATTGGACGAAACAAAAGCCGAAGTCAATATTTTACCAAAACGAAGACGAAGTCCAGGGGTGGGGTCAAAGAGACGCAGCGAGGGCGCCGTACCACACCCCCAAGCGCCGGCCCGGACCCGGCCCGCACCTAGGTAGGTCTCGGGCCCACTCAGTGCGCCCCACCGACCTAAATCCTCCGCCTATTTATACATCTTCTGTGAAAACCTCGGATACCCGAGCCTCCATCCACGAAAAGTTCAATCGCGGCCGCCACCGGCAGTAACCCATCTCGGGGATTCTCAAGCTCTTCCCGACACCTGCCGCGGAGGGGGAAATCATCGCCGAGGAGATCCACATCGCCATGCTCGACCCGAAGTGATGTGTGAGTAGTTCATCCCCGGACTAGTGGGTCCATAGCAGTAGCTAGATGGATGGCTCCTTCTCCACTTTGTGCCTCGATCGATCTTGTGAGCTGCCCTACATGATCAAGATAATCTTTATGTAATCCTATATGTGGTTTGCTGGGATCTGATGAATATTGTATACTATATTGAGATTGATTATATATTCATTTCATATGTTATTTGTGATCTTGCATGTTCTCCGTTGCTAGTAGAAACTCTGGCCAAGTGGACACTTGTGACTCCAAGAGGGGGTATTTAAGTTTCGATAGTAGGTTCATGCCTCTAGTTTTCTGGGAGAGTGACTTTATAACTTCTAAGATTGTAGATGTGTTGTTGCTATTAGGGAGAAAATAACAATGTTTTATCCGAGGGTAATTCTATTGTTTACTTTACACACATTGCTTAATGCGATAATCTGTTGCTTGCAACTTAATACTGAAAGGGGTGCGGACGCTAACCGGAAGGTTGATTATTAGTCATAGATGCAGTTGGATTAGGGTCTATGTATTATGATGTAATTCCCATATCAAATCTCATAGTAATCATCTTGTCATGTATTGATCGATATTCTATCAATTGCCTAGCTGTAATTTGTTCAGCCAACATGCTATTTCTTTTGGAGAGTATACCTCAGTAACTCGTGGACCCCCGGTCCCATTCTTTAATGATAAATTTAATCGCAATCCTCGTTCTGTTTACTTTCATGCAAACACTCTTCACTCGATACGTCAATCCTTGTGTTCGAAAGAACCGTGATATCGACAACCTCACCGCAAGTTGGGGCAAAGTACTTTGGTTGTGTTGTGTGTGTGTTCCACGTTGTTGCCGGGCGCCGGTGGTGCGCCCGCCACCGCCGCCCATCAACACCTTCAGAAGTCACGCCTTTCTCCTACTGGTCGATTAAACCTTGGTTTCTTACTAAGGGGTGCTCATCATACCTTCCTCTTGGGGTTCCCCAACAGTGTGAAGTCGGTGTAAGGCTAAGCACCATGAGTCATGCGCCCCGCTGAAAGAACATGTCTCTAACTTCATGGTTTTGTGTGTTTGATGACAACATGTGTGATACATTGATGTGCACTGAAATGGTGCAGAGTTTATCCTTGTTCGAATTCATGTTGAATTGCAAGAGAAAGAGAGGAGAAAAGTTGCCCCAGGCCAGATAATCCGGGGCCGGATATTTGCAAATATTCGGCCCCTGAAAAACGGCTAAGGAATAATCGGTCGTGCTCCCAGTACACCCCCAAATATTTTCTTCTGCCCCAGATATTTCGGGGGGGGGGGGGGGGAATATCCGGCCCTTACTTAGGTCGGAATATCCGGACTCAATTTTCTGCATCAACTCGATTTTGTGGGGGGTATAAATACCCCCTTCTTCCCCAAGCTCAAGTTCCACACTGTCAACACCCGAATTTTTAATTCCAGATGCCTATTATGCCATACATCGCAATCCCAGGAAGATTGTTTTTGCGAGACATAACAGTCGATATCACAGAACATTATTCATTACAAACCATAATCGTCTTACAACAAGGGATCTCATGATCCAATCTTATAACAACAGTTGATCTAAAGATGAAATACACAACATATAGCGGAAGAAACATAGTAGTGGTCCATCTGTTCCACAGGCAACGCTTGACGTTGGGAGGTGATCCTAGTTGTCATAGACATCCTGCTGTCCATCTTCCTGGTACTGGTGCTCCTCTTCAGTCTCTGCCATTTGAATAGCCAGGGACAAAGCCATGAGTACTTGATAAAGTACTCGCAAACTACCACTAATAGAAGTACTAGTAGCTCTAATAAGGGTTCTAAGCTTCTAGGTTTATTTGCAGAAAGCTAATTTTATTTCATAAACACTTAATAATCAAAGACTCTTTATTTGTCTAAAACTACTCAAGTGGGAACATCAGTGTCATTCCCACAACTCTGTTGTGATCACAAATTCCTCTTTCAAGTCACAAGTCCCTTTTTAGAAAACATCTGACAACTAACGTAGTGGCCGGCAACCGTCCATGACTCGCGTGACGCGGCTATTCGAATAGTTTAACACTCGCAGAGGTTGCACACTTGTGCCACAACTTTTGATTACATCCGCTGGGATAGCCCTGAATAATCATACTCAAGTATGCGGATCATCAACCATTAACCTTTACTTATCATACCCTAGTATAGGCACCTCCCCTATGAGCTTGGCCTCCACAATGATGGCGATCTCGCTATCCCGGAAACCGTACAGTGGCTTGGGGTAGAACATTCTACCTCTATTTCACGTCATTTCACTTTTCACGCGAGGCAGCCTCGCGATAACCCCTATGACGCTTGTTCAGAGGGAACCCATACTAAAGCACATAAATTTCCAGTTAAGCCCTACCCATTATCAGGTATTGTGGGGGTACTCTAAAGTTGGAATGGTATCGCATCCGAACCCAACCATCAGTTTTGTCAAATTCACCTTGTCATTCAAAGGTCATATTCACCTTCAAAACTTTCAATAGAATGACTCATCATTCTAAGGTTTTCGAAGTCATTTGATTCACAAGTTCCCATCTAGAGTAGTCAATTTTAGTTTTAGCACTAGCAACTAATCATGAGGGGTGCTAACTAACTTTTAGCTCTCTAGGCTAAGCTTGATGCTCTTGTAGTACTCTATATTTAGACCAAAGTTAACTATAAAAAAATAAGCCTTGATAACCAAAGTAAAAGATTGCAAGATAAAAACTTGGGCTTGGACAAATCCTTAAACAAAAGAGTATTGCAAGGGTAGCTTGCACTAGTATTGCTTTCATTAGTAGAGCTTGCTCATGGTAATATCTTGCATTGGTAATAGCTTGCCTTGGTTGGTACAATGATCAAAGTGTTCCTCCTCTTCTTCGTAGAAGACCTCCTCCTCCTCGTAGCCTTCGGTACTAGCGTCTATAAACGGATACGAGGTATACAATCACCAAACAATACTTAAGGAGACTATTTAGCCATAATGGCTCACACAAGATGATCTATTATCATCCCAAGAATTAATACTAGGGTTTCCCTTTATTTCCTTTGAAAAGTAATTTCCTCTCATTGAACATTACTAAGATTTAATATCTTCAAATAATAGAATATGGGCCCATGGGGACCAAAGTCACCACTTCATATTTATTCATTTGGGAAAATGATTTAAATGAGATACTACATCTCATACAATTTAAATACTACTTTGGAAAAGATTTAATATTCTCAAGTAATAAAATATGAGGTCATGTAGACTAATGTCATCACCTCACATTGAATTACTTGGAAAGGTGATTTAAATGAGAGGATACCTCTCATAATATTTTGCTAATATTTTTGGTAATTTAAATGAGCTAGATATGACTACATAGTCATTATTTTAATCTAGCCCATGATCGTAGGAAACAACCATGTCATATTTTTACATATTAAGATAGAGTATCTGAAATGTGAATTTTGAGAGGTGAAATCATCTCAAAATAATTTATGGTTGATTTTGAATAAATGTTTGAAATCTGAAAACCTATTGTGTTGTTATTTTTACTGTATGTGTTCTACCATGTTTATGGAGTTGCAACTAATTTATTTGATTAGATAAGGTCACATGCTCTCCAGAGAAATTTGAATCATCAAATTTGGTCCAGTAGATAATTTTAAAATGAATTTTGAATTTGTAAACCTAACCAGATTCAAACAAATTCAGAAAATCTCTATTTGAATTAAAAGGGCCACGCGGAAGACAACCGGCCGGCCCAGCCTATGCCCAAAGGCGTAGCGGGCCGCTCGCGCAGGGCCCCACATGTCAGTGGGTCTTAACCCACACCGAAACAGTACGCACAGACGACTGTTGGATTAAAAGGCGATCGGATGGCGCACGGTCATCTCCGTCCGTGAACAGGAACGGCGGCGAGCTAAACCTAGCCGGAGACAGTGAGGGTGGTTGGGGGCTTACCGGCGCTCCGGCGAGGCTCGGCGAGGCGGGCAATTGGCGTGCAAGACGAAGGCGAGCTGAACGAGGGTCGGGGGAGAGGCTGAGGAAGACGGGAGCGGCGCCTCCATCCGGCTACTACCACGGCGAGCTCCGGCCAAATCCTGGCAAACCGGGAAGAAATTGGGAAGGGCAAGTGTGCTACGGTGCTCAGTGAAGAGAGGGGAGTGAGATGGTGTGAAGAAATCGAGCGGGGGAGGTCTCTATTTATGGGCGCGTCGAGCGGGGCGGAGGTCACCGGCAGTCGATCATGGAGGTGGCTCTCTGGGCTGCGAAGGGGCAAGGCGAGGACGGCGTGCTGCTCCTGGCATCATGGCGAGCGGGATGGGCTTCGTGGCACAGAAAAAGGAGGTCGGGAGAGGTCGCGCCGATGCCTCGCATCCGGCGGAGTCGGCGCGCATGCCGGGCCGACGATGACGACGACTACATGGCTTGGGAGGGGAAATGGAGGTGTCCTGGGGGTAGCTGGAACCATGGTGGTTGTGGGTGAGAGAGGGCAGGGCGAGGGGAGGTCAGCAGCGATGGGGAACGTCGTGCTCTAGCGTGCGCGGTGATCACGTCCGTGCGCGCGCTGGCGTGCCTGGGTGACATGGGCACGTCCTTGCCTGGGCTGTGCAGAGCCTCTCTTCGTCCTGGGAGGGTAGTAGCAACTTCGGGGTGCTGAGGCAAGACTATTTGGCAAGGTGTGGTGGGCCAGAGAAGAGAGGAGAGAGGGGTGGCATGGATGAGGTCATGGTGATTGACATGGGCATGGCATGGTTGCAAATGATCATGGCATAGGACAAGTTGACTTGGGAAAGTTAAGAAGGTACTAAAGGACCACTGTGAGTGAGCTAGGAGAGTGGGGTGAGGTCAGAATAGTGTTACAAATAGTGATTTGTACTTTGGGCAAATGGTGCACACAAGGTGTTTGTGTTAATGGCTGCAAGAAAATTATTATTGAAATTGGGAAAACTAATTTATGAGGGTGTTTGTACAATTATTTGACATCTCTGAGTAGCTTTGGTTTGCAAAATGAAAATGGTTTTGTGAAATTCAAATTTGGGGTGATCTTATTTCTGTTTCAAAGTTGCCACTTTGCATGCTTATTATAAGGATTTGCAAAATACTTCTGCAAGGTTGGCAAACTCCAAAGTGATCACCTTGATGTGTTCTTGGATGATGGGCAAAAAGATGGGGAAGTTTAGTTTAGAAAATGATTACCACAGAGGCTCAAAGTAGGCATCCTGATAATATTTCCAGATTTGACCATTTGGATTTGTGTTGCTATTTTGATTTTTCTCTTTGTGTTTATTTGGTTCAGTGAGTAGTAGGATGAGTTGAGTAATGTGTTCCAACACTCTACACCATGCTAACATGGCAAGAGCAAACAAATCACTCACAAACACTAAGGGAATTAATTTGCAAAAGTGGCTATTATCACATGCATGATCACATGCATGCATTTAGTTTTATTTTCTTTTCCTTGCTTTGTTTTCTTTGATCTAGAAGGTAGTGTGTTGAGTTTAAGTGGTTTTCAAATCCATCTATCAAAACAATCATGGCCTAAGCAAACATTCATTCATTCACATAATAGGAAATATTTTGAAATAGTCAAGTTTTTGTTAACCTCTAAAATTTGGATAATTGGAAAAATTGTTTTTCTTTGTTTTCACAAATTTGAGATGTTACACTCACTCTCTCCAAGGTCATTTGTTGAGCCACAAGAAACACAAGAATCACTTGATATCCTTCTCCAACCATCCGAAGCTCTTGATCTTTGGAGAATCGAAGGAGAAGACCCCGATCTACATCTTCACCGAAGCGATTTACATTTCCCCCTCATTTGCTTGAGGGCCCCTTTGCTAGTGTTCCATTTGGAAACCCTAGTTGTTGTTGCTTGATTTGTTCTTCTTGTTGTTGTGTTGTTACATCTATTGGGAGCCTCCAATTCAGTTGTGGATGTGTGCCCCAAGAAGCTTGTAAAGGCCGGTTTCCTCCTCGAGGAAATCCCTTAGTGGACAAGTGAGCTAGGCCTCACTACTGGGAAAACACTTATTGCCGACGCACCAAATTTGGGTATTGCTGGTGCACCAGTGCCCGCCGGTGGGAACGGGCCGGTGATAACGGGTTACTGCCGACGCACCTGCTAGTGCACCGACGGTAACACGAGTTATCCCCGATGCACCTACCTAGTGCGCCGGAAGTAAGTTTTCCAGGAAACCAAAAAGCCTCACGGGGGAACTTTTACAAGCAGCCCCCTACGTTCAAAACATGAAAGCAATCAAGTCCTAGTTCATTTTTGCACAGATCTGGATCTTGAGGCCTCGTTGGAGCTCGAGGCAGCGTGTTGGCAGCGTGGTTATCGGCGTGGCTGCAACCTCGTCGTACCTCGAGGTTGAGGAGGAGTTCCATGCGGCATGGTCGTGGGAGCTCGAGGTCGAGGAGGACCTCGAGGCGGCGTGGCCGTCGGAGCTTGAGGCCGATGAGCTTGAGGCCGAGGGGGAGGAGGTCGCGACTCTTGGTCGGTGTGTCCAAGGAGGAGGTGGCGTTAGAGAAAGAGGAGAGGAGGAGGAGAAAAGAGTAGGAATAGGAATGGTAAGATGAAGAGTAGAAAGAGGAACAGAGGAAGAGGAGGAGAGGAGAAGAGGGGGGAAATGAGGAAGAGGAACAGGAGGACCCCGGTTTCAACTTATATACCTAAGGCTACAACCGGTGCACCTAGTATGGTGGTGCGCCGGGGGTAATTTTTATTTTTTCATCAAAATCTAAAAGCTAAAAAAGTCCTATTTCTGTCTTGAATTTGACGAATCCAATTTTTGGCTAAACAACTAGGGTCGTTGAATTCAGATAGAAAATTTCGCGTAGATAGATTTTGATATAAATAAGTTTTCATCGGAGGTCGTATGCAACCACAAAACACGTTTTACCGAAAAATGACGCCATTTTGCATAATATATCAAAATTCATTTTTAAAATTTTTCACTAAAACTAGATGACATAATACATGGGCATTTCAAAGGATTTTATTTTTTGAGTTTTCTATCATTTTTTTTTTCAAAAACTGAAAAGACGGTCCACGGGGGAGGGGAGTGTGGGGAGAAAAAAATGCATCTCCCCTTACTGCTGGCGCACCGCCGGCGCACCAACATGGTGGTGCGCCGGCAGTAAGGTGGCTTCGATTTTCAACTTGGCCTGGAACCTGGTTCACCCTTATCCTCGACGCACTAAATATTTTGTGCGCCGGCGGGTATTGGGTCATCACCGGCGCGCCCGAATCATGGTGCGCTGGTAGTATTTAGCACCAACTGGCACCTTTTTTGGTGCGCCGACAATAATGTTTGTGGCTATAGGCCTTTTCCTAGTAGTGCCTGTGTGGCGTTGCTCACCGGAGAATAGGGTGAGGCCTTCGTGGCGTTGGTTAGGCCTTTGTGGTGACCACACCCCTCCAACGTAGACGTACTTCCGCTCAAAAGGAAGGAACTACGGGATCCCTTGTGTATCCGCGTGCTCCACTCTCGGTTACCTCTATCCTTGATTGCATTATTATATCTTGCCTAGCTATATCTTCCTTAGTTGTATACCTTGTCATCTAGGGAAATTCACATAGTTGCATATCTAGATAATTTACCTTTGTGTCAAGCCTTAATTGAAAAATAACTAAGAATTGGGTAGCACCTGTTCAACCCTAGGTGCGTCATACGATCCTTTCAATTGGTATCAGAGCCTTGGCTCTTATTTCAGGCTTAACTTCCGAAGAGTATGTGATACATTGCAAACGTATCTATAATTTTTGATGCCCCATGCTTGTTTTACATCAATTGCTATATGTTTTGTTTACACTTTGTGGTATTTTTATGTATTTTTTTAAAACTAACCTATTAACAAGATGCCAAAGTATCAGTTCGTGTTTTCTGTTGTTTTTGTATTTTAGAAAAGTTGTTCTGGAAATATTCTCGGAATTGGACAAAACAAAAGCCGAAGTTCCTATTTTTCTGCCACGAAGATGGAGTCCAAATGGGAGATGGAGAAGACCCGGGAGGCGGCAACACCACCCCTAGGCGTGGCCCCCTGGCCGCGCCTAGGCATGGTGTGGGCCCCTCGTGCGCCCACCGACATCGCCCTTTCGCCTATCACTAGTAGGAAAAATCTCATCTGTGGCGTACCTTTTTGGACTTCTGTGGCGCATATGTCTTGCGCCACAGTTGTCACGCGGGAGATATTTGAATTCTGTGGCGCATATGTACATGCGCCACATAATTTTTGAAACTTCTGTGGCGCACCAGGTCAATATGCGCCACATAATTGTTTTCCAAAACTTCTGTGGTGCACCATGCCAATATGCGCCACAGAGTTTTTTGTTTGAATTTTTAAAAAAATGACGGCCAGATCTGGGGCCGCCGGAATTTCGCCGGTATTTTTTTTGGAATTTCAGCGGAAGGTGAGCGGTTGGGTGGGTTGGGTTGGGTGGGGTGGGTGGAGGAGGAGGAGGCTGAGGCCGGCCGGCCGGAGGAGGTGGTGGTGGTGATGGTGGTGGTGGAGGAGGAGGAGGAGGTGGTGGTGGTGAGTGGTCGCCGGAGGAGGAGGAGGAGGTAGTGGTGGTGGTCACTGGAGGAGGAGAAGGTGGTGGTGGTGGTCGCCGGAGGAGGAAGAGAAGGTGGTGGTGGTGGTTGCCGAAGTAGGGGGAAGAAGGTGGTGGTGGCCGGAGGAGGAAGCCGTAGGAGGAGGAGGGAGAAGAAGGGAGGAGGAGGTGGTGGTGGTGGTGGAGAAGAAGGGAGGGGAGGAGAGGAGAAGTGGAGGAGAAGGAGGAGAAGTGGAGGATAAGAAGTGGAGGAGGAGAATGGCGCCCTCCGAAATTCAAAATTTGGGCCAAAACTTATGTGGCCCATGTGTACTTGGTGCGCCACATTTTTTTTTGATCTTTTATTTTTGCAGGAAAAAAATCTTTAACTTGCCGTATCTTTTTACTCTTTTCGAATTTGGTGATTCTAAAAATTGTCCAACCGGTCATGTCCAGGTGAATTCGGATGTAGAATTTTCTCCTAGTTATTTTGATATATTGTGTGTTTTTTTTTCGAGTTCGTATGCAGCCAGGAATCCAGTTTGATGATTTTGCAACACAATTTTGCAAAAAAAGTTGAAATTCATGTTTGTTAATTTTCAGTGGTATTAGATGACATAATACATGGGAACCTCGAAGGATTTTATTTTTTAAATTTCTATCTATTTGTTTTGTACTTTACAGTGCTAAAAAAGGCGATCCACACGGGGATGGACTTGCGTGGGGAGAAAAAATGACTTCAAATTTCTGTGGCGCATATGCCTGCATGCGCTACAGAAAGATGAACTTCTGTGGCGCATATGCACATATGCGCCACATAATTTTGACTTTCTGTGGCGCATGTGGGCATATGCGCCACAGAATTTGACTTTCTGTGGCGCATGCGGCAGATGCGCCACAGAATTCCCTTCGCCCATGTTCAGTGCTGGACCCCGCGTGGGCCCGATGGAGATTCTGTGGCGCATTCGTCCACATGCACCACAGAAAGGCAAAGTTCTGTGGCGCACCAGTCCTACATGCGGCACATAAATTAGAAATTTCCGTGGAGCATATTTTTTGGTGCGCCACAGAAATAATTTTTGTGGAGCATATTTTTACGTGCGCCACAGAATACATTTCTACCTATAATGATTTTCCTAGTAGTGTATATATTGCTCCTGATGCGAAAATCCTAAAAAAATAGCCTCCATCCACGAAAAGTTTCGTAGCTCCGCCGCCATCGAAGACAAGTTTTGGGGGACAAAAATCTCTGTTCCGGCACCCTGCCGGGATGGGGAATTGCCCCCGGAGCCATCTCCATCGAATCCACCGCCATCTTCATCGCTGTTGTTGTCTCCCATGATGAGGAGGGAGTAGTTCTCCCCCGAGGCTGAGGGCTTACCGGTAGCTATGTGGTCTATCTCTCTCTCTCTCCCATGGTGTGATCTTTATGTGATCGCGAGCTTTGTAATCTAGTTGAATAAGTAGATGTTACTCTTCATCTTTTTTTTTCAAAACTAAACAACTCTTAATCTATTATGCTACTCAAGTGGTTTATTGTCTCTAGCTCTAATTTGAGTTGGATGTCTCTATGAAATTGAGTTGGATGTCTAAGTGAAAAACATATCATGAGTTATAATTTGAGTTGGATGTCTATATGAAATTGTGGTGTTTGTTAGTACTATCTTTGGATGCTCAAAGTGACAGAGTGGGGTGTCCCTCGGTTTGGAACGCGAACTTTAAGGAGTGCTTTTGCAACCCTATGCGGTGAATTGGTGTTCGTTATCCAACCGGAGAGTGGTTCAGAGTAGCATAGTGAAGAGATGATATTTATGTATTCAATTATGATATCCTTGTTGAGAGTGTCCACTAGTGGTAAGATCCCTAGGCCTTGTTTCTAAGCATTGAAATACCATTTACAACCAGTTCTGCTACATGTTTGCTTGCTGCCATTTTTATTTCAGATTGCAATTACCACTTATAATCATCCATATTACTTGTATTTCACTATCTCTTCGCCGAACTAGTGCACCTATACACCTGACAAGTGTATTAGGTGTGTTGGGGACACAAGAGACTTCTTGTATCTTAATTGTAGGGTTGCTTGAGAGGGATATGTTTGACCTCTACCTCCCTGAGTTCGATAAACCTTAGATGATTCACTTAAGGGAAACTTGCTGCAATTCTACAAACCTCTGCACTTGGAGGCCCAACACTGTCTACAAGAATAGAAGCGTGCGTAGACATCAGCGGTCGACCAAAACTTTTCCCTTGATTCGCCTAATTCATGAGTCACTCCAACTGGGCAGCTCCATCATCGTAGGTAGCCGTTCTCCGAGGCAGTCCTGATTGTTGTGCGCAGGGAATCCAGTTCAATGCCTCCAGCATCCTTCACCCCAGCCACATCCCTGTATGAGATGCACATTTGAAAACCTTTTCCACGCCTTCGCCATGCAGAATGCCAAATGGAACTCGCAAACTAGGTGACTCATGAGCAAGCTAGGCAAGATCGGGCCAAGGGGTTCCCATGGGACCCGTGTGGCTGTACGCTCGGTCTTGGTTCAAGAGATGAGAACCTCGGGTCCTAGTGTCGGCGAGAACACTTCAAATCACCACATCTCCATGTGGCGGCCCATCCAAGCCTTTAAGCATGTTTAAAATAATCACTGATCTTATCACGTCATCCTGCCATACTAGGTTCATTCGCAGCCTCGATTCATCAACCGGATGGGTCAAAATTCGTCAACTAAGCATATTCGATATAACGATCGTAGCGATGCACACAAGCTCAAACTTAGTCTTGCTAGGGAGCAGTGGATCGGGGTATTTAGGCTACAAGGATTGTAAATGCAACACATAGGATAACTATATATGCCGATAAAATATATTGGAATCGTATGCAATATGTAGGAACCGAGTAAAAGCATTTCCAAACCATATATGAATCAGGTTAGGGCTTGCCTTTGTCCCTGACAAACCAATATGGATCTTCGAAGATCCCATGCTTGACTTGTTCGTCGATGGACAAGTATTGAGTTGCATCGTTGTCAATCTTCATCGTCTCGGGCACTTGCCCTATCGATCGCGAAGAAGCAACCAGAAAGGTAGAACAACAATCAACACATGACATCAATGCAATGCGCATACAAGAATGATGATATGACATGTTAAAGGTATTGAACTAACCCTAAGACATGATCATCAATTTAACTGGTGTTCGACGGAACTAGGGTTAGCAGTTCTGGAGCCCTCAGAGGGGTACAATTAGTTCTTCTAAAACAACTAGGGTTCAACGTTGTTTGTCAATGCATGATTGTGTAACCAAATTGTATATCTCATTTTTCTGAAATTTTTTGATATATTATACATATTTTTTCCGATTTAAAATGAATTACTTATGAATTTCCAAAGTTTTAATCATCTGAAATCATTTCTGGAAATTCTGGAAAATTATAAAAATATGACAGACATGGACCCACATGTCATGGTTTTATTATTTTCCTAAATATTTACGAAAATGAATAAATATCTGATAGAGGGCCCCACATGTCATAGTTTTATCAATTACATAATAACTAGAAAAATAAAAAGAAAAAGAGGGGCTAGCCCCAAGACGATCAACCGCCTGGGTCAACCGCGCGGGGGCGTGGAGGGGCATGTTGGACGCGGGCGAGGGCGGCGAGTCGCCTGGTGGCGGCGCCGCGACCTAGATGTCACCGGAGCATCGCCGACGGCGATGCCGAGTGGCGGCCGGGGCACGTGCGTTGCGGGCACACCACCGAGGGCTAGCGAGAGAGGCGAGGGCACTAGGAGGACCGGCGGCTCACCCTGGACGCGTTGGTGAAGACGACGAGGCCGTGGAGGCTCGGGAACGGCGGCAAGCGGTGGTGACCGACGTGGGGGAAGAGGGCCCGATTCGGCCGCCTCGGACCTTCCCGCGAAGCGCGCGTCTACGAGGATGATCATCACAGCGAGGCGAAGCTCGTGGGCCTCTCGGGGAGTCGCGGGGATGGCCGGGGCTGCGGCGATAGGAAGCGGCGGGGGGCTAGGGTTTCGGCCACCTCGCATGAAGAAGAAGGGAACGAGGGAGAGAAGGAGCTGGGGCGCTAGGGTTCGTCCTGGCGGCGCATGGGTACTTGTAGAGGTTCCAGGGGCGGCGGCGTGGATCTTGGCGCTGCCGGGCTCGCAGGTGCTGCCATCGAGCTGCTTCAACGAACGGAGGTGGAAGATGAAGTTGCGATTTTGCACATAACCCCCTAGGGAATTAGCTGGGCCGGCCTGTTGGGCACGTCAGCACTCGGAGAAGGAGAGAGAAGGGTTGGGCTGAGCCCAAAACAGGGAAGGTTTTTTCCTTCTCTTTTTAAATTTCGATTTCAAATTTGTATTCAACTCCTTTGATATTTGAAATTGCTTTGAAGATTCAAACTTTCTAAACTTTTGAAAATATCAATGGCCTTCTTAATATATTTAAGAATTGCCATTTAACTTAGTTTTTAAATTTGGAAACTATTTGAGCATTTGAGATGAGAGGGAGATTTGCATAACATTAGGGTTTTCAAATAATTTCTTTTGTGCAAATTTTCCTAGGAAATTTTCATGATGCTCATGATGCACAAACAAACCCTAATCTAGGTTTAGAGAAACATGGATGTTACAATCGGCGCGGAGGTCCGGCGACAGGTACCGCCGCCTGCGCCGGATCTCGGCACTCCTGCCTGGCTGGCGCAGAGGGACGAGCGAGACATGCACCCGGAGGTGGCTAAGCCGCCAGCCGCTGCCTGGCAGGTGCACGTCTTGCCAGCCGTCGCACGACATCCAGTTCTTGTGCATGAGCCGCGCCATCTCGACGGGCAGCGGCACCCTGTTCGTCCGCTTTGCCTTCTTGGTGCCACTGTTGGATGCCTCAGAGTCGTGCTTCTTCTTTCCCATGGTTATGCAGCAGTGCGGGGCGGTGAGGGGTGGGAGTGGAGGTGTCGGTGGTGTGGGCAGTGACAGAGACGATGACAATCGACTTTTAAGGCCGGACGCGAAACACGATGCCATTGATGGCGACGCATAATTCTAGCCGTCGCCCGACAATGCGTGTACAGAAGAGACAGCCGTGACATTGATGACGAAAGGCCTGCAGGGCAGCCGCAGAATAAGATATCGTCATTCCGTTGGATTACAAACCGATAGGAATGAGGAGCCGCGGGCAGGGCGTGGATGTCATATTGTTTTTTTGACATGAGAAAAACAAAATTCAGAAGTTTTCTGTACACGGGACCAGATTACCGGTTGAAGCAGTTGGGCCGGGCTTACATGTTTTGGAGCCCAGGATGCCCATATTATATGGAGTATGGACTAAGAGCAGGTCTAACAGGCCCGTATAACCCGCCTACCCCGTAAAATTCCGGCGACATACGGGGCAGGCGCGGTTTGGGCCGTCTAGCAGGCCCCGTATTCGGGCCACCCCGTTTCGGTGGAATACGGGGCCCAGGAAATCGGCCCCGTCGCCCCGTACATATAGTGGGCGCGAGTGCGAGTGAGGGGTTAACCCTCACTCGCAACCCCTAGCTCCGCCGCGCGCCGCCGCCCTCCTCCTCCTGCTCCGGCGAGAAATTAGCCGCGCCCCCGCCACGCATTCCACCGCCGCCGCTAGGATGGACTCCCGCCGCCGCACTAGCGCCTCGCCGGCGAGCGGATCGAAGCGATCCCGCTCGCCGGACACCGTCGAGGAAGCGTGGCGGCGGCACTGCAAAAGATCCGCCGCCGGCAGCCGTCGCGCGGCCTGCAAGTACGACGGCGCCTTGTACGTCCCGGAGAAGCTCATCGACTTCGCGCGGGGCGGCCGCTGGTACCACGAGGACCCGCCGCTCAAGCCGATGAGCGGGCGGAAGTTCTCGGCGTGGCTCGCCGAGTGGGAGCGCCGCCGCCGGGTGAGCGAGGCGTGGAGGGCGACCATCGGGAGCACCGGCGGCGGAGGTGCCCCTCTCGACGGGGAGGAGGAGGAGGAAGACGAGGACGCCGCCTTCGAGAAGGCGATCCAAGACTCCCTCAAGGACGCCGCCGAGAAGGAAGCGGTGGAGGAGGAAGAAAGGGCGGCGGCCATCGCCGCCGTGCGGGGAGGCGGAGGCGCGGGAGGCGCGGCGCGGCGGCGACCATCGTCTACCTCTCCGACTAGAAGTCGCGATCCATGATCGCGCATTTTGTATGTAGGTACGTCGATTCCTATGTATGATCGACGAACTATGATGATGAATGAAGTTTCCCGGGGTTTTAAATTTACAAATATACGGGGTCAAATACGAGTTCTGCTAGACGGAGCGGTGTCTGATCGACCATTTTTTTTATACGGAGCGAAATTCTAGCGTTATACGGGGCAGAAAAGTACGATTCCATTCCATCCCCAGACAAGACAACCCGCCCGCTCCAATCCTATCGCCCTCACGCCCAAATTTCAAATCCTGCTTCTTCCCAACCCACCGTTCTAGCAGTCGCCGACACGCCGCCAGCCGCCGCACATGGAGAAAATCTCCGTCGCCGTCCGCTTCCGCCCACCCAAGTCCTCCGCCGACCCTGACGTAGACTCTTCCTCCTTCTCCGGGGGTGGCGCTGGCGGAAACCGCGAGTGGCGCATCGACGACACCCGAATCTCTCTCCTCCACCGCGCCGTCCCCGTCCCCGGCACCTCCTTCGCCTTCGGTACCGGGACCCCTGCTCTCTCTCGTCACATCCCCAACCCTCTCCCTCAATTTCTAACCCGCGCTGCTCTTTTCTTGGCCCATTCCCTACCCACCCAAAGACCATGTGTTCGACGACACGGCCACCAACGGGCGGATCTACGGCTTGCTCGTACGATCCCTCATCCGCGCCGCCGTAGATGGCTTCAACGGCACCGCCTTTGCCTACGGCCAGACCAGCAGTGGCAAGACCTTCACCATGAACGGCTCCACTGCCGACCCTGGGATCATTCCGCTCGCTATCCGCGACATATTTGACACGGCGGCCGAGGTAATTTTTTTTTTTTTGCGGAGCTTATTGTTTCTTTCAGTCCTTTATTTTATTTCGGTTCTGGGACAGGCTGCAGACCGTGAGTTCCTTATCAGGGTGTCGTACATGGAGATTTACAATGAGGAGATTAATGACCTCCTCACACTCGGTAGCGAGAAGCTGCCGATTCACGAGAGCCTGGAGGTAAATGCGAGAAATGATTATAGTTTTTCTTCATATTACTTGATAGATTCTGTAAGGATTTGTATTGTGGCTACAGCGTGGTGTGTATGTCTCCGGCCTACGGGAAGAGATTGTTAACAATGCCGAACAAGTGCTAGAACTTCTTCACCGTGGAGAAGGTGCCATTTCTGTCCATTTATTCTTCTACTTGTTCAGATGTCTATTACCATTTCACCAATTCATAGTTTTCCCTTTTCTTACAGAGAATAGACATTTTGGAGAAACAAACATGAACGTTCGGAGCAGCCGATCCCATACTATTTTTCGGATGGTATACTGAAGCAACAAATGATTGTGGTGGTTTTATGTCCATTTTCACAGAGTGGAACCGACAGAATAAACTTTAAACTGTGTTGCTCTGTTGGTTTCAGGTCATTGAAAGCAGTGCTAAGGACCAGGTGAACTCTGGAGATGCAATCCGGGTATCTATCTTGGTATGTGCTTTTGACTGAATACCCGTGTGTGGAACAAAAGAAAATGTTTCAAGAATGCTGTGATTGACACTACCCTTTTTCATGTAGAACTTAGTGGATTTAGCTGGGTCAGAAAGGATCGCCAAGACTGGAGCGGATGGCGTGCGACTTAAGGAAGGGAAGCATATCAACAAAAGCTTGATGATTCTTGGAAATGTCATCAATAAGTTGAGTGAGAATGGAAAGCAAAGGTATGTCCATGGATCATTACACTGAGTTGCCAAATCTGTTACTTTCTCGTAACTGCACCAAGCTCTCACATTTAGTTTGAGCTGAGAGTGATCTCGTAGTTTGCTGACAGTAATCTCACAGTTATGTAACAAAAGTACATGTAGATGAATGCGACTGCTCTGATTTATTATATGGTATTACCCCCGTTCCAAAATATAAGCATTTTTAGAAAGGTATAAATTAGCAGTAGTTACCAAAGTTCCCAGCAACCATAAACAGCTACTGGTGTTACTAATTTAGTCTCAGTTTCTGGTTGCTGAACTGTGCTTATTATATCTTTTGTAGAAAACTAGCAATAAAAGTAGGAAAAGGCAAGCAAAGAACACAAAGCTAGGAAACAGTGGGTTGAGCAAATGGGACTATCATAATCCACCACAATGCCAAACACAGCCTCAGTTCAGAACATGGATAACAAATGGCAAGCACAAATTGTATGGCAAAATTAACCATAGGTTTCATTTACATATTATAATTTATCTAAATTGTAATGATCATTATCCAAGAGTATTGAAGCCAGAAGTTATTGGAGCTATCTTTGCCATCTTTTAATGAGTTCCAACTCACTGAATGAAAAAAGAGATCGTTATCCAGGTGAAAGAAATATCCAATTGAACAGTGCAGTGTGTACTGCTTTGCTGCAATATAGAATTTTACCCTTTTTAATTAATCAGCCCATTATTCTCTATTTGGCTAATTTGGTAAATCCATTAGATATGACACTGTCAGATTTTCTTTATTTTTCTTGTCTCCTATAAAATCATGGGCTTATCCATAATGAAAAAGGTTATCTCATAGTGCAAGGAAGAAAGTGTGTTAATTCTACTTCAATTATGTAAAAACTTCGTAATATCCAGGATCTGCACTGTTTGAGGCACTTAGGTGGTTAATTGTTTTGATGCAGAGGGCACATCCCTTATCGTGATAGTAAGTTGACTCGCATTCTCCAGTCTGCACTTGGAGGCAATGCAAAGACATCAATCATCTGCACTGCTGCACCTGAAGAGGTATGCTCATATTTACATTTGCTACATCCAAGTAAATCATATAGTGTCAATCCTTCCTGCACTTACCCACCTTCACTGGTGTTGAATCTTCTAAAATTTTAATACAGATTCATATCGAGGAAACTAGAGGAACTCTTCAGTTCGCAAGTAGAGCAAAATGTGTAAGCAATTGTGCCCAAGTAAATGAGGTGAGTGTCGAAACTTCTATGGTGCAATATGAGTTTTAATTTCTAATTAGTACACCTTACACAGATATGTTTTTTCAACATTAATTTTGATAGCAGCAATACAATAGTATATATCTGTACTTTTGTGTATTAGCTTGTTCTACTGTTTTCATTTATTATTATTCCTTGTATGTGAAATGTATTTGGCATAAATTGCTAAAAATATGTTTAGTACGATGGTCTGGTTCTCATCAAAATACTTGCATTATTAGCATAAGAATCAATTATTGACTTCAGTTTATCAGCATGGTTTATAAGTAGTGATATTCTGAGAACCTAATAATGGATGTTGGAATATCAGATTCTAACAGATGCTGCTCTGCTGAAGAGGCAAAAACTGGAAATAGAAGAACTTCGTCAAAAGCTACAGGTTGGTCCAGTTTGTTTTATGTTGTCCTGCATATGTGATGTATGTTGCTGTTACTTGAGATTTTTTTCCTTAAATTTCAGGGTTCTCATTCTGAAGTCTTGGAGCAGCTTATCCTAAAGCAACGTAATGACATGCATAAGGTGTGTAAAGTCTAAGTAGAGCATGCACATCCTTTTTTGGATGCATCACACAACTGTTACCGTTTTTTAACAGATAAAGTTATGTTAATTATCTCTTGTAGTTTGAACTTGAGCGTGATCGACTGGCAATGGAACTTGAAGAGGAAAGGAGGTTAAGGGAGACTTTAGAGCACCAGTTGACCGAGCAACAAAAAATGTTAGAAAACCACGACAATATTGGCCTATCAGCAGAGCAGTTTACTGACTCTATACAGGTATGTTTGGTGAAGCAGCATTGTAAATTTTTGTTAGCTCAACCTGTAGTCTCTTGATATGTTGGTGCTATGATGGAAGCTTAATATTTTCCATTTTTCCATCTTGGTCCTGGTCTATTGGGAACAATATCATATTTTTCCTTTGAACCGTTTGTTAATACTTGAGCTCAGATGATGACAGAAGTCACAAAACTATTTATTGGCCTTTTGCAGCTAGATTCATTGAAAACTCCAGATTCTAAGCGGACACCAGATGGATTTGTTGCCAGCCGCTCACGCTATTTGAACGATGTGGAGTTCAGCCCAATACCTGAAAATTTAGGTGCTGTAGCTGATGAGGACCTCTGGATGCAGCTGAACAAAGGATGCATTACTGATCTTGATATGCTTGAGATGGCACCTGGTTTCAAATGTCCACCGTCCTTGCCAAAAGATACAACAGCAGTAAGTTCTATCAATATATTTGTTTGACGATAATATATGTTCTTATTTGCTTGTACATTTTTACAAAAGTTAACCTTAAGATGAGATAAATGTTTAAAACAGCAACAAAACAATGCGGTGAACAGAAGTACTGATAAACGATCACGAACACACGCAATAAAACATCTGAAACTGTTTAACACTTGATACCTACAAATCATGAACACATGCAGGCAGTGGATGACAAGCTCACACAGACATAACTGATCATCACAATAAACGGCAAAGCAAATATGTGACGCCACCATAGCCAGCCCACCAAGGCAGCTAGGAACTTAGGATAAGCTAGCTCGGATGGTAGACGCCTGGTGCTTATCCCGGAGAGCGCCTAGAATGTTTCTACAGGTATTTTAGGCGGTACATGTTTATGGACCAAAAACATGTTCTGTATATTTTTTCGGGAAACTAGTTAGCATAAACAAATTAATACTCCCTCTGGTTCATATTAATTGACTCTAAAATGGATGTATCTAGACATATTTTAGTTCTAGATACATCCATATTGAAGTCAATTAATATGAATCGGAGGGAGTACTAAAATTTAAATCACGACTATTTGCACACTTTCCTTGACAGGACTGGCGTTTGATGTTTAAATTGTAATAAGCAATAACTTTTTTTCACTTAGCAAGAGTAGCGCAACCGAAGAGTGCTTTCTGATCGAATTTCTTCAGCTCCAGAATAAGTTGCATGGTGGTTCAGTGTACTAAGTACTAACGCAGATGCCTGATTGATAGAAAGTTAGAAACTGTGTGACTTTTCGATCTAGCAGGTGGTATATTTGTGATTCATCCAAGATGAATTACTGTGTGTAAAAAGGTCATGCTGAAGTAGCAAATTAACAGTCAGATTTTCCTAGTGTTAAAACTGAATATTCTGGAACTCCATTTTTTTTTGCGGGAAAATCAATGATATTTTATTCCTCTAGCACAGGGTTACAGTCAGCTAAAACTAGCCGTGAAATACAGTCTGGGATTTGGTGTAGCCAACAAGTGGTACTTCCTCCAGATCTACCTTCATTAGCCAAACAATTTGCAACCTTCCATTGCTCGGTTGGTCATGATAATTTGTCATTGAGCTGTAATCTTTTCCTGGTTAATTTGTGTTTCCAGTCGAAAGTTGGCTTTACTCATGATAATTGATCAAGCTGCTGAAATCTCTTTTCCCAATGTGAGACAGTTGCCTTCTCGCTGCTAACTCTTGTCTTCTCCCTGCAGGTTGCGCCATTAAAGGAGCCTATTGACGTGAGATGCCAAAGGCTGGAGAAGGACTGCATCTCCGACCGACAGCAGCTAGAGGATTCAAAGCGAGCTGCGCAGTGCTCGAGAAGGAGCGCAATCAGCTCATAGAGGAGAACTCTTCGTTGCGACATGAGCTCTCCAGGTCGAAGCAGGAAGCCAATCATCTCGTATCCGAGAAGGAGGAGCTGCTGAAAGAGCTCGAGACCGAGAGGTACAAGATGGAGCAGCTGAAGCAGGATATCAGGATCTTCAGCCAGTCCTTCTCTCAGAGGCAGGGACAGCTGACGTCCCTATACACTAAATCCAAGGCCATCGTGGAGAACTGCAAGGCCTCTCAGGTCGCATTGCCCTGATGACTGATCAGAGCCTCAGAAGTACAAATCCTCGCATGCTTGCTGCACTGATGGCCTGCAGATTTCAATGCGCTTGTATAAGTTGTAATACATGTTTGCCTTTGTAATACATGTGTGGTGTGTGCAGTGTGCTTGATATTATTTGTGATAGACTGAGTCACCTTTGAGGAAGTTGCGTGTGTGTATACTGGAAAAGAAACATCAGTTTTGTTTGTCATTAGCCTTCTGGAAAGTGTCAAATGTAGTTGACACCTTATAATAGATAAACAACATGTAAGGCGGTTGCAATCCCCGACCTCTCAGTGTTTTGACGGTGCAGTGTGGCCCGCCACCGACCACCCTCTTTTTTTTTCTTTATGCGTTCATCTCTCCCCGAACCTCCTAAAAAAATCTCTCCCAGATCCCATCCGTGCTTCACCCCGCACCGCAATTGAGAGAGAGAGGGCTGGAGCAAGAGCATCCGTCCACCTCGCCGGAGCCGGCGACGCCGTGGATCTCCGCTTTTTCCCGGCGTCGGCCCCCTATACAAACACTAGGTCGCGGAGACCGCCCGTCGTTTGATGTCTACTCCTATTCCTCCCTGCCTCTCTATCCATTGTGATGACGCCTCCCCCTTCCGTTCTCTCCCTTTCTCCCGTCCCTCTCGATCTGCAAGGGGAAGGTCGCCTACCCATCTCCCCTCCACGCGCCTCCGTGAGTAGGAGCAGATCCTGCCTACCCTTTCCCCTCTTTGCGCCGCCAAAAGGCTCATATGCTCCACCCTGGACACGGCGTCTTGAGACCAGCGGTCCTCTCCTCGCTCGCCTGGCCGTCCGCTAGCGCTGATACCGACGAGGGCTGCGTGCGACTGTATCTAGCGAATACCTACGATAGAGGTTACCCGCGAACACAAGTTTCCTTCAACCTAAGCGTGATATGTTTCCCATGATCCTGCTGTTCTCAGCTTACTTGGATATATTTATTCGCTTCCGTTCCTAATCCTTCTCCACTGGATCTAGGTTGTGTGCGGGACAGTTGTTATCTGCAGATTCAGGTTTAGTATCTCCTAGCGTGGAATCTTTTGATTGATTACTCTTCGATATAGTTTCTTTTGTACCAACATCACTTCAGATTTTTTTTAAATAAATAGTTGCACATTCTAATACCAAATTATGCATACAGGCCCTAGAGTTGTTGTAGGAAAATTTGCTCCAAACAACAATGCGTAAATTTAAGGCCATCTTTGCAATGTATTTAGCTCCTATTATTCTATACAAGGGCAGTACCTTCTTTGAGTCGCTTGATTCCGATGGTACTATCCCTGTATTGTTGTCTGAAGAAATAGCTCGGGCATTGAGAAGACAAGCTTCGTCTGCATTATCGGTAATAATGAACAAGCTTAACTATGGGGTTTTTTTGGATAGAAAACACTCACAACTCAACTATGAGGTGGACTGTGGATGGCTTACTGAGGAAACACTGAAATCTCAAAGCAAGATAATAAGGGGTTGCCCGATCTTCTCAGTAAGCACGATGGATGGTGATGACCACACGATGAACACAGCGGATATAACACGATGATGAAGTGGAAGATAACTTGTATGACGCAACGAAGTCTCTCGATTGGTCCCTGTATGATGCGGGCTAAGCCCGAGGGTGTGCCCAATCTTCACGGTTTGACCCGGGTGAGTGTGATTGCGGAGCGGGATTCGCGGGGAAGTGGATTAACACGAAGAACACGATACAAACACACGCACACACACAATCGGTTTTTCCTCGTTGGCCCGAACCACCAACTCGATAGAAGTTGCAAGGAAAAGACCTTTCGGTAGAAGTCCCGCAAAAAGATCGACAAATCGAAGATCCTATGAATCTAGAAGGGTGAAAAGACCAAACTCAATAGAAGTGCAAGCAAAAGACCAAATAGGTAGAAGTGCAAGCAAAAGATCAAGATTGGTAGAAGTCACCAAAGAGATACAATAGGATTCGATAAGGAGCCCGGGTGGTACAATAGGAATTAACCTAAGGTGGGGGTTTCCCAAATCCACTAGGGGATAATAGAGGCATAAGCCAACTCATCTAAACATCATCTCTCCCTCATGAAGGTGGGGGTAGGTGTCTATTTATAGGAAAGGGGATGAAGGGGTAAGTTACAAGCCAAAGGGGGCTGAGATCTTCCTGAGGTTCGATGGGGCGGAAGTTCCGGCCGTCCTGGGCGGAAGTTCCGGTCCTGGGCGGAAGTTCCGGCCACAGCTCTGCTGTGCGAGCATCTTTAGTCTTGACAGCATCTGGGCGGAAGTTCCGGCGATGTTGGGCGGAAGTTCCGGCCTGGAGCGTCCAGCGCTTCTTTCTCCTTCTCTTCCATGCTTCCGTGACATCGGCCTTGCGTCCTCGGGTCTCAATGGCATCCTCTCTTCTCCCCGTACTTGTCGTCGAGTTCCTATCATCAAGATATGACGGGGTATGAAGTAGTATATCGTCCCAAATAGGCGATTCGAGGCACGCGTAAAGGAGAAGATTCACCTTAGCGTGCCGTCTTGGCGATGAAGCACATGATGCGGTGAAGACCGAAGGTCGCCCCGTATCATCTCCCCCCACTTGAAAAAGAGTCGTCCTCGACGATAGCTCTTCATGAACATGTATAGGAGGTAGATGACAACCACGCTCGAATGTCGCTTCACTTGTCAAGAGCCCTATCAATAGCACAAGAAAAGCCAAGCAACACTCAAAGCATAGCCAATGTTCCACG
The DNA here is from genome assembly GCF_022539505.1 of Lolium rigidum. Taxonomy (NCBI): domain Eukaryota; kingdom Viridiplantae; phylum Streptophyta; class Magnoliopsida; order Poales; family Poaceae; genus Lolium; species Lolium rigidum. The sequence goes on along the minus strand of NC_061510.1, from coordinate 199,057,162 downwards.
GGTTTAGCAAGAGAGCGCAAGTAGAAGGCGATCACCTTGGCATAATGTCGGTGTGCTCTCATAGAGAGATCTTGTGTTGTAGATGTATGGGGTTGAACCCATTCGTTGACGCTCATCCATATGTCACTTTTACCTTCACACAACAAAGACCAAGCAAAGTATGTTTGTGTGTGATATTGGAGCACATCATCGATGACATGTCCTTTCATGTTCACAACACCGTTAGCACAACACAAATTTATCAAGAATAATGCATCTGCAAGGTCAATGTGTAAGAACTCCATATGAACATCTTCCAAATGTGGGAACACAAAAACTCCAAATTGTGAGACGACCATGGTGTCCATCTCATGTAGAAACTCATGTGCATTATTGCACTCAAGGCATCGGAAAGAGAAATTGTTCAACATCCTTGAAGCAATAAGTGGAGAGTTTGGCAAAAACACATACGGAAGAGTGTCCAAAATATCATCAACATGTGTGCACACAAACCATTGGAAAGAGAAATTGGTCCTCATATTTGGTGCAACACACAACATATCATCCAAAAAGTTCACCAAGTAGAAATTTGCACAACCGTGTGTTCCACCAAACCAAATGAAAGAGCAATTGGTCAACTTGTTTGAGGCAACACCAACGGTAAGAATCACATCATCATGCTTGCAAAGGAACCATAAGAAAGAGAAATTGTTTGACATGTTCAATGCAAAGCATGGAAAAGGTATTAGGGCCGGGTTCGATCTTGTACTCACTTGAATTATGCTCTCAAGAGCTCGTTTGGTCAACTCGTGCTCAATCGAGGTTGACATTGGCATTCTTGTACCTACACACACAATCGGCAAAGCAAAGAACGTGTGTGCATGGTATATGAACACATCATCCATCATGATTGTCCATTTCTTTTGCACATCACCATGAGCATCAAGCAACGCATCATAATAGATATGGTGATATGCGGGGTAAACACATGAACATGCTCATCATGGACATAGGCAAAGTCTCCAAAGTTTGAGAGAGCTATGGGGGCAATCTCATTTACAAGCATATTAACATTATGGCAAACCAAGCATTGGAAAGAGCAAGTATTCAACATTTTGGTTGCACTAATGGGGGAGTATTGCAAGCATTTTTCACAAAACATCTTCAAGGTATTATCATTGTGTTGCGGTCAGAAACCCACCGGCGAGCAGCGACGGGCAACACAGTAGAGCCGGGAGGCTCCCAGGACTGCGGCTGGCCCTGGTCCCTCGAGCGACGGCCCGCAAAGCCTCGGCACGCACGTCCGATGCTGGTGCAAGGGCGTGCCACCTGACCTATACCTGGTCAGGAAGGTGATGGATTTGCTTCGCTTAGTTTCCTGCATGGCATACACGTAAACATTAAATACGAGCCTCGATCGGCTCTCAGGTTGTCTCGTGAATCGGCTCAAGGAGCCGATCCACCCATGGTTCGTATGAGGTCTACGATCACATGGTGGTCCTGCTTGATCAATATGAAGCTAAAGCGACCTACGATGATTTAGGGTTTTCACCACATAATCGGAACATCCTACGCGTGATTGAGCCTGGCAGCCACGCACGGTGAATAATAAACCAACCCTAGATAAGGCCTAAAAACCAACATGAAGTTGATCCCCGGAACATCCTATTTAGGGCCAGCAGATTACACCCTACGTGCTACTGGATCCTTCAACCCGTTTGCAAGGCCTAACTATGCAGATGTTAAACTAATCCTTGAGGAACAAGGAGCAATCATAACAGGTCGGATCTACTAAACAACGATCAAGCGAGGTGCCGCCCTTACACCTAAGATAGGTGTAAGGGCGGCTAGACGTCTAAGGGTTGCATGGACGAAAGCATGTGACACGATGAAACAATGCTAACCCTAACACATCTATAATAACTACGTTGCTCGCCATCAACAAGGCTTCAGCACGAGCAACGCATGAACAACGAATAAACGTGTGCTGCCTAGATCGCAAGATGCGATCTAGGCAACATGATGCTTACCCGGAAGAAACCCTCGAAACAAGGGGTTGGCGATGCGCCTAGATTGGTTTGTGATGAACGTGATTGTTGTCTTTCTCAATAACCCTAGATACATATTTATAGTCCGTAGACTTTCTAACGTGGGAGTAATCCCGACCGTGCACGAGCCAAATTATATCTAACCGACACGTATCCTACTATATTTACAGATACACGGGCAAACTAGCCCAAACTTTGTATACAAGGCCGATTCATGTAATTCTTCCAGGTATATTCTTCAAGCCCATCTTAATCGCGGCCCACCTCTGATCCGGTCAAATTCTGGTGATAACACATGCCCCCTGGTTTTGGAAATGACAATTCCAAAATCACTCTGTTTTTTCTTCGTCGGTTCATGTCGTGGCAGAGCAGAACCGTCGCAGTACCCATCATCATGATGCCTTGCCTTATCAACTTCTCTGCAAGATTTGATAGCTTTAACATCACTTCCTCGGAAACCGTAGTGGCGTTAAATCTCCACTATACCCCCCTTATTTAACTGTGCCGAACGGCTCGCCTCTTCATCCCAAAAACCCTCTTTCCCTGTAGCAATGTCTTCCTCTTCCTCCGTCTCATCAGGCCTCCCTTTCCAATCTTCTTCCTCGAGCGAGCAAGAGTGGGACTTTGACTATGTGCCAGATGGGCCACCCGAGGCCCTCGTCGGGTCAGATGGTGACTCACCCCTGACCGATGGGGAGGACGACCTCCAGTTCCTCATCGAAGGGGAGCTCGAGAGCGAGAGCGAAGACGACCTCCACTCCTGGGCGAACTTCACCTCCTCCGACGAGGGGGAGGAAGAAGAAGAAGAGGAGGAAGAGGAGGAAGAGGAGGAGGATGATTCCTCCTCCTCCGCTGGGTATCCGCCGGCGAAGCGCTTCCGTGCTTGGGCGGACAGCGAAGACGATGATGATGACGAGGAAGAAGAGGCTCCGGCCGAGGGCTGGGGCAGCAGCGACGAGGAACTCTCCGGAAGCAGCGCCGGCGGCAGCTACGATGCCGACGACGAGGCCAACAAGGATTAGTAGTGTAGGATTAGTAGCTCCTGAGCAATCGGCTCTTCTTTTGTTCCTCCTCTCCTGAGCAATCGGCTCTTCACTGTAAAAACCCCTATTATTAATGAAGAAGTGTTTCCAGTTAATTTTGCCGATAGTCAAAGTCAACCAATCCCCCAAAAGAGCCGATGGCATCGCATCGGCCTTTACCATAAAACAAGAGTAAGGCCAACCTGACTGCCCCTCCAAACGGTAACCTGCGACCTCCGTCCGAGAAAGCAACCTCAGAGCCCCAAATCGCCACCCAAGCAGCTCCACGAATCTCAGATCTCAACCGCGCCGTCCCAACTCCACAGCGCATCAAATGGCGGAATCATCCAACGCCAACGCCATGGTTTCCGGTCTGAAGGTAATCCTTAACCGCTTCTTCGCCATTCAAATCAATGTTAGGATTAAACAGTAAACACCTGAATTAATGTCCTATTCCGTTATTAATTTTAGGCTTCAGACATCTTGCTGCCGCATCCTTCTCTCCCAAACTCTATGTGTCTTGGCCCCCGTTCTCCCGAGAGTCCCGCTCACTTAATCTCATGCGAGGCCAATAGAATCCCCTTCGTGAACCAGAATTTAGATCTGTCTTCTCGGGCCGACCGCTCGCGAGCCTGGCCTAATCCTCCTGAAGGTTGGGTGGCATGGTACAGTAGAGTGTCTAAAACCCACTATGCCACCTGGGAAACAATAGGGATAGCCGATGCTTTGTCATTATCATTGTCTCCTCTTGAAAAGAATGAGAACATTCTGAAAACCATCGGCTACTTTTGGTCTGATGCGCTGAATTGCTTCATGTTCGGCCATGGCCCTATGACACCAACTCTGTTGGACGTAGCCATGATCACAGGCCTGGATATTGCATCCTCAAGCCCCTCTGCCTTTAAATTGCCAAAGGTCCCTTTCACCCTCTCCTCTAAAACAGAGTGTACAAGCTGGGGCGCCTACCTGAGGCATTATATGAAAACCAAAGGCCCTGTGACAGAGAAAGAGCACACGGCCTTCTTGAACTTCTGGCTGGAGCACTTCATATTCTGTGGTCCTTCACTCGCCCCAACCAAGAACTACCTTTCCCTGGCCTATGAACTCGCCAAAGGCACACAACTTGGCCTTGGCAAACTGTTCCTTGGAGAGGTCTATCGATCCCTTCAACTGATGTCTGTCAAACTGTTTTCCCAAAAGACAGTTAAAACAGGAGGCCCCTGGTGGTTTATTCAGTTATGGGCTCAGCTGTACTTTCAGAACCAGATCCCAAACTTCCCACCTTTGGCCACCTGCACCTTCCCAGATGCTAATGGGAAGGAGATCCGATGCACTAGCTATGGCCAAGCTCTATATAGCCTCCCAGGCAGCAGGCTGATCCCTAAGGAAGCAGCAGAGTGGTTCAAGATCTTCTTCCAAGGCTTGGACAACCCCCTGTTCCTTCCTTACACTGAATCGGAGAACTTTGAGAATCCAGTCTCCTTCCGGTTAGACGGCTTCGCCGATGACGCTAGCACCCGGCACTTGTACTCTATCATGATCCGTCCTTGCTTTCTCCCGGTTGGCATGAGTACCTCAAACAGGATCATCAAGCCTCGGTTATGAGTCTTACCAACCGGTGGTAGTAGCCCGCAGCTTGGTCTCGGGCAAGTGCCCCCACACTTCTTTCTCCACCACCCGACGGCAAGCGAGCTGAGCTGCACCGACATCCTTACCGGCCAAAGGTGCTATACCTTCTTTGACGCTTTGGCCGTTCCAATTCCTCACAATCTCTGCTTCACCATCACTACCGATGGTTTCGAGACTTGGTGGTCCATGTGGAAGACCCACGCCTTCAGAAGAGCTCTAGGACCGTTGCTGAAGCAACTTGATGCCGAATATGACGTTCCTGCCCACCAGGTACCATTACATATAAATTTCTTGCGATGGCTCATGATGATTGTCCATAACCTGGCTCTCATCTATTGGCAGCAACAAGATGGCCCAGAGCCCATGCAAGTCGATGGCCCCCCCTTCAAATTCCTTCCACCAGCCCCGGTGGTTCTCTTCTGCCAGAGCTCGCCACCCCTGAAGAAGGTCATAATGCAAAGCCAGCCGATTTCGCCGAAATCGGCTCCCAAGAGTAAAGCATCCTCGGGGCCAGTTGCCCCCCGAGCCTCAATCCAAGCGAGGAAGGCCGTGAGGAAAGTAGCTGTCAGAAAGACCCTGAAGCGCAAAGCTCCTGCCCAAGAAAGCTTGCATGTAAGCTGACTCGTGCCTTGACTAAATTTATCTGTTCTCCCAGTCCTTCGCAACATGCTTGAACTTCTTTTTACAGACTTCCACCGAAGAGAATTCTAGCAGGGAGGCACAGTCCAGCCAAAGGGACTCAAACCCGGGCAACTCCGGGAGATCCACCACACAGAGTCAAACGGACTCGCCAGCGTCGGCTTCTGGGAAAAGGTCGACTCCCGAGCCTGTTGCTCCTCAGGCTCCGACCAAAATGGGATCACGCGTGAAGCGTCGATGCGTCAAAAGGGTTCGCAAAGACCCACGAGTTTCCTCGCCAAGCCAGGAGGTTTCAAACGTAATTGCCTCACCAGTTCATATTTCATGCCGTCCCATCGCTACTTGGATCGACTCACCATTTCTTGTGCAGACTAATGAGACCTCTAGCGGGGACGTTGAAGAGGTACTGATGCCATCCGCCACGCTAGACCTAGCCACCTCGACGAGCGTGGCTGACCAAGTGGCTACCCTAGCCAAGTCCACCGAAAAGCCGATTATCACAACATCGGCTGCTCCTCCTGCTTTGGGAGAGGTACACTCCACTCCCTCGGTTCTACTCTTTTCTTTGTTGTATACTAATACTGCTCTTGTTCGTCTGTCAGGGTTGTGATCTTTCAAGCTTGCTGACGTTCGACCCTGAATCCATCGAGCTAGCTATTTCCAAAGCAGGTGAAGAGCCAAGCCCTAGCACGGTCCATGGTCCACTCCAGCGTCTCAAGGCTTTGCTCTCCTCCTCAGTTGAGACCCTGGTCGAAAACCCTGAGGCGATCAAGGGCATCCTCGAAGACATCCAGCCCCATCTCCCGGTGACACTGCAGGTTAAGCTTTGGCCAGCTGTGACTCTATCGGTCTTCAGGTCAAGGGTGCAGTCGGCTCGTCGAAGAATTACCCTTCGTCGCGCCCAGCTCCCGTTGAGAGCTGATATTGCAGACAAGTGTCAACGGCTCAACGAGAAGAAGGCTGCTTTAGACGCCAAAACCGACACTTCTGCCAATAGTGCCGAACTCGAGACCCTGCGCAAGGAACTGGAGAACCTTGAAGAGAGGGTCGGGGAGACCAAGCAACTTATCCAAGACAAGGAAACCCTCATTGCCCGCTCTCAAGAGGAAGCAAAAGGCCTCACGGCCCGATCCGAAGACCGATCTGGCTGAAATTCGTGCCCTGAGCAGTCAGCTGGTGACGGGCAAAGACGAGGACGACGAGGCTGAGATCGCCGAGGTGGATCGTATCCGTGCCGACGCCCTTCACGCCCTCAACGCGTTTCTTCAGTAGAGCCTCTCTGTGTAAACTGATAAATGTTTTGCTGAACTTGTATCGGCTTTTTACATTCTGAAATCGATGTCTGTGCATCGGCTGTGACTTGCATACTGTTGTCTTCGCATTTTTTTTACTGGCCGATTTTTCTATCGGCCCCCAATATTTCACTGCACATGTATCGCACATGTTCATCTGATTAGGTGCCCCCCGAGCCGAATCTGTCAGGTAACTGCAGATATCGGCTCTGTAGTTAGCCAAGGCACTGTACTTGAATATCGGCTCCGTCAGGACCAATGTTGACTTCTTCCAGCTCATCAGCCGACGTAAACCTGTATCCCCGCTTTTCCGCCGCCCGTTAGATCGACGTTGAACACGGGCAGAACGTATGGTGAGGATAATTTTGGCCGATTGCTGGAATCGGCCTCCATGTTGATTGAATTGCTCAATGAAGGTTTACATCTTGGTCTTGCTTTACTATAACCACGTGACATGCTTGAGACAAGACTATCCCTTTTTTTTGGGGGGCCGATCACAAGCATCGGCCTTGCCATGTTCGTCCACAGATTTTGCTCTTGTTACACGGACAGGCCGGTGGATAAGACCAGCCTCACCCCGTTTTTCGTCACGTCGATGCGCTCGCAGTCGTCCAAAGTGATGCCTGAGAGTGGCTCTTGGCCTGCCGTCTCCCAAATGTTCATGCCAGCCGTTGAAATCTCGGCTGAGTCATCTGCGTGGACGACCTCTACTTCATCTCCATCCCACTGTATTAAACATTGGTGCATCGTGGATGGAATGCAACAGTTGGCGTGGATCCAATCTCTCCCTAGCGAGACAGCATAGGTGCTCTTGCTGTCGACAATAAAGAACGTCGTAGGGATGGTTTTTCTTCCTATGGTCAGATCCACGTTCAGAACACCTTGTGCTTCCGATGCTTGGCCATTGAAATCGCTCAGTGTAACGTTGGTCTTGATCAGATCCGAGCTAGAGCGTCCCAACCGACGTAGCATGGAGTATGGCATGATGTTGACTGCCGCTCCGGTGTCCACCGACATCTTGTTGACAGGCTGCCCATTGATATAACCTCGCAAGTACGGGGCCTTCGGGTGTCCGTAGCTTCTTTCTCGTGGCTTCTCAAAGATAACCGGCCGTGGGCCGCAGTCAAATTGTGCCACAGGTGCTTCGTCTAATCCTGGAGCACTAAACTCCGCCGGAAGGATGAACACCATGTTTGTGCCAGCCGATGTCTCATCATCGGCTTTCCTTTGTCTGGGGCGCCACTCTTTCTTTTGTGGCCGACCTTCTTCGTCTAGAGTTCGCTGAATTTTCGCGGCCAGACCAGGCCGCGCTTTCCTTAACGTGTGCATGTATAACCTTTCAGCTTCCTCCAAATCACGTAGTCGCTAAACCCTACGCTTTTGGGAACGGCTGAGTCCATCAGGGCACCACCTTGGCCGGTGGTACTTATCTTCTTCTTCTTCATCGTCTTCTAACTCCTCGAGATTTTCCACCCGAGAGGACTCAGCGTGCTTGTTCCGAGGCGGGAGAGGCCCTAGACGTTTGAACACGGACACGTCACCTGCATCCTTCTTTTTCTGTCTACATTCTGGGCAATTGCCGATTGTAGGCAATCGGCTCATTCCTGAATCCCAGCAGTGTCTGAAGAAGGGACAGTTCCAGTGCCTATCCACGTCGTCTTGCTCTCTTGACTTTTCCTTGGCGTGGCGCTCATATCTCTCCTCGTCGCGATCATGCCGACGATGTCTCCTAGCGTCCCTGCTAGCCAGACGATCTCTTTCGTCACCGTTGTCGTATCGTCGGCGTTGGTCGTACTGACCCACGTATTTGTTGAGGAGGTGATCAGAGAGAGGTCGCTGATATCTCACATTCTTCACTTCTCCCTCTGTAACGTAGCGCTTGCCATCGTGCCGGGGCCGGTCGCGGGGAACGGCTTCCTCTTTATCCTTGTTGTGAGAGCAGCTGCCCTCGTCTCTGTCCTTACCAGAGTGGTGCCCAGGTCCTACCATGTTGATGCTGAACGAGAAACCTGGCTGGCACCTCCAAGGGTAAGTGCACTCCACCATGTTAACGGCGGGGAAGGGGTGTGAGTCGACTTTCATGGCGTACTGGCTAAAAATTAGACGCCCTTGTTCTATCGCCATTTGGATCTCGCCGACGCCACACCTGCGGTCGTTGGTGGTATGGGTGAACGTGTTATGCCATTTGCGGTATGGCTTTCCGTTCAGCTCTCGCGCCGTGGGGATTTTGTGGCCTTCGGGTACCTTTAGCCGCTTCTCCTTAAGTAAGAGGTCGAAAATTTGCTCAGCCTTGGTCACGTCGAAGTCAAACCCTCTTGGAGGACCTTGTGGCTTAACCCATTTGCGGGACACGGGGCTTGCCCCCGAGTCCATTCCCGCCACCGCTACCTCTTGATTTCCCGCGAGCCTTCATCTTCATCTCGCCTCAACCGGGACCACCGCACGCTTGAACTTATCCTGGTACACCTCTGGGTGGCGCTGTTCATATAATGACAGCTTCTGCACCATATGCGCCAGTGAAGGGTAGTCCGCTTGGGAGGCCACATCCTTGATCGGTGATGTGAGACCCACCACCGCCAACTCGATCGCTTCTTTTCGGTCCACACGAGCCGAATAGCATCGGTTCCTAACGGTCCCGAAGTGCTGGATGTATTCGACACTCGTTTCTCCGCGCTTCGTCGTACTTGTGCTAGATCGGCAATGCCGGCCTCGGAAGCCTCGAGTGATACTGCATGTGGAGCTGTTCTTCCAACTCGCTTCCAAGTCCGGATTGAGTCCGGTGGCAGCGATGTGTACCACCCGAAAGCCGATCCTGTGAGGGACCGTGCGAAGAACCTCACACGTAGTTCATCCGATGCTCGAGATCGTGCCCAGCTGCGCCAAATATCGGCTCACATGCTCGATTGAGCTGGAGCCATCTGACCCACTAAACTTGGAGAATTCGGGGAGCCGATATTTGGGTGGTAGTGGGATCAAATCGTACTCATTGGGGTACGGCTTGGAATAGCCGATTGCCCTCCTTTTCGGCACCATGCCGAACTGGTCTCTCAAGATTGTACTGATCTGATCCGCGGTGCTGGCTGCAGGAGTCGAACTCTGAAGATTCGCTGGAGTGGCATACTTAGCCAGCCACGCTCGCTTCTCAAGATCTGTTCCAGAAGTTCCTCCTGCTGTTCCAGAAGTCCCTGTTGTTGCAGTCTGGTTCGTGAGTGCCCAGTTACTGCAGTCTGGCATGTATGTGCACGTGTATCCGTGAGGGATCTCCTTAGGCACCTCATACAAGAACTGGTAATCACTAGGGTCACCACCGATCTTGTAGACGACGAATGCCGGTGAATTCGGCACTTTCGGTGCTGCCAACGCGAACGGCAGCGGTGGTCGGGACTGTGGTATCTCTCCTTGGTGAGTCCCTAGAGCAGGTCCTGACGGAGAATACTGATGCCTCATGATTTCCTGGATCACCCGAAGGGCGACACGCTCCAAAGTGTTCACCGGGCTCTCGGAATGGCGGTGCGGCGAATGAGCTACCATGAAATTAATCTCCGACGCAGAGACCCGGTGCGTTCTTCGAAGGGGCGGACAGGTCCACTCCATCGAGCGCGCCTTCAGGTGAGAATCCTTTCCACCTCGATGCCGTGTGAGCGGGTTCTCCGGAAAGAGCCGATGAGGTCGGCTTCGAGGATAGCTTTGACCTCGTCATACTTCTTCTTGAGCTCCTCGGCCGATCTTCGTACGTGATCGGAGTACCTTCCGCCATCTCGGATCTAGATGGTGATGCAGCTTGATGTCGAAGACTCGTCCCACCGGGCGTGCCGTAATGTGTTGCGGTCGAAACCCACCGGCGAGCGGCGACGGGCAACACAAGTAGAGCCGGGAGGCTCCCGGGACTGCGGCTGGCCCTGGTCCCTCGAGCGACGGCCCGCAAAGCCTCGGCACGCACGTCCGATGCCGGTGCAAGGGCGTGCCACCTGACCTATACCTGGTCAGGAAGGTGATGGATTTGCCTCGCTTAGTTTCCTGCATGGCATACACGTAAACATTAAATACGAGCCTCGATCGGCTCTCGGGTTGTCCCGTGAATCGGCTCAAGGAGCCGATCCACCCATGGTTCGTATGAGGTCTACGATCACATGGTGGTCCCGCTTGATCAATATGAAGCTAAAGCGACCTACGACGATTTAGGGTTTTCACCACATAATCGGAACATCCTACGCGTGATTGAGCCTCGGCAGCCACGCACGGTGAATAATAAACCAACCCTAGATAAGGCCTAAAAACCAACATGAAGTTGATCCCCGAACATCCTATTTAGGGCCAGCAGATTACACCCTACGTGCTACTGGATCCTTCAACCTGTTTGCAAGGCCTAACTATGCAGATGTTAAACTAATCCTTGAGGAACAAGGAGCAATCATAACAGGTCGGATCTACTAAACAACGATCAAGCGAGATGCCGCCCTTACACCTAAGATAGGTGTAAGGGCGGCTAGACGTCTAAGGGTTGCATGGACGAAAGCATGTGACACGATGAAACAATGCTAACCCTAACACATCTATAATAACTACGTTGCTCGCCATCAACAAGGCTTCAGCACGAGCAACGCATGAACAACGAATAAACGTGTGCTGCCTAGATCGCAAGATGCGATCTAGGCAGCATGATGCTTACCCGGAAGAAACCCTCGAAACAAGGGGTTGGCGATGCGCCTAGATTGGTTTGTGATGAACGTGATTGTTGTCTTTCTCAATAACCCTAGATACATATTTATAGTCCGTAGACTTTCTAACGTGGGAGTAATCCCAACCGTGCACGAGCCAAATTCTATCTAACCGACACGTATCCTACTATATTTAAAGATACACGGGCAAACTAGCCCAAACTTTGTATACAAGGCCGATTCATGTAATTCTTCCAGGTATATTCTTCAAGCCCATCTTAATCGCGGCCCACCTCTGATCCGGTCAAATTCTGGTGATAACACATTGTTGTTGACAAACCTAGGGAATGAGCAATTGTTCGGTAAGGTTGTCACAACACAAGAATCATCATCATCATCACTGCAAGCAACACATGGGAAAGAGAAATTGTTCAACAAGTTGCATGCAATGGGATTTATATTGAAACACTTATAGCATGGCATGATCATATTGTCACACGCAAGCATACCCACATGATCAACAATGTTATCAAGCAAAGCATCCCATGGAGGAATGAACGAAGCATATGACATAGCAATTGTATCATCAAGATCATGCATGCACTTATAAGTCATCATGTCCACTAGTGGGATCATGGCATCATCAACACCTTTGTTGTTACCTTTGTAGTCCGACTCATTTGAGGTAGGTGTTGTGGAAGTAGTAGGATCCATGTGGTCGACATCTTTGGCTTCTTGTAAGCATGGTGTGATATCATCATCTTCATGCACCATGTACATCTTCTCCATGATCGGGAACTCGTCCTCCATGGAACCTATTGCAACATGAGAAAACACACTAGAGGTAGAGGTTAAGTTGTTAGAATGTGAAATGGCCTTCATGGACCTATCAACTACCTCTCTCAACTCACTCGGTGTATCACTCATGTCCTCCAAATGGAAGCACTCAAACTCACATATGGGGTGGGAGTAACTCAACTCACAATCACTCGCACTCAAGTGGGCTAAGTGGCTCTCATGCTCACATGGGATTGGTACCATCTCATCATTCAAGCATATAGGAGTAGGCTCGATCTTCTCATCTCCATGCACCTCCATTGGTGACGGGATCATCCCATGCTCACCATTCTCAACTCCATTCGCCTCCTTGGTTGAAGGGAAAATCCCATGCTCAACCTTCTCAACTCCATCGCCTCCCATGTTGACACCATTTGATGGCGCTATGGTGTTGTTGAGAGCTAGGCTCAAATCAACGTCACCCTTGACTTGGCCTTCTCGTGCTTCATCTTGAAGTGTGGGCTTCATAGTCATCCTCTTGGCCATTTCCTTGCACCATTCTTTGAAGACAATGGTATCTTGAAGTGTCTTGTTGGCGATTTCGGCATCCAATTGGGCGAAGTAGAGCTTGTGGGCTTGTGGTGTGTTGCATTCCCATGTCATGTGCTTGTTGGATGTGCACACATCACAATGGAGATTGGGGCATTCCCAAAGATGACCATCTTGTTTGCAACGAAAGCATTGGGAGCTACTTGATCTTGGTGGATAACGCATTGTCATGTTGGCATAAAGATGGGTGATGGCGTGTATTTCACACGTTCGTTGGGAACCCCAAGAGGAAGGTATGATGCGCACAGCAGCAAGTTTTCCCTCAGAAAGAAACCAAGGTTTATCGAACCAGGAGGAGCCAAGAAGCACGTTGAAGGTTGATGGCGGCGGGATGTAGTGCGGCGCAACACCGGGGATTCCGGCGCCAACGTGGAACTCCGCACAACACAATCCAAAGTACTTTGCCCCAACGAAACAGATGAGGTTGTCAATCTCACCGGCTTGTCTGTAACAAAGGATTAACCGTATTGTGTGGAAGATGATTGTTTGCGAGAGAAAACAGTAAAACAAGTATTGCAGACAGATTTGTATTTCAAGTATTAAAGAATGGACCGGGGTCCACAGTTCACTAGAGGTGTCTCTCCCATAAGATAAAAGCATGTTGGGTGAACAAATTACAGTCGGGCAATTGACAAATAGAGAGAGCATAACAATGCACATACATGTCATGATAAGTATAGTGAGATTTAATTGGGCATTACGACAAAGTACATAGACCGCCATCCAACCGCATCTATGCCTAAAAAGTCCACCTTCAGAGTTATCATCCGAACCCCTTCCAGTATTAAGTTGCAAAGCAACCGACAATTGCATTAAGTATGGTGCGTAATGTAATCAATAACTACATCCTTAGACATAGCATCAATGTTTTATCCCTAGTGGCAACAGCACAACACAACCTTAGAACTTTCTGTCACTGTCCCAGGTGTCAATGCAGGCATGAACCCACTTTTTTTTTGGATAAAAGGCACTGCGTGCCCGACTTTAAATTAATAAAGCCCTCAGGTTCGGTAACAACGAGTTAATACATGCTGCGGCATACAGCTTCGCCAAAGATAAACAAGCGGTGGCAAACAGCTAAGGCAAACAAGGAAACTAGATCGCAGGAGGCGAAGCCCTTCCCCCTGGAGGAGCTCCTTGCGACGTCTCATCAGTCCTTCCTGACTGCGCACTTGGTGCGTGGGCGGCGTGTAGCAGTCTGAGCTGGGTGGCCACCGTCCTGAGCCCTGGTCTGTCCGGAGTTTTGGCGAGCGGCGTCCAAAGCTGCAGGAAGAGCATAGATTTGAAATAATGTTTGCTGGGTGTTTCATCAGCTTGGATTCAATGGTTAGCTTATTTCTAAAGTGCCATAAGGCCCAAGACTGTGCCAGAAACAGCATCCAAACCACGCGTCTAAAGCTACCCGAAAGACTAGACACAATGGCGTAGAGTTGGAAGAAGTTAGCCGGGCACCAGCTACACCCAAGTAGCTGGCGAAAGACGCTCCAAGCGAACTTGGCAGGGGAGCATGTAAAGAAGATGTGGGAAGCATCTTCCTCGGCGCCACAAAGAGAGCAACGGCCGTTCCCTGGTCCGTGCCTTGCCGCAATGTTGTGACTAGAGGGAAGTCTGTCCAGAATAAGCTGCCATGAAAAAATCCTAACTTTGAGCGGGATTTTCGCCGCCCGGACATCCTTGAAGTGGGCAATGGAGGCTCTCGCCGAGAGCTTCCCGTACATCGAGTTCACCGAGTACTTCCCGCATTGCTCCGCATTCCAGCTAATCGTGTCCTCGTCCCTCGGAAAGCACAGTAGTCTCAATGATCTCACGGAGTTGGTGCCATTCCAGCAGGGCTTCCACGTCCAGAGTTCTCCGAAATCCCATTTGGGTGGAGCCACCGCACACCTGATACACAGAGCAGCCTGGGTTCAAGGCGCAACTGAACAACCTAGGGAATTGATCTTTAAGGGCTCTGTCTCCGTGCCAAGTATCCAACCAGAAGAGGGTTCTCTCGTCCATCCCCGACCTTGTACGCCGCTCCGAGCTTGAAAAAGTGCTTGATCTTGTGAATGCTACGCCGTAACCGCGAGCCGCCCGGCCCGAGCCCGCAAAGATATTGTCAACGAGAGGTGTATTTTGCTCGCAGGATCCGGGCCCGGATGGGGTTGTCTTGCCGAAACAGCCTTCCACACCCACTTTAGCATTAAAGCGATGTTCATCTTCTTAGAGTTGATAATCCCTAAGCCTCCACAGGCTTTTGGTCTACGTGACGGCCGGCCAATTGACCAAGTGATATTTTCTTTTGGGCCCCGCGCCCTCCCAATAGAATCCGGCTCTATGGGTGTCAAATTTGGCGTGAATACCATCCTCGAAGCGTGAACATTCCCATAGCAAACATGGGAAGGCTGGCCAGGCAGGAATTTGATAGAATAAGACGTCCCCCTGACGACATGAACTTGCCCCACCAGGGTTCCACCCTACCGGCAAGCTTTTGAACCAGGAACAACCACTGTTCTCTGGTGAGTTTGCGGTCAGAAATTGGCAGGCCAAGGTAGGTGAACGGGAAGGAGCCTAACTTGCAGTTCAGGGCGTCGGCCACCCTCTCGTTTTCTAGCGTTGTTCGCACCCAGCACGATGACCTCAGACTTGTGGTAATTAATTTTCAGGCCGTACATGTCTTCGAAGCACATGAGCAGAAACTTGAGATTTGCTATTTGCTCGTCATTGTCTTGGATCATGATCAAAGTGTCGTCGGCATATTGTAAGTGGGAGATCCCCCCCGGGATAAGATGTGGGATGACCCCAGCCAGGTGGCCCGCCGCACAGGCTCTGGTGAGGATCAGAGACAGAGCCTCGGCCATGAAATTAAACAGGAGAGGCGAGAGAGGGTCCCCTTGACGCACTCCCCTCTTGTTTCTGAAGAAAGGACCAATTTCCCCGTTGATGGAGATCGCAGTTTGGCCGCCCTTGACCAGCTGGCTCAGGCGATGGACCACCCCTGGATCAAAGCCTTTGCACCTCAGCACCTCCAGAAGAAAATCCCAGTTGACCCGGTCGTAGGCCTTCTCAAAGTCGAGTTTGAGAAGAATACCTCCTAGATTCTTGGTTTTTAATTCATGGACAATCTCATGAAGAGCCAGGATGCCGTCAAGGATGAACCTGCCTTTGATGAACGCTGTCTGGTTAGGGCTGATGATCCTGTTGGCAATGGGGTCGAGCTTGGAAGCAAACGCCTTAGAGATGATCTTGAAGATGACATTAATAAGCGCAATGGGCCTGAACTGGGTGATCATATCTGCGCTGTGGACCTTGGGAATGAGCGAGAGCACCCCAAAGTTGAGTCTAGCAACGTCAATCCTCCCAAGGATGAAGTCATTCAGAATATGGAGCACTCCGTGTTTGACCAAGCGCCAGAACTTCTTGAAGAAAAGAACTGGGAACCCATCCGGCCCCGGTGCCGTATCCGATTTCATGTCCATCACAATATCCTCTAACTCCTTTTCTGTCAAGGTGCGCATAAGCAAGCTGTTTTCCTCGGCGGAGACCCTCTGATGCTCTCCCCAAGAGTTTGGGTGCAGCCCACACACCCTCTGTGCCTCCGAGCCGAGAAGCTCTCGGTAAAAGTCGTAAATGTGCTTTTGAATGAGGTGCTTGTCCGAGATTTCCCCTGCGGCGTAATCGGGGAATTGATAAGGCATTTCCTACGACGCCCGTTAGCCACCGCGTGAAAGTAGGCTGTGTTGGCATCTCCTTGCAGAGACCATCTAACCCTGCCCCTTTGCCGCCAATATTCTTCCTCCCTACGAAAGACCGCCAACAGCTGCTCCTCCAGGTGGTAACGGAAAGCCCATTCCTCTTCCGAAATTCCCACCGCATCCGCTTTTTCATCCAGAGCATTGATCCTCTCGACAAGGCTCTGTTTGTGCTCTCGGTTCTCCCTTCCTTTATTCGCGTTCCAGCCCTTCATATTTTGTCTGAGCCCCGTGCTCATAAATTTCCACCAGTCGACAATGTCCCTCCCTTGCACCCTAGCCAGGAGGTTGGTCCAGTACTCCTGCAAAAGCTCATGGAAGCCCTCCACTTCCAGCCAACCAGATTCGAAGAAGAATCTATTACTCTTAGGCGGTACCCCTTCGCCCGAGTCAAAAATGAGAGGAGTGTGATCAGAGCCAAGACTCGTTTCAGCTGTTAGCGTGCACAGCGGGAACTGAGGTGGCATGAACCCACTATCGAGCATAAATACTCCCTCTTGGAGTTAAGAGCAAAAACTTGGCCAGAGCCTCTACTAATAACGGAGAGCATGCAAGATCATAAACAACACATATGTAATAACTTGATAATTAACATAACATGATATTCTCTATCCATCGGATCCCGACAAACACAACATATAGCATTACAGATAGATGATCTTGATCATGTTAGGCAGCTCACAAGATCCAACAATGAAGCACAATGAGGAGAAGACAACCATCTAGCTACTGCTATGGACCCATAGTCCAGGGGTGAACTACTCACTCATCACTCCGGAGGCGACCATGGCGGTGTAGAGTCCTCCGGGAGATGAATCCCCTCTCCGGCAGGGTGCCGGAGGAGATCTCCGTAATCCCCCGAGATGGGATTGGCGGCAGCGGCGTCTCGCAAGGTTTTCCGTATCGTGGTTCTTCGCATCGGGGGTTTCGCGACGGAGGCTTTAAGTAGGCGGAAGGGCAACGTGGGGGCCACACGAGGGCCCCACACCATAGGTCGGCGCGGCCGGGCCCGGGCCGCGCCGCCCTATGGTGGCGGCCCCTCGTGGCCCCACTTCGACTCCTCTTCGGTCTTCCGGAAGCTTCGTGGCAAAATAGGACCCCGGGTCTTGATTTCGTCCAATTCCGAGAATATTTCGTTACTAGGATTTCTGAAACCAAAAACAACGAAAACAAAGAATCGGCTCTTCGGCATCTTGTTAATAGGTTAGTTCCGTAAAATGCACGAATATGACATAAAGTGTGCATAAAACATGTAGGTATCATCAATAATATGGCATGGAACATAAGAAATTATCGATACGTCGGAGACGTATCAGCATCCCTAAGCTTAGTTCTCGCTCGTCCCGAGCAGGTAAAACGATAACAAAGATAATTTCTGAAGTGACATGCCATCATAACCTTGATCATACTATTTGTAAACATATGTAATGAATGCAGCGATCAAAACAATGGTAATGACATGAGTAGACAAGTGAATCATAAAGCAAAGACTTTTCATGAATAATACTTCTAGACAAGCATCAATAAGTCTTGCATAAGTGTTAACTCATAAAGCAATAAATCAAAGTAAAGGTATTGAAGCAACACAAAGGAAGATTAAGTTTCAGCGGTTGCTTTCAACTTGTAACATGTATATCTCATAGATAATTGTCAACACACTAGTAGGAAAACCCTTATAGACGGACCTTAGTTCTGTGGCGCACCAGAAAATATGTGCCACAGAAATTTATTTTGTGGCGCACCAGGCAAGGTGCGCCACAGAAACAGCTTAATTTTGTGGCGCAGCAGCCGACCATGCGCCACAAAAACTTGGCGGGCCCCACAACCTGTCACCCCCAATTATCAGTGTACGTATTTCTGTGGCGCATGCGGCGCGTCGCGCCACAGAAATTATCGTTTCGTGGCGCACTTGCTTTGGTGCGCCACGTGAGTAGTTGATTCCGTGGCGCACTTGTTCCGGTGCGCCACGGAACTAAGGGAACTTAGCTATATCATCCCGTGCCCTCCCCCGCCCACGCCCTGTTCACCTCCGATCCATACCGCGCGCCTCTCCCCTCTCCCCCTCTCCTCACCGCGCGCCGCCATGGTCGTCGCCATCGCCGTCGCCGCCGCCTTCCTACGCGAGGGCCGCCTGCCGCCACGCTCCTCCCATCCCCGCCACCTGCAGCACAAGCTGCCGCTACGGCGAGGAGGGGCCGCCGCGAGGAGGGGCCGCCGTCGCGTCAAGGTGGAGGAGCCGCCGCGACCTCCACCCTTGCCGTCGTCGTTGGTGAGCTCCTCCACAACTGTTGTTGTCGTCGGTGAGCTCCCTCCCTCTTCCTCCCCTCCCCTCCCTCTTCCTCCCCCGCGCGAGCACAACGTGCTCGACGAAATGCTCGCTCTGGATGTATTGCTGCTGTTGCTCTGGATGCATTGCCCCTAATCGTTTTGCCTCATATGGTGTTCATATGCATTGCTGCTGCTGCTAGTGATGCTTATTGGAGTGTTCTATATGTTGTTCTGAACTCCGTACAATGTGACAATGAAATTGTTCGAACCGTACTCGTATATGGTGTTCATATGCATTGCCGCTGCTGCTAGTGATGCTTATAGAAAGATGTGACAATGAAATTGTCTATGCTTATAGAAATTGGAGTGTTCTATATGCTTATAGAAATTGTCTATGCCTCTGCCTCTGCCTCTCGTACTTGTTCTATAAATCCTTGTCCGAACTCGTACAAGGTAATGAAGACTTGCTCACTTGGTATTGCTTGCTAGTTGGACATTTGGTTGGTTTTGATGCTACTCGGTTCATTTAAATGCATGAAATGCTACTATGGTATGCTACTGTGGTATCCTTGTGAAGAAAATGATGGATTCTTGTGAGCTTATGGTATGCTACTATGCTACTCGTGGTATCCTTGTGAAGATTTACTTGATGGATTGTTGTGAGCTTATGGTATGCTACTATATTATTGGATTGTAGTGTCACTTGACTGTTCAAGTTTCAATGTTGGTTACTTTTCCTCTAGTGCAAGAAATGGTTGAGCAGATGTTTATCCACTCGTTGGCCTTTATTCTTGGTAGCTCAAAGTGTCATGCACTTACTCGGATCATCAAATGTTTCCCTTTGTCCCTGGTTGCCTCCTTAATTGATGCCCTATGATCCAAATTACTATATTATTGGATTGAGTGTTATGGCTACTCGCTTGTTTGCTCTCCAAATTACCAAGTGATGAATATATAATCCCTTTGGAGCATCTCGCCCCATGCTATATACGTGTATTTGACCATGCTTATGATGGATTTCTTTTAAGGACTCTAGCTAGATTAGAGGGGAAAAGTTGCTGCTTTGTTGCCTATGATAATGGATCATCAAATGTTTCCCTTTGTCCCCGGTTGCCTCCTTAATTGATGCCTTATGATCCAAATGACCCAAGTCCCTTGCATGATCCCATTTGTCCCTAATGTTGCTTAAGATGAATAAATTCCCTCTAATCACCATTTGGAGATCAAGACTAGTTCTTGATTTCCATTAGCTAGACTCCAATATTAAAATTTTCTCCCAAATATGGAGACAAACATTTTAACATTACCCCAATTGATGCCTTTGTCCCTGGTTGCCTCCTTAATTGATGCCTTATGATCTATTTCTTGTTGGCTTTGATGAAAATAGAGATATCCACAAGTAGGGGATCATGTAAATGAATGCCACCGTGGTATCCTTTGAAGAAAAAGACTGTTTCGATGGTTTTAAAAGGCTAGGTGGTGCTAGGTGATTAAGTTGGCTACCAAGACTTGTCTCATCCGGTTAGCTTGGGATATGCTATGTGTTGTTGCTTGTTTAGGCATATCTATCACTTACTCGGATTTACTGGTTCTTGATTGGCCTCTCTTTTGCCAGCATCACTTGGTCTATATACCAAGTGATGAATAATCCCTTTGGAGCATCCGCTCCATGCATGCTATGTGTGTTTGTGCATCTTGACTTATGTCACCATGGTTGCTCGGTTTGGTGGTGTTTTTGTACTTGTCGATGATTAGATGGTTGGTCGATCACTCGTACACTCGGGGTGGAGCAAGTGAGGCTTGGTGTGATGGCACAAATATCAATATCTTGTGCATCCTACCTGGCCTCACTTACTCCATCCCTGGATGTTAATATTTGTTTCGACCAACAAAGTATGAGGCATTCCATTTAGTTGATACCAGCTTGGCTCTTTCTTCCATTTTAGTGCCGATGATTAGAATGTTCGGTCAATCGTACACTCGGGTGTCGCTAGTGAGCCCGGTGTGATGGCACAAATATCAATCTCTTGTGCATCCTACCCGGCCTCACTAACGCCATCCCGGGATTTTCATATTTGTTTCGACCAACAAAGTATGAGGCATTCCATTTAGTTCATACTAGCTACTTCTTAATTGCATTGGCCTTTCTTCCATTTTAGTGCCGATGATTAAATTGTTTGGTCACCTATACGCCGCAATATACTTTGTAGACGAGCCCCCTTTCTCTGGCCGCCGTTCCGTGAACGAGTCCTTGATGAGACAACAACGCCGACATGCCTCTCCGGTGCAGCACCACTTTTCTTCTCTCGCCGTCCAGTACGTGAACGAGTCCTTAATGCCAAGACGGTGCCAGCCTCCCTAGCATCATGCCGACCCCGTTGTCGCGCTTCGGGCCGTGTCGATCATGCGCCCTGCACTCTTCGCTTTTTGCCCGGTGAACGAATAGACTAATCGTTGGAATAAGGAAGCCGATGACGGCCGATCGCAATTTAATCTTGCGACCGGTTGTCATCGGTTTCCTTATTCCAACGATCAGCCTATTGGTTCACCGGGCAAGAAGGCGAACGACGTGCAGGCGCGGGACACACTGCTTGAAGCGCGGCAACACGGCCCGGCATAATGCTGGGCAGGCCGGCACGGTCTTTGCATCAAGGACTCGTTCACTCGGACAGCGAGGGACCGGCGTGGTTCCGCGCCGGAGATGCAGATCGGCGTTGTTGTGTCGTCAAGCACCCGTTGACTGAACGCCGACCGGGGAAAGGGGGCCCTTCTCGCAAAGTATTTGTGTTGACCAACAATGTATGAGGCACATATTCTATTTTGTCATTCCATTTGCTTTGAGATTTTCAAAATGCCGATGATTAAAATGTTTGGTCACCGTACACTCGGGGGTGGCGTAAGTGAGCCGGGTAAGATAGCACAAATATCAATCTCTTTTGCATCCTACCCGGCCTCGCTTACACCATCCCTAAATGTTAATATTTGTGTTGACCAACAATGTATGAGGCACTTATTCCATTTTGTCATTCCATTTGCTTTGAGATTTTCAAAATGCCGATGATTAAAATGCTTGGTCACCGTACACTCGTGGGCGGTGTTAGTGAGCCTCGTGTGATTGCACAAATATCAATCTCTTGTGCATCCTACCTGGCTCGCTAACTCCGTCCCGAATGTTAATATTTGTTTCGACCAACAAAGTATGAGTCCCTTGTCATTCCATTTGCTTTGGTATTTTCAAAATGCCGATGATTAAAATGTTGGTCACCGTACACTTGGGGGTGGCGTAAGTGAGCTCGGTAAGATAGCACAAATATCAATCTCTTGTGCATCGGACTTGGTCTCACTTACGCCATCCCTAAATGTTAATATTTGTGTTGACCAACAATGTATGAGGCACTTATTCCATTTTGTCATTCCATTTGCTTTGACATTTTCAAAATGCCGATGATTAAAATGTTTGGTCACCGTACACTCGGGGCGGCGTAAGTGAGCCTGGTAAGATAGCACAAATATCAATCTCTTGTGCATCGGACTTGGTCTCACTTACACCGTCCCCGAATGTTAATATTTGTGTTGACCAACAATGTATGAGGCATTTATTCCATTTCTCTTGTGCATCGGACTTGTTGGTCTCACTTTCTTCCATTTTCATCATAGTAGGAACTGGATGAAGGACCCCGATGCAAGCGAGCCCGGTGGGTAGAGATGACGGAGCAAAGGAGGAACCGGATGAAGACTACTTTGTATATCGAAATTGTGAATTTTGTATGAATTAAGAGTTGTATGCAAAACATTTGACACTTGCCACTATATATGTATCTCGATCGGGCTCTAAGTAATGTGATGGTGATGTCTATGTTATATCTGTGCAATGTACATGATATTTATATTATATCTGAATGTTGCCGTATATAACTTGTGTATCCGTGTATCCGTATTGCCGTCTATAAACCGCATGTGTATGTGTATAGCAGAGCAGCACAAAATCGTGTATAATACAAGCAAATTCCGTGGCGCACTAAAAACCAATTCCGTGGCGCACGCTTTTCGTGGCGCACCTAAGAACACGTGCGCCACGAAACCTTAATTCGTGGCGCATGAGCAGGTGCGCCACAGAAACCTTATTTTTGTGGCGACGTTTCTGTGGCGCACCTCCCATGCGCCACAGAATCCATTTTTCGTGCGCCACTGATGAGGCTTTTCCTACTAGTGACATAGAGTAATATAACAAGTGCAATATGCAAGTATGTAGGAATCAATGCACAGTTCACACAAGTGTTTGCTTCTTGAGGTGGAGAGAGATAGGTGAACTGACTCAACATAAAAGTAAAAAGAATGGTCCTTCAAAGAGGAAAGCATCGATTGCTATATTTGTGCTAGGGCTTTTATTTTGAAAACGTGAAACAATTTTGTCAACGGTAGTAATAAAGCATATGAGTTATGAAAATTATATCTTACAAGTTGCAAGTCTCATGCATAGTATACTAATAGTGCCCGCACCTTGTCCTAATTAGCTTGGACTACCGGATCATCACATACACATGTTTTAACCAAGTGTCACAATGGGGTACCTCCATGCCGCCTGTACAAAGGTCTAAGGAGAAAGCTCGCATTTTGGATTTCTCGCTTTTGATTATTCTCAACTTAGACATCCATACCGGGACAACATGGACAACAGATAATGGACTCCTCTTTAATGCATAAGCATGTGGCAACAATTATTATTCTCATATGAGATTGAGGATATATGTCCAAAACTGAAACTTCCACCATGAATCATGGCTTTAGTTAGCGGCCCAATGTTCTTCTCTAACAATATGCATGCTCCAACCATAAAGGTGGTAGATCTCTCTTACTTCGGACAAGACGGACATGCATAGCAACTCACATGATATTCAACAAAGAATAGTTGATGGCGTCCCCGTAAGCATGGTTATCGCACAACAAGCAACTTAATAAGAGATAAAGTGCATAAGTACATATTCAATACCACAATAGTTTTTAAGCTATTTGTCCCATGAGCTATATATTGCAAAGGTGAATGATGGAATTTTAAAGGTAGCACTCAAGCAATTTACTTTGGAATGGCGGATAAATACCATGTAGTAGGTAGGTATGGTGGACACAAATGGCATAGTGGTTGGCTCAAAGATTTTGGATGCATGAGAAGTATTCCCTCTCGATACAAGGTTTAGGCTAGCAAGGTTATTTGAAACAAACACAATGATGAACAGGTACAGCAAAACTCACATAAAAGACATATTGTAAACATTATAAGACTCTACACCGTCTTCCTTGTTGTTCAAAACTCAATACTAGATATTATCTAGACTCTAGAGAAACCAAATATGCAAACCAAATTAGCAAGCTCTAAGTGTTTCTTCATTAATGGGTGCAAAGTATATGATGCAAGAGCTTAAACATGAGCACAACAATTGCCAAGTATCAAATTATCCAAGACATTTTAGAGTTACTACATGTAGCATTTTCCAATTCCAACCATATAATAATTTAACGAAGAAGAAACTTCGCCATGAATACTATGAGTAGAGCCTAAGGACATACTTGTCCATATGCTACAGCGGAGCGTGTCTCTCTCCCACAAAGTGAATGCTAGGATCCATTTTATTCAAACAAAACAAAAACAAAAACAAACCGACGCTCCAAGCAAAGTGCATAAGATGTGACGGAATAAAAATATAGTTTCGGGGAGGAACCCGATAATGTTGTCGATGAAGAAGGGGATGCCTTGGGCATCCCCAAGCTTAGATGCTTGAGTCTTCTTAGAATATGCAGGGGTGAACCACCGGGGCATCCCCAAGCTTAGAGCTTTCACTCTCCTTGATCATATTGCATCATACTCCTCTCTTGATCCTTGAAAACTTCCTCCACATCAAACTCGAAACAACTCATTAGAGGGTTAGTGCACAATAAAAATTAACATGTTCAGAGGTGACACAATCATTCTTAACACTTCTGGACATTGCATAAAGCTACTGGACATTAATGGATCAAAGAAATTCATCCGACATAGCAAAAGAGGCAATGCGAAATAAAAGGCAGAATCTGTCAAAACAGAACAGTCCGTAAAGATGGATTTTATTAGGGCACCAGACTTGCTCAAATGAAAATGCCCAAATTGAATGAAAGTTGCGTACATATCTGAGGATCATGCACGTAAATTGGCTTAATTTTCTGAGCTACGTACAGGGAGGTAGACCCAGATTCGTGACAGCAAAGAAATCTGGAACTGCGCAGTAATCCAAATCTAGTACTTACTTTACTATCAAAGACTTTACTTGGCACAACAAAACATAAAACTAAGATAAGGAGAGGTTGCTACAGTAGTAAACAACTTCCAAGACTCAAATATAAAACAAAAATACTGTAGTAAAAACATGGGTTGTCTCCCATAAGCGCTTTTCTTTAACGCCTTTCAGCTAGGCGCCGAAAGTGTATATCAAGTGTTATCAAAGGGTGGTGCATCTACAGCGGGGTTTGGAGTTTTCTCAACCATGCATAGTATATTGGATACATAAGTTTCAGCGTCTCCCTTCTCATTAGTCTTGGGCTTGCTACTCTCATCGAACAAATTTTCGGGAACAAGCCAAGCATAGTTATTTTCTAGTGCATCATTCATAGCTAGGAGTTTACATGGTATTGGTGCTTTGATCTCCCCACCATCATTAGTATTATTAGTGTACCTTATCCTATCCATGTCCATTTTTTCAAGGAGACTAACAAAATTAGTATGAGAACCAAGCATATTAAATTTAGCGAAGACCTTTCTAGCCTCTCTTGCTAGACCGCCAAATTCTCTAAGAAGGGTTTCTAAAACAAAATCTTTCTTTTCCCCCTCTTCCAAATCACCAAGTGTAAGAAACATGTGTTGGATTATAGGATTGAGATTAACAAATTTAGTTTCCAACATGCGAACTAAAGCAGCAGCAGCAATTTCGTAAGTAGGAGCAAGTTCTACCAAGTGTCTATCTTCAAAATCTTCAACGGTACTAACATGACTGAAGAATTCTTCTATATTGTTTCTCCCAATGATAGACCCACGTCCTACCGGTATGTTTTTTGTGGTAAAATTAAAAGGAAACATGATGAATCAAGTAAAATAAATGCAAGTAACTAATTTTTTTGTATTTTTGA
Organism: Lolium rigidum; assembly: GCF_022539505.1. NCBI lineage: Eukaryota > Viridiplantae > Streptophyta > Magnoliopsida > Poales > Poaceae > Lolium > Lolium rigidum. Next base: position 199,031,355 of record NC_061510.1, on the reverse strand, counting down.
TATAGAGTGCAAGACAGTAAATAAAGTAAAGCTAGCAACTAATTTTTTTGTGTTTTGATATAATGCAGCAAACAAAGTAGTAAATAAAATAAAGCAAGACAAAAACAAAGTAAAGAGATTGAGAAGTGGAGACTCCCCTTGCAGCGTGTCTTGATCTCCCGGCAACGGCGCCGAGAAAATATGCTTGATGGCGTGTATTTCATACGTTCGTTGGGAACCCCAAGAGGAAGGTATGATGCGCACAGCATCAAGTTTTCCCTCAGAAAGAAACCAAGGTTTATCGAACCAGGAGGAGCCAAGAAGCACGTTGAAGGTTGATGGCGGCGGGATGTAGTGCGGCGCAACACCAGGGATTCCGGCGCCAACGTGGAACCTGCACAACACAATCCAAAGTACTTTGCCCCAACGAAACGAGTGAGGTTGTCAATCTCACCGGCTTGCTGTAACAAAGGATTAACCGTATTGTGTGGAAGATGATTGTTTGTAGAGAAAACAGTAAAACAAGTATTGCAGCAGATTTGTATTTCAGTATTAAAGAATGGACCGGGGTCCACAGTTCACTAGAGGTGTCTCTCCCATAAGATAAAAGCATGTTGGGTGAACAAATTACAGTCGGGCAATTGACAAATAGAGAGAGCATAACAATGCACATACATGTCATGATAAGTATAGTGAGATTTAATTGGGCATTACGACAAAGTACATAGACCGCCATCCAACTGCATCTATGCCTAAAAGTCCACCTTCGAGGTTATCATCCGAACCCCTTCCAGTATTAAGTTGCAAAGCAACGAGACAATTGCATTAAGTATGGTGCGTAATGTAATCAATAACTACATCCTTAGACATAGCATCAATGTTTTATCCCTAGTGGCAACGAGCACAACACAACCTTAGAACTTTCTCGTCATCGTCCCGGTGTCAATGCGGACATGAACCCACTATCGAGCATAAATACTCCCTCTTGGAGTTAAGAGCAAAAACTTGGCCATAGCCTCTACTAATAACGGAGAGCATGCAAGATCATAAACAACACATATGTAATAACTTGATAATTAACATAACATGGTATTCTCTATCCATCGGATCCCGACAAACACAACATATAGCATTACAGATAGATGATCTTGATCATGTTAGGCAGCTCACAAGAAACAACAATGAAGCACAATGAGGAGAAGACAACCATCTAGCTACTGCTATGGACCCATAGTCCAGGGGTGAACTACTCACTCATCACTCCGGAGGCGACCATGGCGGTGTAGAGTCCTCCGGGAGATGAATCCCCTCTCCCGGCAGGGTGCCGGAGGAGATCTCCGAATCCCCGAGATGGGATTGGCGGCGGCGGCGTCTCGATAAGGTTTTCCGTATCGTGGTTCTTCGCATCGGGGTTTCGCGACGGAGGCTTTAAGTAGGCGGAAGGGCAACGTGGGGGGCCACACGAGGGCCCCACACCATAGGTCGGCGCGGCCGGGGCCCGGGCCGCGCCGCCCTATGGTGGCGGCCCCTCGTGGCCCCACTTCGACTCCTCTTCGGTCTTCCGGAAGCTTCGTGGCAAAATAGGACCCCGGGTCTTGATTTCGTCCAATTCCGAGAATATTTCGTTACTAGGATTTCTGAAACCAAAAACAGCAGAAAACAAAGAATCGGCTCTTCGGCATCTTGTTAATAGGTTAGTTCCAGAAAATGCACGAATATGACATAAAGTGTGCATAAAACATGTACGTATCATCAATAATATGGCATGGAACATAAGAAATTATCGATACGTCGGAGACTATCAATGGGTAGATCGTCCTTCATCTTGAAGTGTAGACTCCACGGTCTTCATCTTGGGGCTTAAACTTCTTGTAGGCGCCATTATGGTGGTGGCGGTCGGAGGGGGAAGCACCATAAGATGTGGTTCTTCTTTCTTTGCACTAGGCACCATCTTCCTTGTTGATGTAGTATCTTGTCTCGCACCATTGGAGATCTTCTCATGTGTAGGCGGTCTTGGAGATGCCATTTTGGTGGTGGCGCTAGGCTTTGTGGACACCATATGGTTGGTGTTGTTGTTCTTTGTAGCCTTGGCCGCTTCATGTCGAGGCTCTCGTCTTCTTGCATCATCACCATGTCTTGGGGGGTGTCGTCGAAGATCCTTGGGAGGTGTTGGTCGATGGAGAACATGAGGTGACTTGTGTCGGCGACGGTCATGTGGTGATGCATGTCGATGGTGGTCATGAGGTGGTGATGGTCGATGACGATCATGAGGCGACGTGTGTTGATGACGATCCTCGGCATGCCTAGATGATGGTTCATGTGGCTTGGCACTTTGCTTGTGGCGCCTTCTTGAGCTTGGAGGAGAGTGTCGATGGCGATCATGAAGGGGCGCTCTTGGTGTTTCATAGGATGAGCTCGACGTAGATGATCATATGCATAAGCACTCTCATGGTTGCGCCGTCTTGGAGGTCCTCTATCTTCATATGTAGTTCCATTGGCCAAGATGGGGAACTTGTAGGCACCGGTCTTGTTCAAGGTGGGGTCGAAGCTAGGCTCCACCATGGTGTCGATGTCGCGCTCGAGGTAGTGCTCCACCATGTCGTCGTAGTCGTAGTCGTGGTCGAAGTGGTGCTCCACCATGTCGTCGTAGTCGTAGTTGTGGTCGAGGTGGTGCTCCACCATGTTGTCCATGCTTGGCGAGTCATGGTCGGTGTAGAGATGCTCGATGTCGGTCACGTCGCCAATGCATGCGGAGCCATTGTCGGTGTCGAGCTCCACATGGTCCTCCATATCTTCGGTGCTTGCGGAGCTATCACCCTCGTAGTACTCCATGTCATCCTCCGTAGGCTCATCCTCACTATACATGTTAGTCTCTAGGATTGGTGTATATATGGTGGAAGGAGAACTACCAAAAGGTCAAAACTCGCAAACCAAAATCGAGAAAATGGTTCAAGTTAGAGAATAACCGATATGTACTCACACACACACTCAAAGCACACGCAAAAGGCTAAGAACTCTATATGGTGGTAGGTGAGGAAGTGGATAGCAAACGAAAAGAACCAAAGAAAATGTCTATTGTCAAATGTGGGTAAGATCCAAAGTCAAATGTCAAAAGCGGTGATCTATGTCAAGGAAACACGAAAACACACACAAGGAAAAACAATGGGGTTAGCGCGACCAAGGAAATGAGCAAGTAACAAAGATGGTCCTAACGAAAACTATTAGCTCGGTGTCGCGCCAACACAAGAGAGACCGTAGCTTGGTTGCATATGAGAGAAGCAACTAGATTTGCAGAAATGCCACTCTTCTCTTTTCTCTCTTAGTGCTTACAAGCTTTGCACTCTTTTGTATCGGTGGACACACACTCTTTTTCTATTTCTATTTCTTTTTTCTCTTTTTTTTTCACTTTTTTTTCTATGCTTAGAAGCTTTCTTTTTCTCTATGTATATGTCACACTTTTTCTTCTTTTGTGTATCTTTCTCACCGAGCTTGCTTCGGAGCTTTGCTCAACACAACTCACACACACACCCTCTCACGGTCGTGACACTTGTGCAATGCTTCGCAACACTCGGAAAGCCACTCTCAATGGGATAGGTACACAAAGAAAGAAACGGGGCTACAAGGGGTGGGGCAAGTTATACCTATTGATGTTAGGCGGTGTCAAGCACACGAACTTGCGATGATCGAGGTGGTGTCGATGATGGTGTCGAAGTTGCGCCGGAATCCGGGGTGCCAAAGGTGTCGTCGCGGTGTTGGTGTAGGCGCGGAAGCGAAATAGACAATCAATGCACTCCAAATCGGAAATCCGAACACAAAAGTCAATGCCCGAAAAGTTGGGTCAAAACGAGCGATCGAAGTGGTCAAAATTTGAGGTCAAACGGCTCCGGAAAGTTGTCAAAAGTTGGGTCAAAGTTGGGGGTCAAAAGTTGCTGAAATTTGGGTCAAAAACTGCGCCGGGCGGAACTTCCGGTCAAGTTCCCGAAATATTTCAGATGTATCCAGGGGCTACTGCAAGAAAAACGTGCATTTCCGGAAGTTGGGCGGAAGTACTGCAGGGGCGGAAGTACCGCTGATGGTGGCCAGAACTTCCGGTTCCTGATTTTTCTGCGTGAATTCTAAAGGGAAAACGTGGTTGTGGCTTGGAGCTGGCGCGCGTGATAGGAGAGCTGGTAGGAGCAGCGCGTGCTGCGGGCGAGGCTTGGCGGGGCGTGGATGGCGCGTGGCTTGCTGCGGGCGCGTGCGCGAGCGGGAGTTGGGCGGGCGATACGGCGGCTGCGCGGTGGAGCGAGCGATGTCGAGCGTGGGCGTTGGGCGAGCGAGGCCTTGTGCGGGAGCTAGCAGGCTTGGGGTGGGCCGGCGTTGGTTGGGCCAAGGCGGAAACAGCGGCTGGGCCTGGAGCGCGGCCGTGAAGCGGGGGCGAGCGAGGCGGCCGGCGATCAGCGGCTCGAGCGGGAGGTGGGCGCGCGCGATGTTGGCGGATCGAGCTGGGGCGCGGGCGGCTAGGACTGGGGCGAGCTGGAGAGTGCGGCCGTGGGGCCGTTGCGCGAGCGATTTGGGGATTTTGGTGGTGAGCGGAAGTCCCGGTGGAGTAGAGCGGAACTACCGGAAATACCACGATTTTTAGATCTGAGATCTGCGAGATGAACTGCACGAACATGGGGCGGAAAACTGGGCATAAAATCGTGGATTTCGCGAGGAATAGATGGAATGGAGTGGAGAAAAGTTGGGGAATGATAGATCAACACCAATAACACAAGATCTGTGGACCAAAACTGATGCGGGGTGGCCTTCGGACACCTCCACACCAAGACCAACAAGTCCCCCAAGAGGACCGATGACACGAGCCCGAGTCAAGGCTCTACATGATGAGGTGAACTCGCTCCTCACCACCTTGATCTTGGTACACCTTTGGACGGATTGCTACCTCATGCCGACGTGCTATGTATCATTAGGTACAAGGAGCATCAAGACCACGGAGAGGAGGACAAGCCAAGGTCAAGGGAAGGAGAGGAGCAACTGGACGCGAAGATGGACATGGAGCTGGACCGGAAGTCGCCCGAAGAGCGCAAGGAAGAGAAGATGGACGGCCAGTCCAGAATCCGGTCGACCGGCCTCCTGACCGGGTCACCCGGTCCACAGCCCGGTCTGACCGGGCCGCCCGGTCCGAAACCGGGATTTGCGCTCGTGACATCCGGACGCCATCCAGGGGACTTGGAGCCTCGTCCGGTCGCCGCCCGGTCCCAGGCCCGGTCTGAAACCGGCCGCCCGGTCACAGGCCCGGTCTGACCGGCCCCCTGACCGGCCTGCCCGGTCACAGGCCCGGTCTGACCGGCCTCCTGACCGGCCTGCACGACTTAAGTTATATTTTCGGCCCAAACTTACCTTTTCGGCATGTGATGCCTTGTAAGACTATAAATACCCCCAGGACGCCCCTTTAGCTCTTTAGACTTATTTTGAACTTAAACCCTAACTTTGAGCTTAGTCTCCCTTGGGTATCATCCCTCTGTAATCAAGGCACCTTGGTTGTTGACTTAGATCTTGTTGAAGGAGATTCTAGTACTTGTTACTCTCTCTCCTTCCCCAAGCTCTTCTTCTCCAATCCCAATCTCTCTCAGGGAATTCTACCGCGTGTCTCTTCCACGGAGATTCTATTGGCGTGGTCCATCGAGCCACGGAGGTAAGCATCGGGTGTATCGGGTTGGTGTGCGTGCGTGAGTCTCGGAGTTCCTCGTGCCCGTCGTGTTCTTCGTGTTCCTCGCGTTTTCCCATCTCCCCCTTTGGTCTCGAGGTCAATCCGCAAGATCGGGCCACACACGGGGTCTTAGACCTCATCATATGGTATCAGCAGCCTTTGGTTTCCGCGGATTTGACCCTCCACCCACCCAATTTCGTCCCTAGAAATTTTTCCAAAAAATCCCCAAAAATAGCCCCAAATTGCCTCTTGACCGATCTGTGATTTGGTTGCGTTTTGAGTGGTTTTGGTCCGTGGATTTGGAGTTGTTGTGCTTGATCTACTATTTCCCCAACTTTGAGCCTCCAATTCCATCGTTTCCCTTCGATTTGGTCGATTTGGCTTGGTTTCGTGAAGAACAGGAGAGAGAAAGCTCAATCCCGCGAAATCCGGTTGAGCAGCCGGTCGACCGGGCTACCGACCGGCCGAGCCGGTCCAGAATCCGGTCAACCGGACAGACAACCGGCCAGGCCGGTCCAGAAGCCGGTCCGACCGGGCCCCAGACCGGGCGCAGCAACGCCCCCTCCTTCGACCTCGACGTCCGGCGATCTCCACCACCACCACCACCACCACCACCATCATCGCAGGTATAACTTGCAGCTGTCCCGTTGTAACCCCTCTTCCTTTTGCGATCTATCCCATCGAGCATTGCTTGTCTAGTGTTGCGAGACATTGCACGTGACCCCGCATTATGAGGTGTGTGTGTAGCGTTGAGTAAGGCACCCAAGCAAACACTCGTGTGGCGAGATAGCAAAAGCGAGGCTAACGCTAACATAGTGCGTGAAAAAGCCCCAAAAACACAAAAAGAGTGCGAGTAGCACCATACATCCATACATCCATACGCCCATACATACAAAAGTGTCCAAGTGCCACCAAAGATACAAACGAGTGCAAGTGCCACCATATACAAAAGAGAAAAAGCTTTTAAGCAAAGAGAGATACGAGAAGAGAGGTCACGTGTGAATCTAGTTGTCTCTTCCTTTGCAACCAAAGCTTTGACTCTCCTTGTGTTAGTGTGACACCGAGCATCCGCACATACAATTTTTCCGCTCACTTTTGGTTGCACTAACCCCGCTTATCTCGTGTGTGTGTTCCACATCCTTTTCCGTGTTTATAGTGATCTTCGCATCAACTTTTGGATTTTCGGATTTCCACCACTCTTAACAACATACTTGATCTTGGATTTGTCTTTTGGCTATCCACAACACTCGCCTAACACCATATTTTCTAGCTTTTGCGTGTGGTTTTGCGTGTGTTCCCGATACACTTGATCTTGCTTTCGGCTTGGTGGATTGCCTCAATACTATCTTACCTTGGTAAGAGTGTGAGGTAGTCTCCTTCCACTAACATATAGAACCTAGTGCTTGTCTTTGTATCATGGATAGGAGCGGAGATGAAGCAAGGGAGGGAGAAATCCTCCGCAACACCGAGAGGTTGGCTACTCAACACAACCTATGGACGCAACGCCAAGAGTTCAAGGAGCAACTCACCCTCTTCGAGACGCGCATCGATGAGCAATACGATGAAGTGGCACACAACTTCTCCGTTGTGAACCAAGACTTGGCTCTCCTTCGCGAAGCTACGGACAACTTGAATGGCCAAATGGCGGCCAATGATGCGAACATGGAGCGGCGCATGGATAGCCTCGAGCGCGCCATCACCAACTTGGGTCGTCATCGCCGACACCGCTCTACTTCATCATCCTCAAGCTCATCACAAGATTACTACTCTCACGGTCACCGTTCGTCCTCAAGCTCCTCATCAAGGCATGAAGATCATCATCGACCGCATCGCTCACATGCTCGTCATGAAGACTCTCGCTCCAACTCTAGGCGAGGAGAAATACATCGCCATGCTCGTCCTCAAGAACGTCCTCCACAAGATCGTCCTCAACCGGATGGCCATGCCCACCATGGGCGTGACGGCCACCCACATGACAACGTCTTCCACAACATGGAGCCACATGGGGATGCTCAAGGCCATGAACATCAAGACCAACCGAGGCGTGATCTTCGCAATCATCCTCGCCATGACCAACGTGGAAGAGGAGAACCACCACATGAGCAAGATGAGAGGGCCATCTTTGGGCGTCGCCAACCACCTCGTCAAGATCTTCAACCACATCCTCACCGTGAGCCAAGTGAAGCAAGTGTGCACCTCCAACACCAACCCAATGCTATGGTTGGCCGTCGAAGACCTCCTATTCCTCCTCAAGCCGCAAGAGATGAAGGTGCCCCTCCTCGTCGAAGAAACTTGGAGGATGAAGAGAACATGTTTGGAAGACTCAAGTTCACCATGCCAAAGTTCAAGGGTGAAGAAGATGCCGAGGCCTACCTATCATGGGCACTCAAGGTCGACAAGATATTCCGCATCCACAACTACTCCGGTGCCAAGAAGGTGGCTATGGCATCCCTTGAGTTCGAGGACTACGCAAACACTTGGTGGGAGCAAGTCCTCACTCTTCGAGAAGAGAAGGGTGAACCTCCAATTGCCACTTGGGAAGAAATGAAGAAAGAGATGCATGCTCGCTTTGTCCCCACGCACTACATGACCGACCTCTTCAACAAGCTCCAAAAGTTGAAGCAAGGTACCAAGACCGTCGAGGAGTTCTACAAGGAGATGGAGCTCACTATGATGCGAGCCAACATCCAAGAGTCCGATGACCAAACCATTGCTCGCTTCTTCAATGGCCTCAACTATCCCATCAAGCGAATTGTGGAGTTCCAACCTTACTCCAACATGGTTGAATTGGTCCATCAAGCAACGAAGGCCGAGCGCCAAGTCATTGAGGACATCAAGTACTCCAAGGCCAAGACCTACTTCTCCTCCAAGCTCGCTACATCGACTCCTTCTACTACATCAACTCCTCATGCTACAAGTGCCAAGGCCGACGTGTCCTCTACAACATTCAAGAAACCGACTATCCAAAGTCGCATGAAGCAAACGGTCTCCTCCACCGCCTCCTCTAAGGCATCCACGGGACCCTCTAGTGTCACTTGCTTCAAGTGTGGCACCCAAGGTCACAAGTCGTTTGAGTGCAAGAACACCAAGGTCATGATCACTATGGAGAATGGTGATATCGAGACGCTTGATGAGGATGAATATGAAGCCCTTGTGCAAGCCGCCGTGGAAAGTGAAGAAGCTTATGAGCAAGAATGTGGAGAAGATCCTCTCTTATGTGAGCATGACCCAAGTCCCTCACTTGTGGTCACAAGGGTGCTAACAACTCAACCTCAAGCAAGGGAAGAACAACGGTGCAACATCTTCCAAACCCGTGCCGGAATTGGTGGCAAGTCGATCAAGGTCATCATAGACGGTGGAAGTTGCCATAACCTTGCAAGCACCGAGTTGTGTGAGAAGCTCAACCTCACTCTCCGCAAGCATCCTCACCCTTACCATATCCAATGGTTGAGTGACAAGGGCAACGTCAAGATACAACATACCGTCACCGTCAATTTCAAGATTGGACCTTATGAGGATACTATTGAGTGTGACGTGGTACCCATGACGGTGTGCCACATGTTGCTTGGCCGCCCTTGGCAATATGACAAGAAGGCTATACATGATGGACTCTCCAACACATACACCTTCAAGGTCAACGACAAGAAGTTCGAGCTACGCCCCATGACTCCTAGCCAAATCATCGCCGACAATGCGAAGGCTCTAGCGAGGGCACAACACCACTCCCACCATAGTGAGTTGAGAGGTGAGGGAGCGACCCACCAAATGGAGAGTGAGCGCCACAAGCCATATATGAGTGAGCGAAAGAGCGTCCTCCTAGCCACCAAAAGCGAGTGGAGAGAAGTGCAAGCAAACCCATCCACCATATTGCACTACGTCCTCATTTGCAAGGGACCGTCATCGGAGACTAACGACTTAACCACAATTCCTTCGTCTTTGTTGTCTATTTTGAAGGAGTTTCAAGATGTCTTCCCCGACGAGCTTCCTCATGGACTTCCACCGCTTCGGGGCATCGAGCACCGCATCGACCTCATACCCGGCGCTCCGCTTCCAAACCGTGCCGCCTACCGCACCAACCCGGAAGAAACAAAGGAGATCCAACGCCAAATACAAGATCTCCTCGCTAAAGGGATACGTTCGCGAAAGCCTTTCCCCTTGTGCGGTTCCCGTGATTCTTGTGCCTAAACCGGATGAGACGCAACGGATGTGTATGGATTGTCGCCCCATCAATGCCATTACCGTCCGTTACCGCCATCCCATTCCGCGTTTAGATGACATGCTTGATGAACTTAGTGGTGCCACCATTTTCTCTAAAATTGATTTGCGTAGTGGCTACCACCAAATCCGCATGGCTATTGGTGATGAATGGAAAACGGCATTCAAGACCAAACTTGGTCTATATGAGTGGCTTGTTATGCCATTTGGTCTATCCAATGCTCCATCAACTTTCATGCGCCTCATGAATCACATCTTGCGTCCTCTCATTGGCAAGAGTGTGGTTGTCTATTTCGATGATATTCTCATTTATAGCAAAAACCTCGAGGACCATGTGCAACATGTGAGAGAAGTCTTGTGCATCTTGCGTCATGAAAAGCTTTATGCTAACCTCCCCAAATGCACCTTTGCTCAAAACAAATTGGTTTTCCTTGGCTTTGTGGTTTCCGCTAATGGGATTGAAGTTGATTCTTCCAAGGTAGAGGCCATCCATAATTGGCCTACTCCTACAAATGTTGGCCAAGTCCGAAGTTTTCATGGCCTTGCCGGATTTTACCGCTGCTTTGTGAAAGACTTTAGCACCATTGCTTGTCCTTTGAATGAGCTTACCAAGAAGAATGTTCCGTTTGTTTGGGGCAAGGCCCAACAAAATGCTTTTGATGAGTTGAAGAAACGCCTTACCGAAGCTCCCCTTCTTGTTCTTCCAAATTTTGCCAAAACTTTTGAGATTGAGTGTGATGCAAGTGGGCTTGGTATTGGTGGTGTTCTTATGCAAGAGGGCAAACCCGTGGCATACTATAGTGAGAAGTTAGATGGCGCACGCCTCAACTATCCTATATATGACAAGGAGCTCTACGCTTTGGTTCGTGTTCTTGAAGTTTGGCAACACTATCTTTGGCCAAAAGAGTTTATCATTCATTCCGACCATGAGTCTTTGAAGTACTTGAAAAGCCAACACAATTTGAACAAACGTCATGCAAAATGGGTTGAGTTCATTGAGTCCTTCCCGTATGTCATCAAATACAAGAAGGGCAAGGACAATGTAGTGGCGGATGCTCTTTCCCGCAAAAACACCCTTTTGTTGACTCGCTTGGATTTTCACGTTTTGGGACTCGAAGAGATCAAAGAACTCTATACTTCCGATTCTTTCTTTGCTCCGATATTTGAAAAGTGTTCCATTGAACGAGGACTCGATGATTTCTATTTGCACCAAGGATTCTTGTTCAAAGGGAACAAACTTTGTATCCCTATGTCCTCGCTTCGCCTTTTGCTCTTACAAGAATCGCATGGAGGTGGTCTCATGGGTCACTTCGGAAGAGAGAAGACTTACGCCATGCTCTCGACCCACTACTATTGGCCAAGAATGTACCGCGACGTGGAACGCCTTTGCCGCCGGTGCACCACTTGCTTACAAGCTAAGTCTACCTCTAACCCCTATGGTCTTTATACACCATTGCCTATACCTCATGCACCATGGACGGATATTAGCATGGATTTTGTTCTAGGATTGCCTCGCACTAAGCATGGTCATGACTCTATCTTTGTGGTAGTGGATAGGTTCTCTAAGATGGCTCATTTCATACCTTGTCATAAGAGCGATGATGCTTCACACATTGCTTCGTTGTTTTTCAGGGAAATTGTTCGCCTACATGGAGTACCGCAAAGCATTGTGTCGGATCGAGACGTCAAGTTCATGAGTTATCTTTGGAAGTCGCTCATGGCAAAGTTTGGAGTGAAGCTCTTATTCTCATCATCTTCACACCCTCAAACCGATGGTCAAACGGAGGTGGTCAATAGAAGCCTCTCCACTCTCCTCCGCATCCTCGTGAAGAAAAACTTGAAGTCATGGGAGGAATGTCTTCCACACGCGGAGTTCGCCTACAACCGCGCCAAGCACTCGACTACATCAAGGAGTCCCTTCATGGTCGTCTACGGGTTTGAGCCACTCACGGCACTCGACATGCTCCCGCTCCCCCTTCATGAGCGGATCAACATGGACTTCGACAAGCGCACCGCCGCCGTCAAGAAACTACATGAAGAGACAAGAGCAACAATTCAAGAACATGTGCTTCGTCAAGCTACAAGACTCAACGCCAAGAAGAAGGAACGCATCTTTGAGGAAGGCGACCTCGTTTGGATCCACCTCCGGAAGGAAAGATTCCCCCGTGAACGCAACTCAAAGCTCAAGCCAAGAGGAGATGGCCCCTTCAAGGTCCTCAAACGAATCAACAACAACGCTTACGTCATCGACATCCCCACCTCCAAGTACTTGGTGAGCAACACGTTCAACGTGTCGGACTTATCGCCATATCATGAAGATGAAGAGGAACAAGAGTCGAGGACGACTCTTTCCCAAGGGGGGGGGGAGATGATGCGGGGTGGCCTTCGGACACCTCCACACCAAGACCAACAAGTCCCCCAAGAGGACCGATGACACGAGCCCGAGTCAAGGCTCTACATGATGAGGTGAACTCGCTCCTCACCACCCTTGATCTTGGTACACCTTTGGACGGATTGCTACCTCATGCCGACGTGCTATGTATCATTAGGTACAAGGAGCATCAAGACCACGGAGAGGAGGACAAGCCAAGGTCAAGGGAAGGAGAGGAGCAGGCTGGACGCGAAGATGGACATGGAGGCTGGACCGGAAGTCGCCGAAGAGCGCAAGGAAGAGAAGATGGACGGCCGATCCGAGAATCCGGTCGACCGGCCTCCTGACCGGGTCACCCGGTCCACAGCCCGGTCTGACCGGCCTCTGACCGGGCCGCCCGGTCCGAAGCCGGGATTTGCGCTCGTGACATCCGGACGCCATCCGGGGGACTTGGAGCCTCGTCCGGTCGCCGCCCGGTCCCGAGCCCGGTGCGAAGCCGGCCGCCCGGTCCACGAGCCCGGTCGGCCGGCCCCACGACCGGCCTGCCGGTCACGAGCCCGGTCGACCGGCCTCCGACCGGCTTCGCACGACTTAAGTTATATTTTCGGCCCAAACTTACCTTTTCGGCCTGTGATGCCTTGTAAGACTATAAATACCCCCAGGACGCCCCTTTAGCTCTTTAGACTTATTTTGAACTCAAACCCTAACTTTGAGCTTAGTCTCCCTTGGGTATCATCCCTCTGTAATCAAGGCACCTTGGTTGTTGACTTAGATCTTGTTGAAGGAGATTCTAGTACTTGTTACTCTCTCTCCTTCCCCAAGCTCTTCTTCTCCAATCCCAATCTCTCTCCGGGGAATTCTACCGCGTGTCTCTTCCACGGAGATTCTATTGGCGTGGTCCATCGAGCCACGGAGGTAAGCATCGGGTGTATCGGGTTGGTGTGCGTGCGTGAGTCTCGGAGTTCCTCGTGCCCGTCGTGTTCTTCGTGTTCCTCGCGTTTTCCCATCTCCCCCTTTGGTCTCGAGGTCAATCCGCAAGATCGGGCCACACACGGGGTCTTAGACCTCATCAAAAACCACAAACAACGCAACAAATCCTGAGATCCAAATTCGAGCTATTTTTTGGGGAAATTTTTTTGGGGAATTTTATGGGAGAGATTGGTGGAATTGGAGGGTCAAATCCGTGGTAACCTTTGCTCAGATACCATATGATGCGGGCTAAGCCCGAGGGTGTGCCCAATCTTCACGGTTTGACCCGGGTGAGTGTGATTGCGGAGGGGGATTCGCGGGGAAGTGGATGAACGCGAAGAACACGATACAAATACACGCACACACATAATCGGTTTGTCCTCGTTGGCCCGAACCACCAACTCGATAGAAGTTGCAAGGAAAAGACCTTTCGGTAGAAGTCCCGCAAAAAGATCGACAAATCGAAGATCCTATGAATCTAGAAGGGTGAAAAGACCAAACTCAATAGAAGTGCAAGCAAAAGACCAAATAGGTAGAAGTGCAAGCAAAGATCAAGATTGGTAGAAGTCACCAAAGAGATACAATAGGATTCGATAAGGAGCCCGGGTGGTACAATAGGAATTAACCTAAGGTGGGGGTTTCCCAAATCCACTAGGGGATAATAGAGGCATAAGCCAATTCATCTAAACATCATCTCTCCCTCATGAAGGTGGGGGTAGGTGTCTATTTATAGGCAAGGGGATGAAGGGGTAAGTTACAAGCCAAAGGGGGCTGAGATCTGGTCGAGGTTCGATGGGGCGGAAGTTCCGGCCGTCCCGGGCGGAAGTTCCGGTCCCGGGCGGAAGTTCCGGCCATCAGGCGGCGGAAGTTCCGGCCACAGCTCTGCTGTGCGAGCATCTTCAGTCTTGACAGCATCTGGGCGGAAGTTCCGGCGATGTTGGGCGGAAGTTCCGGCCTGGAGCGTCCAGCGCTTCTTTCTCCTTCTCTTCCATGCTTCCGTGACATCGGCCTTGCGTCCTCGGGTCTCCATGGCATCCTCTCTTCTCCCCGTACTTGTCGTCGAGTTCCTATCATCAAGATATGACGGGGTATGAAGTAGTATATCGTCCCAAATAGGCGATTCGAGGCACGCGTAAAGGAGAAGATTCACCTTAGCGTGCCGTCTTGGCGATGAAGCACATGATGCGGTGAAGACCGAAGGTCGCCCGTATCACTGTCGCCAATGGAACAGCTCTCAACCCTGCAAGATATTCGCAACTCCACACACTTGCGCACGTAGCCGCCGATCACGAAGCGGTAAGTTGCAACCGTCTAATTCCCAATGGAACAGCATATCACACAAGACTTTCAGGGTATACACCAAATCAATGCAATATGGTGTAGAGATTCAATAGAGTTGCAAAGAAATCAACTATGAACTAGGGTTTTATCTTAAACGTGGTCTAAATCTAATTTCGGGGCGTCCTAGGCACTTATATAGGGGTTCAGGACGACCAGAAGTCGAAAATACACATAACCGACCCAGATTGGATCTGGTCGAGACAGACTCGGACTCGGCCGGTCTGGGGACCGATCGACCGGCCTTGGGACCGGGTCATGACCGGGCCAAGGCGGTGTCACGCAGTACACCCGCCCCGGATGACACCAGTGTGAATTCCGGTCGGAACCGGGCGCAACCAGCGTGGGGGCCGGTTGGACCGGGCCTGTGACCGGGTCGGCCAGCGTGGCGGCCGGTCGGACCGGGCCTGGCACCAGTCTGGACAGCTTCTTCTTCCTCCCTCGCGCATGCCTCCCGCTCCTCCCTCGCGTGTCCATGGGATGTCTTCATGTCCAGCTCCATGTCCAGCTTCACGTCCAGCTGCTCCTCTTCTCCTCGTGCGATGCTTGCTCCATCTTCATACCTGATCATACATAAGTAATAGGACTTAGGCAGTATACAGTTATCATCGATCAAAGTATCACTTAGGAACAAGTTCACATGTTGTTTGAGTAGCTTCGCACGAGCTCTTGTCATAGGTCCAATCCTAACTTCATTGGACTTGAACTTCACATCAGCATCGTCTTCATCTTGCAATGACGGAGGTAGTAGTGTAGTAGGGATGTCCTCATCAAAATACGTCCCGGGGAGGGCCTCCTAGGGGTGCTAGTGGAGATGTTCTAAGGATTGATAGGTCACACGATCTTGAAATAGGCATGGTGGATGGCAAAACTTCTCATTTACGGTAAGAAGGACGCGTGTGTGGGAACCACTTTCCCAGGTTGGACGTGGCTCCTGCAGGATCTGCTTGTCGCCATCTTTGGGGAGCTAGAGATCCCCGACCTCCTCCACTCAGGTGCCCTATGTACGTCCTAGCGCTCCGCGTACCGCACCTTCCGCGGTTCCTCCGTCTCCCGTCTCAGAAGCAGTCGTCGTGTCGCCAGCGCCTCCTCATCCTCCGATGAGGCCATGAGGGTGCATGGTTAGCCCGTCCACTCATCTATTTCTCTGTTATTTGGAAGGATGGAGTGGTGTGTGGTCAGGCCTCAAACGAAAAAGAAAATGTTTGATCTACATTCAGACATGGATGGATTGCTGATTAACTTCCCAGATTCGGAGGACCAAAAAAAAACGCGATGGACGCAAAAGGCGCATGAGGTACGAAAATGGACGTGGCTTGCCGGCGTCCCAAGCCGTGCGGCCACGAAATGTGGCCTCCATCGGACGGTTCGTCGAAAAACGCCGTGTTTGTGTGTTTCCATAGGAAAAATAAATTGCAAATACGGAGAATCTGACCCGTGATACTCGCATCCTAGTGATACAAACACCCCGTCCGCCGCCCAGCCCACCATGATCTCCATCCTCGACCTCAAACCCGTCACCGCCATAGGAGAAAATATAATGCCATACGATGAGCAGTGCCGCCGGGATGACCACATGCGACTTTTAAGATGAGCAACCTCGCCGAGTAGCCGTGGCGACCTTCGAGAAGAGGCACATGGATGGAAGGGACGGCGCATTGATGTATTAGTTAGTGTCTCCCCAGCAAAAACCATGTCGCATGAATCTTGTGCACCCCTGGCGGCACTACGATGTCTTCTACCCGGCGATGAGACACCCTTTTAGCACGCAAGGTTCCTTGCCATTTTTGCCAAAGAAGAGTTTCCTCCGGCAGTCAATCCGGTAAAGAGCAGCCATTTCTTCGCCGGCCATATCACCAGTAACGCCCAATGGCTGCTGAGCACATGACTTTTTTTTGTCCGTCCCACAGAGAAATTGAGAATACGGGCAAATACGGTAATATTTGGCCTTTCTGTACCAAAATCAATCGCAGAGCAAGTCGTCGACTCGCAGCCATGTCTTCATGCTCCAATGTCCAATCATCTCCGAGCCAAATACGTAGCCACGGGCCAGCACGGCCATCGTTTCCCGCCAGTGCAACTCCCTCCAACCTGTTAGTCCTATACGGCAACCACCTGCTCCTGATGAAAACGCGAGAGAAGCGCAGGATGGAGGCCACATATCATTGGCGCACGGACGGTCGCACGGCGCCAGGCCACGTCCACAAAAAATGCAACCTACTAAGAAGTAAAGATAAAAAAACTGCCCAATCCTTGAGCTAGATTAATGCAGAAGAAGAATGAAAACTACCCGGTGCATCCAAATATTTCTTTCCTTTTCCGGAAGAGAAGAAAAGATAAAAATCGAGACATTAATTCTCCACCATTTTTTTTTCGTCTCCTTCTTCGTACTAGTACTCAACGATGAGATTGCTTACCCACATATGCCATGTGGTTAATTCTCCACCATTTTGCATAACCTAATTAATTCTTTCCTTGTCTTATCGATTTGTTTCTCTGGTTTTGGAATTTCGAATACGTGTGTGAGATCAGATGTAGATCGTACGGTGTAGACATGTTAAAGGAAAATGATTGGATTCCACCGGGAGCTCACGCGCGCTGCAACCTCCTGAAGCCTGACCGTGCGATGGCTCCATCGTGTGGATGTCCGTGGCTCACTCGACGCCTCCTGCTCAGTCGTCCCAACCTTATCGTTTCACCCGATGCCTCGTGACTGCGCGCTGCTACTCTCACCCACCGAGCGCCGCCGCCGCCGCTGCTCCTCTCCCTTGCCGAGCCCCCGCCGCTGCTCCTGTCCCCCGCCGAGCCTGCTGCCTCTCCTCCCCCAAGCCCCGCTGTCTCTCCTCTCCCCGCCGAGCGCATCCGTCGCCATGGAGCACTCACGTTTTCTGCAGATCATGGAGCCGAGGCGGAGGAAGCTGGCGGAGGAGGCCAGCAACGGGAGCCTCCCTGCACGAGCTCGAGCACCAGCGCGGGTGGCTGCTCTGCCGCCGGGGAGGGAATCACAACGCGGAGGCCGGTCGACCTGCGGCACGCCCGCATCGACCGTGGGGATCTCCTCCTGGTGGGGGTTGGAGGATGTTGGCGGCGCGACCGAGATGGGCTTGGCCCCTCGGCACGACGGCAACGGTCTAGGACGACGGCAGGCATAGAGCGAAGTGGTCGAGCTGGAGGGTGAGGTGGGGTAGCTACCCCGGCGTCCGCCGTCGCTAGAGATTGTAGCGGAGGCCCGAAACCACTGACGAGGTATCCTCGTGGCATAGGCGATGCAGGCTCCTACGATGAGGTCTTCCACGTCGTTGCTTCCCCGCCGTGCTCTCCATCCTCTCTAGCACTACGACCTCATTTCGTCCTCAAGGCTGGCAACCACCGCCACGAGTTTCTCCGCCCATCGCTGCCATGACCGCCTCTTCCCCAAGCCGTCTCCAAGAGTTTGCTGCCTTAGGCCTGCGGTGTTGCTACCTGCATAGGCCGGTGTTGCTATCTTAGCACTCCGACATTGCTAAGGGGGAGGGCAAATTTTTGCTACCCTATCTGTAAGGCACACTTTGCTACCCTAGCCGTAAGGCATTGCTACCAGCGGCTTCTGGCGTTGCTGTCCTGGGCGGACGGCGTTGCTGCAACCTCGGACGGCTCTGTTCCCGGCTGCAGGTGAGGTCTCCGTTGATGTCTTAAGAGGATTTGCAACATATGAATAATTTTTTTTGCTACAATTTATTTGTGGTTTTGCTACATCTGCACAATATGTTTTGCTACGAGGTCTTCGGTGAAGTCGCCAGCGAGGTCTCCGGTGGTCTGTCCAGCGAGCTCAGCCTCCTTATTTTATTTTTTGGATGAACCGTTTTTGCTACACTGAAGCAAAAGCGAGAATTTTTTTGCTACCGGGCAGCAAAAAGGACACGTGTCAGCACGGGAAGCAGGAGGCTGGGAAATCAAATCCCCCGGAAGATTCCTAGCACTGCCCATATGTTTAACATCAAACATTTTTTATGAACGTACGGGCTAATCTATACCTAATAATAAAGGAGCTAAGGTTTCTGCCAAAATTTTCGTCCAACTTTTTTTTAGACCATTTTGCCCTCCCACCAAACTACATATTACTGCACAATTGCCATCCTAGGTACCGGTTCGGTAGTTCTTTTATGTCCATCCTAGGGTGGACGAACGAAGCCTCGTGCAAAGCTGACGAACAGCCCAATTCCATCTCAATCTTAATCGGGCCAATTCACGACCGAACCGATCGATTCCTTTCCGTCTAGCATCTTTTTATATTCTTTTTGTTAGTCCCACCTCGGGTCCTTATAAAGAATTCCACCGGTTTAAATAGACGCATCTTAACTGGATTATCACCAAGGTGTCCAAAATAACAACCAACAGGTTGGCTCGAGAAATTAACTGGACGGCGGCACAAAGAGGATTCGGCACATCCAGCGGTGTTGGGGTTGAGAGAGCCCGGTGCGCTCGCCCAGGAATTCGGCGAGGAAACGCGGCTCTAGGCCCCGCCGTTACCGGGAGCAAAGGACGGCGGGAGATGGAAGAAATTCGCCTGTGGGGAGAAGGCCGGCGGCAGAGAGATGCTGCGGCCTCGGCCTGAAGTTGGCGGGAGAGAATGGGATGCGGAAGCTTCGGCAGCCAGAGTGTGCGAGAGAGAGTTGAATGAGGAAACAGGACGCGTGCGGCGCGCTAGCGGAAGAAGGCAGGAAGCGACCTGCTAGGGCAAGGTCTGGTACTCTCGCGAGCGTGGGAGTTAGGTGGGCTGGCTGCTGGCCCTTGGCCTGTCTGGGCCGAATCTTGCCTATTTTTCCTTTTTACAAATGAAATTATTTCTCGATTTTAAAGGCTAAAAATGCAATTTAGAAAAATTCCCTAGCTATGATAAATTTGTTTGCCAATAGATTATGTGGGCTTGCAAATTATTTTTTAGATGCTTCTTTCTATGCTTGTAAATTATGTTTACATGTGATCAAGATCTCTTTAAATCACTATTGGAGCCGATCTATTATCTTTCTTTAATCTGCTCTGCCATCAGCCATAGTGGCGTGGCTGCGGTGGTTGCCGCCAGTCGGTCCGACGATCATAGGTACTCGAGCGACCTCCTACATGTGCGGCAATCAGGCTCATCCAAACTACCGAAATCTAGGGCCCTGCTCCGCTGTCATGTGTGCCCGACCGACGATGCGTTCGCCACACACTATTTCTGCCGAAAGGGAACGTCTGCTGGAGACAGTTGTTAGCGGTGTGAATAGTCGGCAATGCTCACACATGCTATTGGCTCTACGCGATCGGCAAGCATCACCCATAGTGTATATACGTAGATTTTTCTCTCCCGCTGCAACGCACGGGCCTGTTTCCTAGTCTATACCTAATAATTTATCTCTACTACTTATAAAAAGATTAAAGTGGTTCCTTATTCTGCCACTAGCTTCGTCGTCCCGCACGATACGTCAAAAGCTTTGTCGTCCCGCATGGGCTTATTTGGGCTGAAGCCCAGCTACTTCGTCAGAGTGGAACTGAGGCCTAGCAGGCAAAACCCTCGATTCCGTCGTGCTCTCATCCACGGTCTCCATCGCCGCCCTACTCCACCTCCTGCCCGTCGGCCGTCGCCTACCCCACCTCCTCCCGTTGCCGGCGAACCCTCGCGCCGCCTCCCAACCTCCTGCACGTTGGCCACCGCCCTCCCCCAGACCCCCCGCATGCTACCGGAGGGCCCTAACGCCACCTCTCCGTCTCCTGCGCGCCGCCAGCGTACGTCCGTTCCGCATCCCAAATTCCTCCGGTCCCAGCCATGGTCGTTTGAGCACGAAATCGCTGTCTCTTGGGTCGAGCGCTTGGGCGCCACCGCTGTAATTCCTCACCGAGTTGATTGCGATCTCCGGATTGCTCCCTGCGGACGACAAGGAGTAGTCCGATCTCCGGATTGCTGTTGCCGTTGGACTGGATTGTCGTCGCCTCTAGACTGGGCTGACACACCCCTCCTGGCTTCCCAAACAAGCAGGCCCAGGATTCCCCTCGAGCAACCGTTGGATCCCCGTCTACATGATATACAACGGTTGTTTGTGCCAATACTGCATCTTTGATCAATTGATCTGTCTGTTCCATCCGTTAATTTTGTTGCACTTCACGGGTTGCAGAAAGCGACGCAATGAGAGGGGATGAATCCTGTTAGAAGTTGCTTTCTTGATCTATTTACTGTCAGGTAAATTACTGGGTTATGTAATTCCATTCCGAAAAAAAAACTGGGTTATGTAATTAAAGTTCATGCCGATCAATCCACTCATAATTTATTTTTGACATATATACGACAACATCGAAATAAGAGCCAGTGGATTAGCGAGTCTTTCATCCCAACCTATCGAAATAAGTGTTTATGCCTCCAATTTTATTGTACAGGAAACTGGTGAAAGAAGTGTTGCACGGTTGGGAATTATAATCTTCGCTGGTCAAATAACAAGGAACTCCCTTTGGTCTAAACTTAAGGTGATTTTTTTCCATGTTATGTAAATTCTAAGAGTATCCATAGAAATGTGATGCCATGTAGACTAATTTGTCATCCTAGATCCAGTTTTAGACATTATTGTATTCCTTTAGTACATGTCAATTTCTGGTCATGTATATGATTTAATTCCGAATCAGTTAAAATAGTGGATCCGGATTTTGGCTTCCATGTTGCACTCATTAAACTGAGAGCAGCTAAAACAAGCAGAAGGTATATTATTCAAATCTCAATAATTTGGCGAGTTTACTTCTTATAAGTTGCTTCGATATTTGTTTGATCCAGGTTGTACCATAATGCATGAATTTTGGTTAGCTTCCTTCCGTCCCTTTTTATTAGATATATCAGAGACATGCCCGTATCAGCGAACAGAAATTTTGTTTACTTGCTTGCATTGTATACGATTGACTAAATGTTTGTAACTGTTCTTCAGCCATTTATTCTCCCCTATGTAAGTTTTATAAGAATCAATATTGAAGTGTTATTTATGCATGTCTTATCATACAGGTGGCCTAGCACAAATCGCTCGATAACAATGGTGTTGTTGCACCTCTCCATAGTCTTCCTCGCGCTCCTCCTCTCGACCACGTTGATGTGCCCCTTGATACCAAATCCAAGGCGTGTATCCCCGCCGTCATCGGCAGAGCGGCATCGACGTGCTCGCTTCGCTGCTGCTTGTGGTGCCACTTCCGCCAACGCATCTAGCATGGGTAGGTGAGCATTATCCTCCTTCCCATCGGGTAGGCTTCTCTTCTCTTCCACCCAAGGCGCGTCCGTCGTCGATAAGGGTGAGGCTAGACACTGATAGTATCTTGGGTTGTATCTCTACAGTTAGTCTAGGTTTCACATAAGCTGGGTTTAAGCTGATTTTTTGTTTCTTAGTTGGACCTAGATCCAGGAGTTTCTTCCCCTTCTAGCAAGGGTGGGGCAGGGACATCACCTTGGCACTGCACGACATCATACTCTGTCATTGGCACTCCCGGGCGGACAGGTAGAGCAAGCAACTCAATAGGTCTGAACTTTAGTGTGTAGAATTTAGGTAGTTTCTGAAAGAGCGGCACCTCTTAGTGTTAAGTATGGAATTTAGTTTTTTCTCATTATTGCAAATAATTTACATGTGATATTTGGGTGATAGAGTCTGCATGTTCATGTTTTGGGCGCCTGTTTGGATTCAGTCGCTGGTAGCAAGGAAAATAACCCTTGGTGGTTACATTTTCATGCAAGTACAAAAATTGCAATATGAAATCAAAATGTTGTGGTTTCTAGATATGTTATATGTCAAATGTTCTGGTCACGTTCCTTTCAGAATTTCTGCCCCTCCACTAGCTCTATTTGAAATATTTTACACACGGTTTTCATTGCCATTAAGCTGTTCGAAACACGATTTGCATTGCCATCATGTTGTTCGAAATATCAATTACAACGAAGTAGAGGCTGATTTCAATGAAGTTTGATGCTTTGGTATTTTTTGTTTCCTCGCGAAAAACTTCGAAGTTAGAAATTGAGATGACTGCAATTATTTGCTTAATGTGATTAAATTAAATAAAGGGCGTACAATAGAATCATATAATTCATCATGTATTTCAGGTGTTGATAAGTGACATGGATTTTTTTATAGATAATCATTGTTTTATCTGCTCTTGCTATATTATAGTCACCATCTTCGAGTTGCGAAGCCGTGGCTGTTAGCAAGAGTAGTTGCAGTGATGATTAAAGTTCATGTTCGATTTAGCAGTGAGAAATTTTGGGTAAATTTCCTTTGTAGATTTCACGACTGGAGGCTAGGGGAGCACAAGAACCAGGTGCTATCATCTGACGAAGGAGCTTTGGCGTGTTCGGCACCCGTGCGTGGTGGCACTCTGAGCTGCTTCTCCTTGGCCTGGAAGAAGGCTCTTCTCCTCTTCCACGGTTAGTCAGTATCAAATCCGCATGGCCATCTTGTTTCCACTACTGCATATGGGACGTTTGGCATGTTGTACTCCATTGACGAAAGACCAGGTGGTTTCAGTTCAAGTTATTCAGTTAGACAAGGTAGTTTTAGCCAAACTCAGAGATATCTATCCTTCGCCCAGCTCACACTTATTATCATCTGGTTTACACTTTACACCCATCTAAGATGTGGTGCTAATTGCTACATGTACTCAGGAAGTAGAATTAGTTCTTTCATTTTGATTTAGAGTAGGGTAGAGTGGATTTAGGTTTCCACTATTAATTTTTCTGCAATGTTCGATTTTTTGTGTATCTTGGGAACGTATTACTCTTTGTTTGCTGCATTGCAAACAATGGTTGTTGAACATGTTTGGCTCTGTAGTTAGGAGGGAGAAATTAATTATTAAGCGATACTATGGCTGGTTGAGCTAGATCTATTGTCTGATGTTTGTTTCCTGTTGTTCTGCAACCAGTTAGGCCTGAAGTTAGTGAGTCTGGAAGTGCTTTAGCGGTTGATGCTCTCTCCGTGGTTAAACGTGTTCTACTAGCAAAGAAGTACGGTGCAAACATTATTGTAGCTGGTACGATCTCAGTTGTTCTGAAACACTGTTATTTCTTTGTTTAGCTCTTGAGCATATTCGTTTACATAGCTTAATTTTCTTTTACATCTACTCTCAATTTCAGTGATGATAAGCCAAAGGAATCATTCCCGGAGCATTATACTCAAATGTCAAGCATTAGATGGCACCTTTCTGAAGGTTCGAACCATTTCAATACAATGACTACTTAGTCAAGTGGGGTACAAATATGAATCAGTCCATGCAAGATCAAATTGGCTATAAGTTACACGTGAGTGAGATAGAACTTTTGCTAGCTTGCCAAATGCACTTTCTGCTTATTCATGTGCGCTTCCTTTTAGAGCATCATGAGAATCATGTTCTGTTTTTCTTCATTTCTTGATTGCAATAGAGTTGTCTTGATGAGGTCTAAGACCCCGTGTGTGGCCCGATCTCGCGGATTGACTTCGAAACCAAGGGGGAAGATGGGAAAACGCGATGAACACGAAGAACACGACGGGCACGAGGAACTCCGAGACTCACGCACGCACACCAACCCAATATACCCGATGCTTACCTCCGTGGCTCGATGGACCACGCCAATAGAATCTCCGAGGAAGAGACACGCGGTAGAATTCCCGGAGAGAGATTGGGATTGGAGAGGAAGAGCTTGGGGAAGGAGAGAGAGTAACAAGTACTAGAATCTCCTTCAACAAGATCTAAGTCAACAACCAAGGTGCCTTGATTACAGAGGGATGATACCCAAGGGAGACTAAGCTCAAAGGTAGGTTTGAGTTCAAAACAAGTCTAAGGGGTAAAGGGGGCGTCCTGGGTGCTTATATAGTCTTACAAGGCGACACGGGCCGAAAAGGTACAAGTGAAACTGGTTCGGGCCGAAAAGGTATCTTTAGTCGGTCAGGCCGGTCAGGCGGCCGGTCAGACCGGACCTGGGACCGGACAGTCCGGTCGCCGACCGGGTCCTGGACCGGGCTGCAACCGGGCGGGGTGCCGAGGTTACTGGATGGCGCCCGGATGGCACCGGTTGGGGAGCCGGTCTGGATCCGGATGGCCCGGTCTGGGGCACGGTTGGACCGGATTCTGGGCCGGGTGACCCGGTCAGGAGGCCGGTCAACCGGGTTCTGGACCGGCCGGCCATCTTCTCGTCCTTGCGATCTTCGGGCGACTTCCGGTCCAATTCCATGTCCATCTTCATGACCAGCTGCTCCTCTCCTCCTCTTGACCACGGCATGTCCTCCTCTCCGGCGTCTTGATGTGCCTTGTACCTAATGACACATAGCACGTCGGCATGAGGTAGCATTCCATCCAACGGGGTATCAAGATCAAGGGTGGTGAGGAGCGAATTCACCTTATCATGTAGCGCTTTAACTCGAGCCCGAGTCATCGGTCCACTTGGGGGACTAGTTGGTCTTGATGTAGTGTCGTCGGTGAGCGGGGCTACATCATCTCCCCCCCCTTGGGAAAGAGTCGTCCTCGACTCGTGGTCTTCCTCATCTCCATGATAGGGTGACAAGTCGGAGACATTGAACGTGTTGCTCACCAAGTACTTGGAGGTGGGAATATCGATGATGTAAGCGTTGTTGTTGATGCGTTTGAGGACCTTGAAGGGACCATCTCCTCTTGGCTTGAGCTTCGAGTTGCGTTCATGAGGGAATCTTTCCTTCCGGAGGTGGATCCAAACGAGGTCGCCTTCTTGAAATATGCGTTCCTTCTTCTTGGCGTTGAGGCGGGTAGCTTGACGAAGCACATGTTCTTGAATTGTAGCTCTTGTTTCTTCATGAAGTTTCTTGACGGCGGCGGTGCGCTTGTCGAAATCCATGTTGATCCGCTCATGAAGGGGGAGCGGGAGTATGTCGAGTGCCGTGAGCGGCTCAAACCCGTAGACGACCATGAAGGGACTCCTTGATGTAGTCGAGTGCTTGGCGCGGTTGTAGGCGAACTCCGCGTGTGGAAGGCATTCCTCCCATGACTTCAAGTTTTTCTTCACGAGGATGCGTAGAAGGGTGGAGAGGCTTCGATTGACCACTTCCGTTTGGCCGTCCGTTTGCGGATGCGAGGATGATGAGAATAAGAGCTTCACTCCAAACTTTGCCATTAGCGACTTCCAAAGATAACTCATGAACTTGACGTCTCGATCCGACACAATGCTTTGTGGCACTCCATGTAGGCGAACAATTTCCACGAAAAACAATGAAGCAATGTGTGAAGCATCATCACTCTTATGGCAAGGTATGAAATGAGCCATCTTAGAGAATCTATCCACTACCACAAATATAGAATCATGACCATGCTTAGTGCGAGGCAATCCTAGAACAAAATCCATGCTAATATCCGTCCATGGTGCATGAGGTATAGGTAAAGGCGTGTAAAGACCATAGGGATTGGAAGTAGACTTAGCTTGAAGGCATGTCGTGCAACGGTTGCAAAGGCGCTCGACGTCCCGCTTCATCTTCGGCCAATAATAGTGAGTGGATAACATCGGAAGTGTCTTATCTCGACCAAAATGTCCCATAAGGCCACCACCATGTGACTCTTGCAAGAGTAACTTTCGAAGAGAAGACTCGGGAATGCAAATTTTGTTGGCTTTAAACAAGTAGCCTTTGTGCAAATAGAAGTCATCAAATCCTCGGTCAATGGAACACTTCTCAAATATCGGAGCAAAGAAAGAATCGGAAGTATAGAGTTCTTTGATCTTTTCGAGTCCCAAGACATGAAAATCCAAGCGAGTCAACAAATGGGTGTTTTTGCGGGAAAGAGCATCCACCACTACATTGTCCTTGCCCTTCTTGTATTTGATGACATACGGAAAGGACTCAATGAACTCAACCCATTTTGCATGACGTTTGTTTAAATTGTGTTGGCTTTTCAAGTACTTCAAAGACTCATGGTCGGAATGAATGATAAACTCTTTTGGCCAAAGATAGTGGTGCCAAACTTCAAGAACACGAACCAAAGCATAGAGCTCATTGTCATATATAGGATAGTTGAGGCGTGCGCCATCTAACTTCTCACTATAGTATGCCACGGGTTTGCCCTCTTGCATAAGAACACCACCAATACCAAGCCCACTTGCATCACACTCAATCTCAAAAGTTTTGGCAAAATTTGGAAGAACAAGAAGGGGAGCTTCGGTAAGGCGTTTCTTCAACTCATCAAAAGCATTTTGTTGGGCCTTGCCCCAAACAAACGGAACATTCTTCTTGGTAAGCTCATTCAAAGGGCAAGCAATGGTGCTAAAATCTTTCACAAAGCGGCGGTAAAACCCGGCAAGTCCATGGAAGCTTCGGACTTGACCAACATTTGTAGGAGTAGGCTAATTGTGGATGGCCTCTACCTTAGAAGAATCAACTTCAATCCCATTAGCGGAAACCACAAATCCAAGAAAAACCAATTTGTTTTGAGCAAAGGTACACTTGGGGAGGTTTGCAAAAAGCTTCTCATGACGCAAGATGCATAAGACTTCTCTCACATGTTGCACATGGTCCTCGAGATTTTTGCTATAGATGAGAATGTCATCGAAATAGACGACCACACTCTTGCCAATAAGAGGACGCAAGATGTGATTCATGAGGCGCATGAAAGTTGATGGAGCATTGGATAGACCAAATGGCATAACGAGCCATTCATATAGACCAAGTTTGGTCTTGAATGCCGTTTTCCATTCATCACCAATCGCCATGCGGATTTGGTGGTAGCCACTACGCAAATCGATTTTAGAGAAAATCGTGGCACCCCAAAGTTCATCAAGCATGTCATCTAAACGCGGAATGGGATGGCGGTAACGGACGGTAATGGCATTGATGGGGCGACAATCCATACACATCCGTTGCGTCTCATCCGGTTTAGGCACAAGAATCACGGGAACCGCACAAGGGCTAAGGCTTTCGCGAACGTACCCTTTGGCGAGGAGATCTTGTATTTGACGTTGTATCTCCTTTGTTTCTTCGGGGTTGGTGTGGTAGGCGGCACGGTTTGGAAGCGGAGCGCCGGGTATGAGGTC
Source organism: Lolium rigidum (assembly GCF_022539505.1). NCBI lineage: Eukaryota > Viridiplantae > Streptophyta > Magnoliopsida > Poales > Poaceae > Lolium > Lolium rigidum. The sequence continues at coordinate 199,003,794 of NC_061510.1, read as the reverse complement.
GATGCGGTGTTCGATGCCTCGAAGTGGTGGTAGTCCATGAGGGAGCTCGTCGGGGAAGACGTCTTGAAACTCCTTCAAAAGAGACAACAAAGACGAAGGAATGTTGGTTAAGTCGTTAGTCGCCGATGATGGTCCCTTGCATATGAGGACGTAGTGCAATATGGTGGATGGGTTTGCTTGCACTTCTCTCCACTCGCTTTTGGTGGCTAGGAGGACACTCTTTCGCTCACTCATGTATGGCTTGTGGCGCTCACTTTCCATTTGGTGGGTCGCTCCCTCACCTCTCAACTCACTATGGTGGAAGTGGTGTTGTGCCCTCGCTAGAGCCTTCGCGTTGTCGGCGATGATTTGACTAGGAGTCATGGGGCGCAACTCGAACTTCTTGTCGTTGACCTTGAAGGTGTATGTGTTGGAGAGTCCATCATGTATAGCCTTCTTGTCATATTGCCAAGGGCGGCCAAGCAACATGTGGCACACCGTCATGGGTACGACGTCACACTCAATAGTATCCTCATAAGGTCCAATCTTGAAAGTGACGGTGACGGTATGTTGTATCTTGACGTTGCCCTTGTCACTCAACCATTGGATATGGTAAGGGTGAGGATGCTTGCGGAGAGTGAGGTTGAGCTTCTCACACAACTTGGTGCTTGCAAGGTTATGACAACTTCCTCCATCGATGATGACCTTGATCGACTTGCCACCAATTCCGGCACGGGTTTGGAAGATGTTGCACCGTTGTTCTTCCATATCATGAGGTTGTGTTGTTAGCACCCTTGTGACCACAAGTGAGGGACTTGGGTCATGCTCACATAAGAGAGGATCTTCTCCACATTCTTGCTCATAAGCTTCTTCACTTTCCACGGCGGCTTGCACAAGGGCTTCATATTCATCCTCATCAAGCGTCTCGATATCACCATTCTCCATAGTGATCATGACCTTGGTGTTCTTGCACTCAAACGACTTGTGGCCTTGGGTGCCACACTTGAAGCAAGTGACACTAGAGGGTCCCGTGGATGCCTTAGAGGAGGCGGTGGAGGAGACCGTTTGCTTCATGCTACTTTGGATAGTCGGTTTCTTGGATGTTGTAGAGGACACGTCGGCCTTGGCACTTATAGCATAAGGAGTCGATGTAGTAGGAGGAGTCGATGTAGCGAGCTTGGAGGAGAAATAGGTCTTGGCCTTGGAGTACTTGATGTCCTCAATCACTTGGCGCTCGGCCTTCGACGCTTGGTGGACCAACTCAACCATGTTGGAGTAAGGTTGGAACTCCACAATTCGTTTGATGGGATAGTTGAGGCCATTGAAGAAACGAGCAATGGTTTGATCATCGGACTCTTGGATGTTGGCTCGCATCATAGTGAGCTCCATCTCCTTGTAGAACTCCTCGACGGTCTTGGTTCCTTGCTTCAACTTTTGGAGCTTGTTGAAGAGGTCGGTCATGTAGTGTGTGGGGACAAAGCGAGCATGCATTTCTTTCTTCATTTCTTCCCAAGTGGCAATTGGAGGTTCACCCTTCTCTTCTCGAAGAGTGAGGACTTGCTCCCACCAAGTGTTTGCGTAGTCCTCGAACTCAAGAGACGCCATAGCCACCTTCTTGGCACCGGAGTAGTTGTGGATGCGGAATATCTTGTCAACCTTGAGTGCCCATGAGAGGTAGGCCTCGGCATCTTCTTCTCCCTTGAACTTTGGCATGGTGAACTTGAGTCTTCCAAACATGTTCTCTTCATCCTCCAAGTTTCTTCGACGAGGAGGGGCACCTTCATCTCTTGCGGCTTGAGGAGGAATAGGAGGTCTTCTACGGCCAACCATAGCATTGGGTTGGCGTTGGAGGTGCACACTTGCTTCACTTGGTTCACGGTGAGGATGTGGTTGAAGATCTTGACGAGGTGGTTGACGACGCTCAATGTTGGGTTGCTCGTCTTGATCATGGTGTGGGTCTCCTCTTCCACGTTGGTCATGGCGAGGATGATTGCGGAGATCACGCCTCGGTTGGTCTTGATGTCCATGGCCTTGAGCATCTCCATGTGGTTCCATGTTGTGGAAGAAGTTGTCATGTGGGTGGCCGTCACGCCCATGGTGGGCATTGCCATCCGGTTGAGGACGATCTTGTGGAGGACGTTCTTGAGGACGAGCATGGCGATGGATTTCTCCTCGCCTAGAGTTGGAGCGAGAGTCTTCATGACGAGCATGTGAGCGATGCGGTCGATGATGGTCTTCATGCCTTGAGGAGGAGCTTGAGGACGAACGATGACCATGAGAGTAGTAATCTTGTGATGAGCTTGAGGATGATGAAGTAGAGCGGTGTCGGTGATGACGACCCAAGTTGGTGATGGCGCGCTCGAGGCTATCCATGCGCCGCTCCATGTTCGCATCGTTGGCCGCCATTTGGCCATTCAAGTTGTCCGTAGCTTCGCGAAGGAGAGCCAAGTCTTGGTTCACAACGTAGAAGTTGTGTGCCACTTCATCGTATTGCTCATCGATGCGTGTCTCGAAGAGGGTGAGTTGCTCCTTGAACTCTTGTCGTTGCGTCCATAGGTTGTGTTGAGTAGCCAACCTCTCGGTGTTGCGGAGGACTTCTCCCTCCCTTGCATCATCTCCACTCCTATCCATGATGCAAAGACAAGAACTATGTTGTGTATGTTAGTGGAAGGAGACTACCTCGCACTCTTACCAAGGTAAGATAGTATTGAGGCAATCCACCAAGCCGAAAGCAAGATCAAGTGTATCGGGAACACACGCAAAACCACACGCAAAAGCTAGCAAATATGGTGTTAGGCGAGTGTTGTGGAAAGCCAAAAGACAAATCCAAGATCGAGTATGTTGTTAAAAGTGGGTAAGGTCCAAAAATCCAAATGTCAATGTGAAGATCACTATAAACACGGAAAAGGTTGTGGAACACACACACGAGATAAGCGGGGTTAGTGCAACCAAAAGTGAGCGGAAAAGTGTATGTACGGATGCTCGGTGTCACACTAACACAAGGAGAGGCAAAGCTTCGGTTGCAAAGGAAGAGACAACTAGATTCGCACGCGGCCTCTCTTCTCGTATCTCTCTTTGCTTAAAAGCTTTTTCTCTTTTGTATATGTTGGCACTTGCACTCGTTGTATGTATGGGCGTATGGATGTATGGATGTATGGTGCTACTCGCACTCTTTTTGTGTTTTTGGGGCTTTTTCACGCACTATGTTAGCGTTATCCTCGCTTTTGCTATCTTGCCACACGAGTGTTTGCTTAGGTGCCTTACTCAACACGACACACACACCTCACAATGCGGGGCCACGTGCAATGTCTCGCAACACTAGACAAGCAATGATCGATGGGATAGATCGCAAAAGGAAGAGGGGCTACCAGGTGAAAGCTGCAAGTTATACCTGCGATGGTGGTGGTGGTGGTGGTGGTGGAGATCGCCGGAAGACGAGGTCGAATGAGGGGGCGTTGCTGCGCCCGGTATGGGGCCCGGTTGGACCGGCTCCTGGACCGGCCTGGCCGGTTGGGCGGCCGGTTGACCGGATTCTGGGCTGGCCCGGCCGGTCTGTAGCCCGGTTGACCGGCTGCTCAACCGGATTTCGCGGGCTGGAGCTTTCTCTCTCCTGTTCTTCCCCAAACCAAAACCAAATCGACCAAATCGAAGGGAAACGATGGAATTGGAGGCTAAAAGTTGGGGAAATAGTAGATCAAGCACAACAACACCAGATCCACGGACCAAAACCACTCAAAACGCAACCAAATCACAGATCGGTCAAAAGGCAATTTAGGGCTATTTTTGGGGATTTTTGGAAAATTTTCTAGGAACGAAATCGGGTGGGTGGAGGGTCAAATCCGCGGTAACCAAGAGCTGCTGATACCATATGATGAGGTCTAAGACCCCGTGTGTGGCCCGATCTCGCGGATTGACTTCGAAACCAAGGGGAAGATGGGAAAACGCGATGAACACGAAGAACACGACGGGCACGAGGAACTCCGAGACTCACGCACGCACACCAACCCGATACACCCGATGCTTACCTCCGTGGCTCGATGGACCACACCAATAGAATCTCCGAGGAAGAGACACGCGGTAGAATTCCCGGAGAGAGATTGGGATTGGAGAGGAAGAGCTTGGGGAAGGAGAGAGAGTAACAAGTACTAGAATCTCCTTCAACAAGATCTAAGTCAACAACCAAGGTGCCTTGATTACAGAGGGATGATACCCAAGGGAGACTAAGCTCAAAGGTAGGTTTGAGTTCAAAACAAGTCTAAGGGGTAAAGGGGGCGTCCTGGGTGCTTATATAGTCTTACAAGGCGACACGGGCCGAAAAGGTACAAGTGAAACTGGTTCGGGCCGAAAAGGTATCTTTAGTCGGTCAGGCCGGTCAGGCGGCCGGTCAGACCGGACCTGGGACCGGACAGTCCGGTCGCCGACCGGGTCCTGGACCGGGCTGCAATCGGGCGGGGTGTCGAGGTTACTGGATGGCGCCCGGATGGCACCGGTTGGGGAGCCGGTCTGGATCCGGATGGCCCGGTCTGGGGCCCGGTTGGACCGGATTCTGGGCCGGGTGACCCGGTCAGGAGGCCGGTCAACCGGGTTCTGGACCGGCCGGCCATCTTCTCGTCCTTGCGATCTTCGGGCGACTTCCGGTCCAATTCCATGTCCATCTTCATGACCAGCTGCTCCTCTCCTCCTCTTGACCACGGCATGTCCTCCTCTCCGGCGTCTTGATGTGCCTTGTACCTAATGACACATAGCACGTTGGCATGAGGTAGCATTCCATCCAACGGGGTATCAAGATCAAGGGTGGTGAGGAGCGAATTCACCTTATCATGTAGCGCTTTAACTCGAGCCCGAGTCATCGGTCCACTTGGGGGACTAGTTGGTCTTGATGTAGTGTCGTCGGTGAGCGGGGCTACATCATGTCTGGTATCCTCTCGTTCTCAGCGAGTAATTGTCCATCTCCTAAGAGCTGCCAGATATTTTTTTGCTCCTGATCCACCCATGCTGGAAGAGTACTGATATTGAGAAACTGAAGTCTACAATCTTACGAAGTTTTTTTGGGAAGTATAGGAAAACCTTTAATCTATGAGATACTGGAGAAGCTAGCCAGTAGCAGCATTATATGCTTTTCTAAGATAGCTCTCATTTATTTTCTAGATGCATGTTCTCAGATTATGTCTCTTTTTGTTTTGGTCCTTCCTCTTCACTTCTGTCAAAGTTAAATTAAGCAACTCATTCCATTTTAGCTGTCGCATCTTTGATGAAAAGTAGAAGCACTTTTAGCTTGTTTGTAATGTTTGCGTGTGTGCTCAAATTTTCTACCATTTGTGAGGTAGCCTGTAATTTCCATATACAACTACAAATTACAGATGAACTTTCGTTATATTCCCCAACTAAGGTTCCAGTTCATTGCACTGCTGACATACATTGTTAATATTAGTTTATACTTTTAATAGCTACCCTACTGTAGTCATTTATATTGTCTTGAAGATGAAATTTCTATTATCCAGAAATTTACACTGGCTGATAAAGAACCATTCACGCTTCAGTTTGAATTTTGCAACACTTTCAAATGAAAATTGATTATATGTACATGCTACATAATCTGGGAACCTTTTAACTGTTCAACTGATAGTTCATTAATCATCTTTCATCCTGAACAAATGCATTATTTCTGTATCATCAATATGGATCAACAACGGTTGATATATCGTCAAGATACTAATTTCTTTAATTTGCTGTGAACTCTCATGATAGTTAAAGTCACAGACAGGAGGACTTCATTGGAGAGAAGAAAGTTTGGTGGGAAGGAGAATAGAGGAGTGAGATGTCATGGGAGCACCAATATAAAGCAGTGAGCTTCTCATTACCTTAGTTAGATGACTTGATTTATTATATAGCTACTTGAGGAAGATTTTTCACTACTTCAAAAACGAACCGTGTATTATCCATGTGTTGGTATTATAGCTAGCAGCTGCAAGGTATTAAAGAGATTCTCTTGATAGCAACCATACCCAACCAATAATTTATTCAGTTGAGCATTTCTATTGGCTCCTATAGATGAACGAACAATTTGAAGAAGGATACTTTGAAAGGAACTATTGTATTCCGCGCTGTTATTTTGCTATAGATGTCAAAGCACAGCTGACATGTCAAAATTTCGTATATTACTATTTTTTCTAGCTTCATTTAGTATTTCTATGTATAACTTGGCAATGTGTGGCGTTTTTTTCTCTCGGCTGAAACTTCTGGATGTGTTCAAGTGCGCTGGCATCTTACCCTGATATGTATTGGTCATGCCAGAATGTTTATTTTGTATTTGCTGCATAAAGTATGTGTGACATATGCAGCTGTCTAGCATTTGGTGTATGAAAAAATATTGTTGGTGATTATAATATATATTTTTGGGTATTTGACAAAATAGATGTGATGTTTGACATACAAGAACTTGAAATTTAGGGTTGCAAATATGTGTGATGATATTTATATTAGTCAGCGTGCATTGCACGCAAGCTTACCATAAGTGTTATGATTTGCATTGCTTATCTTTTCAATGAAAGACCTGAAGGCCAACCTTCCTATATGCCACTAGGGAAAAAAGTAATTTTGAAGACAAATCGCTCTCTCAATTTTTACCAACATCCAAGCTAGACGAGCACTGATCGGAAGAAAATAAAACATGTTGCGTGGATGGATAAAGGAAAGAAAATTCTCTTACCAAATTTCTCCTCCAATGCCTCCCGACCCGACGACATCCCCTCCTTCGCCTTCAGATGCGCTGGAAACAACACCACCACCTGTGCCCTCCCTCCGCGATCAGGTGCATTGGACCTCGCCGCCTCCCCCACTGCCCAATGCAAGGGCATCGAGTTCATTGCCTGGCATCGGTTGGGCGAACCTCGACGTGGTGCATCAGACTCTCGCCGCCCGAGGCATCATTCGACGCGTGTTGGCTGCACCCCGACATGCTGCAACCCGGCTGATTCCACGAGCAGGTGCAGGTGACCTGCCCGTATTCTCCATGGAAGTCTGTGCTTCGTCCTCAACCATCAGTCGCCACGCTCTGCGGTAGCTAGGGTCCATGGCAGCGCTGTGGATTTTGGGGATTGAAGGATCGCATGGGTTTGGGATTGACAAGCCGTTTAGCATGTGTGTGTGTGGCTCGCATGCACGCTCGTACACGGAAGCTGCCGAGCTAGGTCGGCTTTCGACCTGGCTTGGTCGTTTCCCTTTTTTCTGTTATTACTTTTCTTTCCGGTGAGTTGTGCATTACATATGTGCATTATGTGCAATGAGAAATAAAATTTGAGTACCCGTGGCAACGCACGGGCATTTATACTAGTCTATACCTAATAATAAAGGAGCTAAGGTTTCTGCCAAAAAGTTTCGTCAATGCTTTTTTTTGGACCGTTTTGCCCTCCCACCAAACCACATAATACAGTAAAATGCCACAGCGTGTACCGTTTCGGAAAATAAAATCGCTCGTCGCTCGGTGGACCGATCGATCGCGCTTTTCCCGCTGGGTGAGAAAAAGGCCATTTCTTGAAAAAAAAAATTCGAATAGTGAGACGCATTAAAATTAAAACGCAATTTGCATTCTGAATTGCTAGTTCTTCTCTTTCAGTATTACGAAATTCCAGTCCCATTAGAATATTCATTGACAGACAATAAAAATAAGGAAAACTCTAATCTAATATAATAGAAAATGAAACGAAACGGTCGACCCAGACATAGACGGTCGACCCAAGTGGATATACGCTATAAAATATATAGCGTAGCGAGCGTAGTTCAATGGTAAAACATCTCCTTGCCAAGGAGAAGATACGGGTTCGATTCCCGCCGCTCGCCCACTTAATTTAGTAAAGTACTATGATAAAAAGTTTAGTTTAGTTGCTGAGAACCATACGCGACCGAAAGACTGATCGCTTCCTTCGTGTGGGCCTTTGATATATCTCGCTGCATCCCCAATCGTTGATATTCTCCTCGGCTCTTGGGCCGCTGGCGCGATGTAATCAAAAGTTGGCCTGATCTTTATTTTTGTTCTCTCTCACGGGCCAAACCTCCACGTTCTAGGCTAGCTTCATTGAGAGCACGATGGAGCATCTCAGCCTAAACTCACGTTTAGTCCCATACTGCTTCCTTATACCTAGCTCTACCGGTTTATATTCTTTGCCAAATTGCCTGAAGTATCAGCAAGCTGATTAGGGAATCACGAGCAGCCACATCGTTTGAAAAAAAAAACGTTGCCCATATATGGTATATGCTAATTAACATAAATGGGATGGATCGATCGTTGCCTGATGCGGATGGTGGTGCATATACGGCCCCGGCGTCATCCTTAGCTTTCTTCAGCGTCTCGAAGGATGCCGAAGCGATGTCACTACAAGAAATGTGTTAACTAATGACCTTCTGACAATGACCACGGATATATTAGTCATAACTCTACGACCATTTTGCAGCAATTGGTCGTAGGCCGTATGGGAGGGTCCAAACCCTAATTTCCTACGACCTTTCAGGTTAGGAAGGTCATAATTGTTTGAGAGGAATTGGTCATGTTGAAAATGATATGGCCCATGACCTTAATTCTGGCCGCTGACGACCAATTTTGATGGTCATACGATCGGTAAGGTTTTTAGCTCTGATGACTAGACTGACACTTCACCACTCTTGCCTACGTGTCAGTAGTTAGGTGTCATTTTCGCTTATGTGTCACTTACTGACAGGGGGACCCACTGGCAGGAAGAGCACCAATTTAACTAATCTGAGCCCACGAGCCTGTTGGGTTTATTGGGCCAGATCGTACCCAGCCTGTTGGGTTTAGTTCGAATGGGCCTGTTGGGTTTAGTTCGAATGGGCCAATCCAGCATCAAATACGCAGCCTGTTGGGTTTAGCCCGAATGGAACTCTACATAATAGAGTTTGGCAAAAATACGCGTTGGTGGGGATCGAACAGAGGACCTCGCGCTCCACCCGAACCAATTCCAACCGCTGAGCTACGAAACTTTTTTTGATTTTATTTTAGATACCACTCTACATAATAACTAAATCCTCCAATAACTGTGTCCTCGTTAACAGACAGGTACACACTCCCGCACTTAGCAGAAAATCAATCCTCCAATAACATGTCTGGTGCGACCGGCGGAAGAGGGGGCGGTGGTGACCGGCGGGAGGGGGGGCGGTGGTGACCGGCGGGAGTGGGAGAGGGGCGGTGGTGACCGGCGGTGCGACCCCGTCCGGTGCTGCGGTTGTTGCCGCCGCTACGCGGTGGCGACCGGCCGGGGCGGGGGCGGAGGCGACAGCCGGTGAGGGGCGGGGGCGGAGGCGACCAGCCGGTGCGGGGCGGGGGCGGAGGCGACCGGAAGCAACCGCAGCGGCGTGGATCCGACGGCAGAAGGGCCATCTCGTTTTGACGGGGTAAGCTGGGTACTGGATTAGGGTTGCTAGTTGTGAGGATTTAGTGCTAGTTCTGGATTAGGGTTGCTAGTTGTGAGGATTTAGTGCTAGTTTCGAATCAGAGAAGCAGAGAAGCAGGATCTAGTTCTGGATTTTGGTTTGATTTAGTTCTGCATGCTGCTGCTACTGTTAGCTCATTGCTAATAGCTCATGCTAATTAAATGTAGAGGTATGCTTGTGAGAAAATGGTGCTTTTGTGTAGCAGGATATTATCTTTGTATTGCTAGGTTTGGTAGAAAACTTTTTTTGTATTCTTAGTGGATTACTGCTAGCTTTGTATCAAGTTATCCAATATGCTAAGCTGTTACATTGTTTTCATTTGGCAGATGGCTGATAGAACATGGATTACTAAAGGAGTGCGAAGGCTTTCCAATGAACACCTCAAGGGAGTGGAAGAGTTCATGCTACATGTTCGCACAGTTTTTGCCGAGGGTGTTCACATCTTTTGCCCATGCAAGCACTGTATGAACAGGAAACAACTACCTCAAGGAAGAGTTGAAGATCATTTGCTCCTTAATGGGATGGCCAGCACATATGATAGATGGATCCATCATGGAGAACCTTTACATGTTGTACCTGAACATGCTGAACCTGAACATGCTGAACCCGAACATGCTGAACCCGATGCACAAGGACACCATGGTGATGATGCTAGCTTTGATTTTATCGAAGATGTTCCGCAAGATGGTTTGGAGAAAGAGGATGGGTTTGAAGATGATAGAATTCCCGACTTGTTGAGGGATCCGTACATGTCCGAAGACCTTGAGGATGGACAGAGGTCATTGTTTGCCGATGTGATAGAAGAGGCGAAGCGAGCAGTCGTTGAAGGGGGTAAATTTTCAAGATTTACCTTCACTGTGAAGTTGCTCCACGTCAAGTCTTTCTATCGGATCAGCAATGCTGCATTCAATGCAATACTCCATATTTTGAACCTGCAGTTCCCTAATAGCTGTGTTCCCAGGTCTTATGATGATGCATTGAGCATAATCCGCAAACTGGGTCTGGGTTATGTTTCGATCCATGTCTGCCCGAATAGATGTGTCTTGTTTCGGAAGGACTATGCCAAGCTTGACAATTGCCCTAAATGCAATGCCTCGAGGTGGATAGATGCAGATGGGAAGAAGCGGATACCGTCGAAGGTTTTGAGGCACTTTCCATTGATTCCAAGGTTGAAAAGGATGTTCATTTCAGAGAAAGGATCGGAGGAGGTGCAGTGGCACAAGATCAAGCGCCAACCTGTGGATAATGAGCTCAGCCATCCAGCTGATGGAGATGCATGGAAGGACTTCGACGATACATATAAAGACTTTGCCGCCGATGCAAGGAACATAAGGCTCGGGATTGCCACGGATGGTTTTAACCCATTTGGAAACATGAGTAACTCCTACAAGTATGTGGCCAGCTTTTGTGGTGCCCTACAACCTTCCTCCGTGGGCATGCATGGACCAGTCAAACTTTATGATGACGTTGCTGATTCCAGGTCCAGAGTCTCCAGGAAAAGACTTCGACGTCTTTATGGAGCCCCTCGTAGAAGAACTGCAGCAGCTCTGGATGGGTGTACGTACCTACGATGCCCTGAGCCGCGATAAATTTGATCTCCGTGCTGCAATCATATGGTGTATTCATGATTTCCCGGCACTGCACACTTTGTGCGGGAGGATCACAGCAGGATATCAGGCGTGTGTGCGGTGCGACAAAGAGCCTTGCTCGAAAAGAATAAGGAACAAGATTTGCTTCATCGGCCATCGCCGCTTTCTTCATCGAACCCATCGGTGGCGAAAAAGCAAAGAATTCAATGGAGAGGCTGAAATCCGCGAGAAGCCGTCGGAATTCACTAAAGAGGAGCTGCAACGAAGCAACTTGACAAGGTCAAGGATGTGAGACCCGGAAAGCTTCAAAAGAAAAGAAAGCGGGAGGAAGGACAATGCTTTAGCCGGAGGTCGTGTTTGTGGGACTTGCCATACCGGTCGAGCTGAAGTTGAGGAATAATCTCGATGTAATGCACATCGAGAAAAACATCTGCGACAACCTGCTTGGGACATTTCTGAACATCGAAGGGAAGACAAAGGATACACTTAATTCAAGGCTAGATTTGGAAGACATGGGCATAAGAAAAGAGTTGCATCTACGGCCTGTTGAAGATGGAGAATCATTTGAAATGCCCGAAGCATGGTATACGATGAGTAAAGAAGAGAAGCTTGCATTCTGTGAATTTATAAGGGCCGTGAGGTTTCCGCACGGGTACGCGGCTAACCTATCCAAGTGTGTTTCTGCCGATGGATGCAAGCTTCAAGGGCTGAAAACACACGACCGCCATATCTTGCTTCAAAGAATATTACCGGCAGTGCCTCCGAGGAATTATGCATCGGGACATATATGAAGCAGCTTGCTGAACTAGGAAACTTCTTTAGAGAGTCAGTGCTGCAAAACCTTGAAGCGAGATGTTCTGGAAAGACTTGAAATGGAAATCCCAGTTATCCTTTGCAAGCTTGAGAAGATCTTCCCGCCATCATTCTTCGATGTGATGGTCCATTTGGCTGTGCATCTACCAAAAGAAGCATTGCTTAGAGGCCCCGTACAAGTATGGTTGGATGTTCCCAATTGAGAGAAGGTTGCTTACATGTAAGCGCTATGTGCGGAACACGGCTAGACTCGAAGGATCAATTGCGGAAGCATATGTTGTTGATGAGTGTCTGACATTTTGCTCAAGGTACTTCGACGATATGGAAACGAGATTTAACCGGCCGGGCAGAAATATAGAGCGGGATGATTCTCATGTTGGTGATGTCTCGGTGTTCAAGCATGGTGTCAACTTCATTGGAGCGTCAGAATACTTGGAGGTCTGGTGCTGAATATGACAAGATGGTTTGGTATGTGCTCCGAAGTTGCCCGGAGGTTCAACCATACATCACGTATGTATCTCTTCATCATCTGTCAACTAAATGCTTATTTGTGAAAGTTTCAAATTTCTTGTGAACCCATATTAGAGATATCTGTTATGAAAGAATTAGCATGCCATGCTCCACGAGATAATAATGACAATAATGTAAATGAACTAAATGCTTATTTGTGAAAGTAGATGCTATCTGCAATTTTCATCTCTTAACATGTAGTGCATATACAACCATTGCAGGCTGTGCAAGGAAGAGTTTTGATGCTAAATCTTGTGAAAGTAGATGAACATTGTTTTGATGCTAAATTTTGTTGCCATTGCAGGCTGTGCAAGGAAGAGTTGCAGCGGCAAGGTGGTAATATAAATGTTGATAAATGGCTTGCGAATGGATTTGCTAAATGGTTTCAGGCTCATGTGAGATCTTTAGCCTTGGTCCAGTTACCACTTGATTTTCTATATGTGCTTTTCACCCTGGGTTATTTGTGCAGATTGGAAATTTGCAAGATATCAGTGCTGATCTGTATGCTTTGGCGTGCCAACCGGACAAGAGAGTGAGGGTGTATTCAGCATGTATTGTTGATGGCGTCCGGTACCACACTGTTGACAGGGAGAAAAATAGGAAGACGCAAAACAGTGGGATTGTTTCCGAGGGAAAACATGACAATGAGTACATTGATTTCTACGGTCAGCTCAAAGGCATCATCAAGTTGCAGTACAACTCCAGTGAAGGCGTCCACCGTTCGGTGGTCTTATTTCGGTGTGACTGGTTTGATCTAGGTGGCAAGAAGAAGACCGGAGTGCGGGATGATGGGCATTTCAAAAGCATTAACACAGTGCAGATGTCGGTACAAGAATGATCCATTTATTTTGACAACACAAGCAACCAAAGTGTTCTATGTGCCGCATACGACTTTGCGTGGAAATTGGCAAGTTGTGCAAAAATTTCAGCATCGGCATCTCCGGAGTGTGGCTGAAAATGAACTTGAAAAGGGAGTCGGTGGTACTGGACTTAGCTACCAAGATGACAACTCAACGGAAGTTCCGCTCGCAAACTAAAGAATCACATGTGCAAAGCATATTGCGAAGGGACCGGGAATGTGTATTAGTTGATGCCGTAGTTGTACAAAAAATTAAGAAGAGGAGGAAGGAGGTAGTGGTTGAGCAGGACGTCGAGGATGAGGAACAAAATCAGCCCGACCAGACAATGTACCAGTACTGCGAGGATGATGAAGGTAACAAGACTGGGCATCGGGTTCCTGTTTTTGGTATCGACGATGATGAGTAATGGATGGATGTCTGCAGCTACAACTTGCTTGTACTCGGGATTTTCTCCTTGAATGCTTGTATTGGGATATTCTTCATGAGTGATTGATGATGTTGTCTGTCTTAACATTGCTTGTACCTGGATGTTGTTTGCTTGTACCGAATGATTCATGAATTATGGTGTTTGGTTGTACTCGAATTATGGATCTCGCAAAGTTTGTTGTTGTTTAAATTATGAATTATGTATTTGCAAGTTCTCGCTTTGTCCTGGATTTGTGTTGCTTCGCTGTCTGTGTCGCTTAAATTGGCACCCGATTGTGTTGTGTAAAATCGGAACTTGCAAAAAAAGTTTTGGTACCTGGGGCACTCGAACCCAAGCACCTCCGAGTCGCTCGAACTGGACGTTACCAATATGCTATAGAAGTGATCTTGTTAGATAGGTAATCCATTCACTTTTATAAGATATAATCTGCTGTGTTGTTTAAATTCAGAACTTGCAAAAAAAAGTTTTGGTACCTGGGGCACGAGCACTCGAACCCAGCACCTCCAGTTCGCCTGAACTGGACGTTACCGTATGCTATAGAAGTGATCTTGTTAGATAGGTAATCCTTTCAGTTTTATAAGATATAATCTGTCGTGTTGTTTAAATTCAGAATTTGCAAGACAATAACTTGAATTTCACCAAACTTGAATTTCATATACATCACCTACGGACCTACAAAGCCATAACTTGCATTACATACCACCAAATAACCATAACACACATTTCATACCACCAAAAGCAACCATAATTCGCATTTCATACCACCAAAAGCAACCATACATAGTACCAAAAGCAACCATAGATGGTGCTCCAAAGTGACCAAAAGCAAGAGCTATACAGCCCATAAGATCCAAACCTAGCTATTACAGGTACTTAAGATCCAGCCAACATCTACTTAGAAGTTTGATTACAAGTACTTAGAGAATGCAGCCTAGGTCATTACTTGAGTTCTTTAACGAACAACAAGAGACCATCTTTGGCGCTAACACAGAACCTAAATATGAAGATATCATTTATCTCCATCCTGGTATTCTCCACCACAACTCTCCAGTTTGTTGTGATCTGTGCACCTGCTGCCTTTCCTTTGCCCATGATCATCCTCACTTTCCCACAGCTTTCCTTGTTGGAGAACACTTTCACATTTGCTGGCAGGTCAAGATTCTTTGAGATGTAGGCCTTGCCGAACTTCCTAGTGAAGTACCGCAAAAAAATGGAGCAAGTCACTCGTCAACATATTAATATGCAAAAGCTTGTTCAAGCACATGTAAACAGATCTGCTAGCATAGAAAGGGATTCTACTGCTAGCATAGAAAGGAAATAGAAGCAATGTAAACACTACAGCTAGCATAGAAAGGGTTTCTTTACCATTTTTGCTTTGCCTTCCAGGGTATTTCCTTCCTTCATAGTGCACACGTAGAAAGGAATTGTTGGTTTCAGCATACGAGCTTCATACTTCAAGGTTTTAACTTGTTCAGGATTCATGCTAACACGATTGGGAAACACGCAGTACTTGTCATATGTGTCACGTCCCTTTATCCTGGGACCTACATATAAGGAAAGACATAAGTATTGTACCTATCCTGTAACTATCCTGCATATAAGGAAAGACCATAGAGTGTTACCTCGATGTGTCAGCTTGACAGCACGCCTAGCAGCAGCCTCACTAGCAGCAGCCTCCCTAGCTGCGCGCTTAGCTGCGCGCTTAGCTGCACGCTTAGCTGCACGCTTAGCTGCGCGCTTAGCAGCAGCAGCATCCCTAGCTTTACGACAAGCTGCACCATCATCGTCGGAGGAGGTAAGGTCGACGATCTCAACTTTCTGCCTGGCTGGGACAAAAATGGCAATGTCCTGATCCATGATCACCCTAATAAACAAGGAGCAATGAGCAATGTCAAATAAAAACAATGTCACCATATTGGATAGATTGATAAAAAGCTAGCAGTAAACCACTAAAAATGTTAACATAAGTAAGTACTATAAACCTTGAAGTGGTTTTAAAGTGGCATAAATATTTGATCCGCTAGTACGGAAATTACGCAAAATTGTACTACCGATGCAACGAGAGGAAGAAGTGGTATCTATTCTCAGAATGAAACAGCAGCACATCAATATTTGGTAACAAGGCAATCAGTACACATCACTGGTCCAAATTCAGCGACATCACTGGTCCAAATTCAGCTAACCAAGCAATGACATCTACAGAATGCTACAAACAAACAGGATTTGCATATTAGAGAGGTACAGTACGTGCATGTGCATAGAAAAAGGGTGATAATGAACCATGTTTTGACATTAATTGCTTGCATTAAAACATGCATGGATCCATTCACAAAATGTAAAATGCACATCTGACAATCACAGTACATGACAAACAGGGACAACAAAGCAACCAACATCTATCAAGTGGTGAACATAGCCTCCATATATATGTTAAATCCCTCCAAAGGCAGAACAACTTCAATCAGTGTGAACCCACAGCAGCTATGAGCACAACAAAAGGCATGTATAATATATAAAGCATACCAGATTGTAGCTCTACACGGTGTACCCAAACTAAAGGAAAACAGTTTCCCCCCTGAGCAATTTCGAGCAACCAAAACCCCGAATCGGGCGAAAGAATGCAAGAATTTCCATCTGTCCTGTCGCAAGTCGTACCAATTGCGCCCGCTGGACTCGGGAGGAACGAAGAAATCGAGGAAAAGCTAGTGGATTGCGATCTCGCGGACAACAGGATATAAGATCTTGGTAAAAGCTAGTGGATTGCTAGTGGTAAAAGCTAGTGGATTAAAAGGGGGATGGATCGATCGGTAGGTACCAGGGGGAGGCGCTCGCTCGATCTGGCGAAGAAGAGGAAAACAGGCGGAGGAGAGAGACGTTCGCTCATCCCGCTCCTAGGGATCCCCGAATCCCCCACCAAATCCAACCACGCGACGCAAATCCAGCCAAACCCTAGCGGCAGAAGAGAACCCCAAATCCAACCAAATCCAGCCAAACCCTAGCGGCAGAAGAGAACCCCCAAATCCAAACAAGCGACGCAATCCGGCAGAAGAGAACGGCGCCGCAACGGCTCGAATCGAATCCCCAAACCCTAGCGGCGCAGGAGAAGGAGAAGATTCGCAGGAGAAGGAGAAGGTTCACCTGCGACCGATCGATGTGGCGGCGCCTCCGCGCGTCGCGAGATCGGAGGAGGCAGCGTCGGAGGTCGGAGGAGGAAGCGGATCGGCGGAGAGGAGTGAGAGTGGGGCGGTGTTTCGTGAGGACGAGGGCGGCGGAGTGAGGAGGAGGGCGGCGTTTCGTGAGTGAGGATGGTTAAAAGGGGTAAAGAAGTAAAAATGGAAGTGGGCAGGCAGTAATTTCTACAACAATAACAAAATAATAGGTTTCAATTACATAATGGATTTTTTATTTTCCAAATTTGGAATTATTCTAAATTTGTTATTTTTCCTAGATGCCATGTCACATAAAATGACGATTGGCGGAGGTTTCACGTTGTTTCGATGTTTTTTGAAATATTGGGGCCCGATTCAACATGCGGTCAAAACCGCGGCCAAGCCCGGTGTTACCTCGGGGTTACATCTTGCGAGACTCTCGCCGGATCTATGATAAAATACCATGTTTTGTACCTAAAAATGATTTTTACAAAAAATCACGAGCAAGCAATGATGGAGTCAGTAGTTCAGATTTAACCCGCTTCTCGCCGAATCGACGGGATTTTGTATTTTTCGCGAGGGGCGCCGGAAGCTTCTGCGACGGAAACACCCGGTGATTTGTATATAAAGTGTGCCTTCCTATTCATGAAAAATGGTTTGGTCCAAATTTGGAGCAAATACTTGGTAGCTCGCTTCACGAAAAAGCACTTCTCGGCAATCAGAAAATGAAAAATGGATTTTCCGTGCAAATAAAATGAAAACCTCCAAAGGCAACATTGCTTGGCATGCCAAGATGCACATGTGTGCATAATTTGGGAACATGACAACAAACTATGCCGTGCAACGAGCCAAAACATTGGCCATTTGCCTTGGAAGCTATGAATCTTCGTACACGGTAGGTCATTTCTGTGAACATTTTCCTACAAATTTGGAATTATTCTAAATTTGTTATTTTTCCTAGATGCCATGTCACATAAAATGACGATTGGCGGAGGTTTCACGTTGTTTCGATGTTTTTGAAATATTGGGGCCCGATTCAACATGCGGTCAAAACCGCGGCCAAGCCCGGTGTTACCTCGGGGTTACATCTTGCGAGACTCTCGCCGGATCTATGATAAAATACCATGTTTTGTACCTAAAAATGATTTTTACAAAAAATCACGAGCAAGCAATGATGGAGTCGTAGTTCGGATTTAACCCGCTTCTCGTCGAATCGACGGGATTTTGTATTTTTCGCGAGGGCGCCCGGAAGCTTCGCGACGGAAACACCCGGTGATTTGTATATAAAGTGTGCCTTCCTATTCATGAAAAATGGTTTGGTCCAAATTTGGAGCAAATACTTGGTAGCTGCTTCACGAAAAAAGCACTTCTCGGCAATCAGAAAATGAAAAATGGATTTTCCGTGCAAATAAAATGAAAACCTCCAAAGGCAACATTGCTTGGCATGCCAAGATGCACATGTGTGCATAATTTGGGAACATGATAACAAACTATGCCGTGCAACGAGCCAAAACATTGGCCATTTGCCTTGGAAGCCATGAATCTTCGTACACCGGTAGGTCATTTCGTGAACATTTTCCTACAAATTTGGAATTATTCTAAATTTGTTATTTTTCCTAGATGCCATGTCACATAAAATGACGATTGGCGGAGGTTTCACGTTGTTTCGATGTTTTTTGAAATATTGGGGCCCGATTCAACATGCGGTCAAAACCGCGGCCAAGCCCGGTGTTACCTCGGGGTTACATCTTGCGAGACTCTCTCCGGATCTATGATAAAATACCATGTTTTGTACCTAAAAATGATTTTTACAAAAAATCACGAGCAAGCAATGATGGAGTTGTAGTTCAGATTTAACCCGCTTCCTGCTGAATCGACGGGATTTTGTATTTTTCGCGAGGGGCGCCCGGAAGCTTCGCGACGGAAACACCCGGTGATTTGTATATAAAGTGTGCCTTCCTATTCATGAAAAATGGTTTGGTCCAAATTTGGAGCAAATACTTGGTAGTCGCTTCACGAAAAAAGCACTTCTCGGCAATCGAAAAATGAAAAATGGATTTTCCGTGCAAATAAAATGAAAACCTCCAAAGGCAACATTGCTTGGCATGCCAAGATGCACATGTGTGCATAATTTGGGAACATGATAACAAACTATGCCGTGCAACGAGCCAAAACATTGGCCATTTGCCTTGGAAGCCATGAATCTTCGTACACGGTAGGTCATTTCTGTGAACATTTTCCTACAAATTTGGAATTATTCTAAATTTGTTATTTTTCCTAGATGCCATGTCACATAAAATGACGATTGGCGGAGGTTTTACGTTGATAGGGCAAAGGTGGCCGATCTTTCGATGAGAGTATGATAGCGTCGATTTGTTGGTGGAGTTCGTGCTTGACGATCCGACTACACGTGCAAAGCTCGTGCGCCAATGCAATCGCTAGGACAATCTCCGGGAGTTACTGATCTTGCGGATGCACGATCAGCCTGACCAGCGAGGGTCTTAATTCCTACCTGAAATCGAGAACAAGTAAGAACTAATGATGCAATCAGAATATTGCGGATGAAAGATGAAAGCTTTATTGAATAAGGTGGGATTCCGAATAGTCGGTCTTGTTCTGGGCGTTGGCCTCAAAAGAAGTACACGAGAGTTGCAGCGATGGCTAACTTTTAATCTAATCAAAATCCGAGTCTAAACGTGACGGCTATGGGGGTATTTAAAGGAGGAGAAGGTGGGGTTTCGGCCAACCATACGTATGGTGGTCGAACCAAACCCTAGAAGGCCTTTCCCCTTCAATACGGACTCTAAAAAGTGGCTGACTTAATTCCTGCGAAAATGACATGGGCCTGGCCCAAAACTAAAGGTGACGCAGCACCATAACATGCTATGGACGAAATTATGAAGTGGAAAACTCTATATTTCATCCAAGTCTTCATCTCTTCTTATGGTGGCTTCAAAGTTCTGAAATCTCCACTTGCGGCGTCATCTTCAATCCTCAAACGCTTGCTGCCATCTCCTCCATGCGTGATCATGCTCCAATGCTTGTCCTCCTCATCCATGCTTGGTCCATCATTCCTAAGAGTAACAAACATATCTGATTTAGGCAGCATCATATTCTCATGTATGTGAGGAATAGTTCCAAGAAACGAAAGTACCTGATAGTTAAGTTGTTTGGCACGAGCTCGAGTGATTGGTCCTTGTAATTGTGTGGCTGTAGGTACAGCGGCTGTATCAAGAGATGGGATGTCCTCATCATGCCCCCCTTCTTGAATTGAAGTCGTCCTCGACGAAAACTCCTCTTCTTCACCAAAGTAAGGCTTCAAATCTGCAATGTTAAATGTAGGACTAACCGGACCCAATTCTGCAGGAAGCTCAAGTTTATATGCATTATCATTTATTTTCTCTAACACCTTAAAAGGACCAGCAGCACGGGGCATTAGTTTAGACTTGCGCAATTCAGGAAAACGATCTTTGCGCAAATGCAACCAAACAAGATCACCAACATCAAACACAACATGCTTTCTTCCTCTATCCCCAGCAATTTTATACTTAGCATTCATGCGTGCTATGTTGTCTTTAGTAGTCTCATGCAATTTTAGTATGAATTCAGCACGGTCTGTAGCATCCAAATTATTTTGCACGAGAAGATGGTAAAGGCAACAAATCAATAGGCGCACGTGGTACAAAACCATAAACAATCTCAAATGGGCACATCTTAGTGGTAGAATGCAGCGAACGATTGTAAGCAAATTCAACATGAGGTAAACATTCTTCCCACAATTTTAAGTTCTTTTTCAAAACAGCCCGCAGCATAGTAGACAAAGTTCTATTTACTACTTCAGTTTGTCCATCAGTTTGGGGATGACATGTAGTACTAAACAGCAATTTAGTCCCCAACTTAGCCCATAAACATCTCCAAAAGTGGCTAAGAAACTTAGTATCACGATCGAAACAATAGTATTTGGCACACCATGTAAACGCACAATTTCGCGAAAGAACAAATCAGCAACATGTGTAGCATCATCAGTTTTGTGACATGGAATAAAGTGTGCCATCTTAGAAAACCTATCCACAACAACAAAGATACTATCCCTCCCCTTCTGTGTACGAGGCAAACCCAAAACGAAATCCATAGAAATATCCTCCCACGGTACACTAGGAACAGGAAGAGGCATATATAAACCATGTGGATTAAGTCGAGACTTAGCTTTTTGACATGTAGTGCAGCGTGCCACAAATCGCTCAACATCTCGACGCATACGTGGCCAAAAGAAATGTGCAGCAAGTACATCCTCCGTCTTCTTCACACCGAAGTGACCCATCAATCCTCCTCCATGCGCCTCCTGTAACAACAAAAGACGAACGGAACCATCTGGAATGCATAGCTTGTTAGCACGGAACACAAATCCATCATTGAGGACGAATTTGTTCCATGTTCTACCATCTTTACAATTCAGCTACACATCTTTAAAATCAGCATCAAGCAAGTATTGTTCCTTTATGGTTTCTAATCCAAAAATCTTGAAGTCAAGTTGAGATAGCATAGTATAACGGCGCGACAAAGCATCAACAATAACATTATCTTTACCCTTTTTGTGTTTGATAACATAAGGAAAAGACTCTATAAATTCAACCCACTTTGCATGGCGACGATTCAACTTAGCTTGACTACGAATATGCTTCAAAGATTCATGATCAGAATGTATAACAAATTCTTTAGGCCATAAATAATGTTGCCAAGTTTCTAATGTCCGAACCAGCGCATATAATTCTTTATCATAAGTAGAATAGTTCAGACTAGGCCCACTCAATTTTTCACTAAAATATGCAACAGGTTTGCCCTCTTGTAATAACACACCTCCCAAACCAATTCCACTAGCATCACATTCAAGCTCAAAAGTCTTATTGAAATCAGGAAGTTGGAGTAATGGAGCATGTGTTAGCTTATCTTTCAGAATCATGAAGGCGTCTT
Organism: Lolium rigidum; assembly: GCF_022539505.1. Classification (NCBI taxonomy): domain Eukaryota; kingdom Viridiplantae; phylum Streptophyta; class Magnoliopsida; order Poales; family Poaceae; genus Lolium; species Lolium rigidum. Next base: position 198,982,052 of record NC_061510.1, on the reverse strand, counting down.
GTTGTGCATCGCCCCACACAAATGGCACATCCTTCTTTGTAAGCTCATTCAGTGGCGTAGCAATGGATCCAAAATCTTTCACAAAGCGCCTATAGAAGCCAGCGAGGCCAAGAAAACTCCTCACTTGTGTGACCGTCTTTGGCTGCGGCCAACTCTCAATTGCCTCAATCTTGGCTGGATCAACTTCAATTCCTCGCGCAAGAACAACATAGCCAAGAAACGCAACTCGATTGGTGCAAAAGGTGCACTTCTCAAGATTACCATACAAACGTGCATCACGTAACGCATTGAAAACAGACACGTAAATGATCCAAATGTTCCTCCAAAGATTTGCTATAAATCAGAATATCATCAAAGTATACCACCACAAAACGTCCAATAAAAGCACGTAAAACTTCGTTCATCAGTCTCATGAAAGTACTAGGTGCATTAGTTAAACCAAAGGGCATTACTAACCACTCATATAAACCGAACTTAGTTTTAAACGCTGTTTTCCATTCATCTCCTAATTTCATACGAATCTGGTGGTAACCACTACGCAAATCAACTTTAGAGAACATAACAGAACCACTCAATTCATCAAGCATATCATCTAAACGAGGTATTGGATGACGGTATCGAATGGTAATATTATTAATAGTTCTACAATCAGTACACATGCGTGAAGAACCATCCTTCTTAGGTACCAAGATAATAGGAACAAGCACATGGGCTAAGAGACTCACGAATGTAACCTTTATCTTGGAGAACCTGAATTTGTCGCTGAATCTCTTTCGTCTCTTCAGGATTGGTACGGTATGGTGCACGGTTGGGCAGCGACGCTCCCGGAATCAAGTCAATCTGGTGTTCTATGCCACGGATAGGTGGTAGTCCAGGGGGAACATCTTGTGGGAACACATCAATGAATTCCCGCAAAAGGTTAGCAACCGCAGTGGAAAAGAAGGAGGCATATCCTCAAATGAAAACAGAACTTCTTTGCAAATGATAGCATAGCATTGAGTAGTGTCCACATCAAGTTCAGCAATATCAGATTTGCTAGCAAGCAAACAAGGATTTTTCAAACGAATTTCGAGTAGCATGGTTCGAATCAGATTTAGTATTAGTCTTATGTGGAACAAAATCTGCAAAGCAACAATCCGATTCTCACTCTTAAGTTTCTCCTCGTTTTTTACTCTACTAGCTCTAGCAAGATCATCTTTTAGTATTTGTTCAAGAGTCATAGGTTTGAGACCAATTTTCTTTCCATCATGCATAAGAGAATACTGATTAGTTTTACCATTATGAACAGATTCTCTATCAAATTGCCAAGGTCTACCAAGTAACAAAGAACAAGCTTGCATAGGTACAACATCACAATCCACAAAATCAGAATATGTACCAATAGTAAAATGCACACGTGTAGTTCTTGTTACCTTGAGCTTTCGAGAGCTCTCAAACCATTGAATGTAGTATGGATGTGTGCGATGTCTTGTAGGGAGAGAAAGCTTCTCCACCATATCAACGCTAGCCGCATTATTGCAGCTCCCTCCATCAATGATGATCCTTATAGCTCGCTCTTTTACAACGCCTCTTGTTTGGAACAGATTGTGGCGTTGATCATGCTCGGCTTTGCTCAATTGCACGCTCAACACACGCTGTGCAACTAAGCTCCCGTACTCGATCAGCGTTGTCGCCTTCCATTACCTCCATCTCTCTCTCGAATCGAGTTGGCACCATCACGTGCAGCAATAAGGGCCAATGTATCTTCATCAAAGTCACTTGCAGAATCATATTCTCCATCTTCTCGCACCAACATCACACGCTTGGTTCTGCATTCTCGCTCTATGTGACCAAATCCCAAGCATTTGCGACATTGGATGTCGCGTGTCTTCCCCGTGGAGGCCATGGAAGATGAACTCCGAGGAGGACCAGCCGATGGTGTTGGTGTAGTGGCAGGAGGTGCTCGTGATGCAGGCGCGGTGTACTTGGAGGTAGTAGGTGCTGGTGCAGTACCACGAGATTGTGGCGCTGATTGTCGCGGAGACCATGACGATGTACGACCTGCGGAAACATTAGCTCTTCTCCATGGTGGTTGGCGATCCTGCACTTCACGTTCGAGCTTTGCAAGCAAGATGAAACAAGCGAGTAATAGTGTTGTACTCCTTATAATCTAAAATATGCTGAATCTCTTTATTCAAACCACCAAAGAAACGTGCAAGCATAGCCTCATTATCCTCTACAATACCACAACGAATCATGCCAGTTTGCAATTCTTGATAATAGTCTTCTACAGAATTTTTTCCTTGTTCTAAACGAGACAATTTTTTCAGCAAATCACGTTGATAATGTGGAGGAACAAAACGAGTACGCATAGCAAGTTTTAACCCAACCCAGGTAGCAGGAATATTTGCTGCGTGTGTTCTACAATATTCAGAACCACCAAATAGATGCAAAATCTGTGAACTCACAAGTAGCAGCACTAACACGCAAGTGATCATGGTATTTTAAACATGCAAAGCGTTGTTCTACTTCCAATTCCCATGTAAGATATGCATCAGGATTATATCTACCCTCAAATGGCGGAATATTCAGTTTCAGTTTAGCAACATGATCATCATCATTACGTACCGGGCGTGGAGGTGGTCGAGCGTGGCGGTTCAGCTGCCGTGGACGACCAGTGCAGGTTGTTGGACTTCCTCGTCCTCCAGATTACGTTCTCATCTACCTGCTCGTCCGCGTCCCCTTCATAATCTTCGTAGCCTTCATCAGAAGGCGCGTCATGTGCGGCTGCTGCAGCAGGGGCGGTACCTGCAGGAACGTCCGCACGAGGAACGCGGCGTGCGCGGCGTTGCACGTTGGCGCGAGGCGGCGGTAACCGAGTCAACAGCTCCTGGAACTTGGCGTCGAGCTTGGTGTTGAAAGCTGCCTCGAGGCCATCCAGCTTGTCCAGCGCGTCGGTGAGTTTGGCATCCACGTCACCAATGCGCGCCTCGGTGTCGCGTGCATGCCCGCCCAAAAGGTGGGTGAAGTGGGCATGCAACTCCTCACTCGTCATCTTGGCCGGGTCAACAGCGGCCGGTGTAGGTCCCGACATGGTTAGTACTCAAAAAGCACAAATGTATATGCCTAGAAACTACGGAATATGGTGGTTCACGCGCAATTCGTCAAGCAAAATACAAAGCTCTTACAAGTTCTTACCAAACAGGAGGAAGGTGATACGGCAACCAACAAAGATCAGCTTCTCCAAAGATTGCCAAAGCGATTACTCGGGGTCGACACCGTGCACGTGGAGACAATATGTGGAGCCGTAGGATGACTTATATATGGTAGCAAAAACAGCAATTGTCAAAACAGCGATGCGGTATTGAAAGTATGCTCAACAACGGTATTGTGCTGGTCCTAGGCTAGACCGTACTAGAGACGCGAGCCTAGAACACTAACGAGGTCACGGCGCGGCACACAAGCAACTAGCAGCGATGAGGTGGCGATGATGTGGCGACGCGAGGTGCGAAAAATCACTATGATGGCAAGTGTCTCAAACTGATCCCCAAGGTCTAAAAACAGTATAGCCTCAGAAAAAAATTTTGTCGAAATTTCGGGGGTGCTCCGGAAAGCGCGCTGGCGCCAAAAAAATGTCGCTATAACGGCCAGTGGCGAAAAGTGATCGCCAAAGGGAAAAACCAATGTAGCCAGAAATTTTTTTCGGAAGCGTTTCTAGACTTTTTTTTTTTTTTTCCAATTCTTTACTGGCGGCCGAAACTTAACTCACGGAAATTTTTCTGCAGCGCAAGATGATATTAGAAGGTAACAGCTAAGTAGAAAAAACAAGAAAACCTAATTCTACACGGGCTCTGTCGCGGCAGAGAAACAGCACGAATCCGTGTCGTGGTAGGATACAGGGTATATGGCAGATGTATATGTCTGTGGCGGAAACAATCTGGTGGGTGTATATGGTGGATGTATCTGGCAGTGGCGGAAGTATATGGTGGATGTATCTGGCAGCGGCGGAAGTATATGGTGGGTGTATATGGCGGTGATCTGCGTATGGTGCGAGTGGGCGGCGGCGGCGTGACTAATATGACCGTAACTCGAAACTCTAAAGGAACTAGACGCTAAGACCAGCAACTCGACACGAAGATGCAGACACAAATTCAACTATGCAAAACTGAAAAGACAATGCAAGGCGTGGCAGGGGGTTTATGGGACGATATGATCTAAACCCTAACTGTATATTTTTGGCTTTTTCGTGGTTTATGGGTATGATGGCAGATGCAATCTACACTACGAAAACTGTAAAATCTCACCGAGCAACCTGAAATCTGATACCACTTGATAGGGCAAAGGTGGCCGATCTTTCGATGAGAGTATGATAGCATCGATTTGTTGGTGGAGTTCGTGCTTGACGATCCGACTACACGTGCAAAGCTCGTGCGCCAATGCAATCGCTAGGACAATCTCCGGGAGTTACTGATCTTGCGGATGCACGATCAGCCTGACCAGCGAGGGTCTTAATTCCTACCCGAAATCGAGAACAAGTAAGAACTAATGATGCAATCAGAATATTGCGGATGAAAGATGAAAGCTTTATTGAATAAGGTGGGATTCCGAATAGTCGGTCTTGTTCGGGCGTTGGCCTCAAAAGAAGTACACGAGAGTTGCAGCGATGGCTAACTTTTAATCTAATCAAAATCCGAGTCTAAACGTGACGGCTATGGGGGTATTTAAAGGAGGAGAAGGTGGGGTTTCGGCCAACCATACGTATGGTGGTCGAACCAAACCCTAGAAGGCCTTTCCCCCTTCAATACGGACTCTAAAAAGTGGCTGACTTAATTCCTGCGAAAATGACATGGGCCTGGCCCAAAACTAAAGGTGACGCAGCACCATAACATGCTATGGACGAAATTATGAAGTGGAAAACTCTATATTTCGTCCAAGTCTTCATCTCTTCTTATGGTGGCTTCAAAGTTCTGAAATCTCCACTTGCGGCGTCATCTTCAATCCTCAAACGCTTGCTGCCATCTCCTCCATGCGTGATCATGCTCCAATGCTTGTCCTCCTCATCCATGCTTGGTCCATCATTCCTAAGAGTAACAAACATATCTGATTTAGGCAGCATCATATTCTCATGTATGTGAGGAATAGTTCCAAGAAACGAAAGTACCTGATAGTTAAGTTGTTTGGCACGAGCTCGAGTGATTGGTCCTTGTAATTGTGTGGCTGTAGGTACAGCGGCTGTATCAAGAGATGGGATGTCCTCATCACACGTTGTTTCGATGTTTTTTGAAATATTGGGGCCCGATTCAACATGCGGTCAAAACCGCGGCCAAGCCCGGTGTTACCTCGGGGTTACATCTTGCGAGACTCTCGCCGGATCTATGATAAAATACCATGTTTTGTACCTAAAAATGATTTTTACAAAAAATCACGAGCAAGCAATGATGGAGCTGTAGTTCGGATTTAACCCGCTTCTCGTCGAATCGACGGGATTTTGTATTTTTCGCGAGGGGCGCCCGGAAGCTTCTGCGACGGAAACACCCGGTGATTTGTATATAAAGTGTGCCTTCCTATTCATGAAAAATGGTTTGGTCCAAATTTGGAGCAAATACTTGGTAGCTGCTTCACGAAAAAGCACTTCTCGGCAATCAGAAAATGAAAAATGGATTTTCCGTGCAAATAAAATGAAAACCTCCAAAGGCAACATTGCTTGGCATGCCAAGATGCACATGTGTGCATAATTTGGGAACATGATAACAAACTATGCCGTGCAACGAGCCAAAACATTGGCCATTTGCCTTGGAAGCCATGAATCTTCGTACACGGTAGGTCATTTCTGTGAACATTTTCCTACAAATTTGGAATTATTCTAAATTTGTTATTTTTCCTAGATGCCATGTCACATAAAATGACGATTGGCGGAGGTTTCACGTTGTTTCGATGTTTTTTGAAATATTGGGGCCCGATTCAACATGCGGTCAAAACCGCGGCCAAGCCCGGTGTTACCTCGGGGTTACATCTTGCGAGACTCTCGCCGGATCTATGATAAAATACCATGTTTTGTACCTAAAAATGATTTTTACAAAAAATCACGAGCAAGCAATGATGGAGCTCGTAGTTCGGATTTAACCCGCTTCTGCTCGAATCGACGGGATTTTGTATTTTTCGCGAGGGGCGCCGGAAGCTTCTGCGACGGAAACACCCGGTGATTTGTATATAAAGTGTGCCTTCCTATTCATGAAAAATGGTTTGGTCCAAATTTGGAGCAAATACTTGGTAGCCGCTTCACGAAAAAAGCACTTCTCAGCAATCGGAAAATGAAAAATGGATTTTCCGTGCAAATAAAATGAAAACCTCCAAAGGCAACATTGCTTGGCATGCCAAGATGCACATGTGTGCATAATTTGGGAACATGATAACAAACTATGCCGTGCAACGAGCCAAAACATTGGCCATTTGCCTTGGAAGCCATGAATCTTCGTACACGGTAGGTCATTTCTGTGAACATTTTCCTACAAATTTGGAATTATTCTAAATTTGTTATTTTTCCTAGATGCCATGTCACATAAAATGACGATTGGCGGAGGTTTCACGTTGTTTCGATGTTTTTTGAAATATTGGGGCCCGATTCAACATGCGGTCAAAACCGCGGCCAAGCCCAGTGTTACCTCGGGGTTACATCTTGCGAGACTCTCGCCGGATCTATGATAAAATACCATGTTTTGTACCTAAAAATGATTTTTACAAAAAATCACGAGCAAGCAATGATGGAGCCGTAGTTCGGATTTAACCCGCTTCTCGCTCGAATCGGCGGGATTTTGTATTTTTCGCGAGGGCGCCCGGAAGCTTCGCGACGGAAACACCCGGTGATTTGTATATAAAGTGTGCCTTCCTATTCATGAAAAATGGTTTGGTCCAAATTTGGAGCAAATACTTGGTAGCTGCTTCATGATTTGCGGGAGATTTCACATAAAATATCACATAAAATCCAAAATTGGAGACAAAACTACCCTACCAAAATTTCCCGCCCCTCTCCCCAAAACTCCCCCCCTGCCCCCGTATTTCCCGCCCCTTCCCGCCACTCCCGCACCTGGTCGGCACCCAAAAATCCCGCACCTGGTCGAAATGCCCGAAACGCACACAACTAAAGTAAAAAAGGCTAGGGTTATTTTCGTAAATGCCCTAAACGCTCTATCTCCAAATCCCCAATCCCCAGATCCCCAATCCCCAATTCCCACCAAGAACAACGGGGCGAGCGACGACGGCAACGTGCGGGGAGGCGCTCGCGACGACGGCAACGCGCGGGGAGGCCCTCGCGACGACGGCAACCGGTTGATCTTCCTCGCCATCGAAGCCCCCGACCTCCGACCCCCCGGAATCCTCCCTCGGCTCCCTCCAGGCAAGTCCTCCTCCTTCAATCCAGTCTCCATCAATAGCGGCTTGAATCTGCGGCTGATACGGTAGATCCATTCACAGTCGTTGGCATCTTGCTAGCTTTCTTGCGCGCGATGGCTAGGGTTAGGGTCTGCATCTTGCTAGCTTTCTTGCGCGCGATGGCTAGGGTTAGGCCTGCGTCGCGCGACGGCTAGGGTTAGGTCTAGCTTGATTTCTTGATGGTTTGGTCCGGGTCTGCCTCTAGGGTTTGTTCTCAGTGCCTCGTCTCTTTTAGGATGATGATTTGTATTTATCCTTCTTGATTTGTTATTACCTGAGACTGATGTTCTTGTGAGACTTCTTGAACATATAGTACTTCTCCTTGTACTGATTGGGCATCAATCCTTCTTGATTTGTATTACCTGAGACTGCTGTTCTTGTTGCATTTCATCAATGAGACTGCTGGTGTTGGTTCATTGCTCTGGTCCTCTTGGTGTTTCAGTTTTGGTGGTTCGATTGGTTGTTCATCTCAGCTCACACCACCCATGTCAGTGGGTTCATTTCAGAGTGGAACGCTTTATTTTACTGTTTATTGTTAATTATTGCCTTGTACTCCGTAGTTTAGAGGCAAAAGGAGCTTTGGGTGGTAGGTAATGGAATATGACACCTAGGTAGCTAGCTTTGATTGATCAGTTGTTTCTGTGCTTTGGAAATTCAGTAGCTTCAGTCAGCTTCTTCCTGTAAGATGAATTCAACATACATACAACTATGGTTGCTCTAATGTGTGATAACTTCATCGTTGTTCTGCCACTGCATTACTGCATCAATTATGGTTGCTCTAATGCGTTAATATTTTTTTATCGGTGGCGGCTCTAATGTTATTGCTGCATGCATAGTTGTTGTCTAATGATTCTCACTTGCCACTTCGCTAGGTAAGAAGATTAAGGTTTGTGGCGTCGTAGGACGAGCTGCAGCAGTGAACAGACTTCAAGGACAATATCAAAGAGAACCAGGTGAAGATGCACTACAAACCAGTTTATTTTTCAGTGCTTGCTGTTACTCCTAACTGGACTTGACATGACATGGATGTTTGTTCATTAAGCGATGATTGTTTATTACTGGTCAATGTCTGATTATCATGATTGATGAAATTAATCTGCATCATACATAGGAAGTACTGGTAAATTAAATATATGATCTAGATAAACATATTCATGACATGCCAAATTATGGATATGCTCTGGTTCTTTGTTTGCATTCATATGGTGTGTATCTAATTTGTTCTCATTCCGTTTTGCAAGCTAACAAGCACAAGTCCAACCCCTCAAGATTAGCCATGACAAGGATGGCACCGAAGAGGCAACCGGCTGGTATGCTACCTCCTCCTTGTGCTTATGCTTGCTAGGATTAAAGAATCTACCGCTTATGCTTATGCTCTTGCTGCCAAGTATACGGATGTGCGTAGCTTATGCTTGTGATGTTGTAGTAATAGAAATGAATTGTTTGTCCGAATAAATTGTCACCTTAAATAATCTACCGGGATTAACTGGAACTAAAAACTCGGTATGCTACCTTAGCTGTTTGAGTTGTCTTGCTTCCTATGCATTTCAACCATTCATCTAATGGTTACAATTTATTCATGTAAAGAAGCGCCACTCACGGAAATCGAGAAGATTAGGGCTAGAACCATGATGAGGAACAACCGCATCTTCCAATCCCTAGGCATTGGTGCAATAGCATCAATGCTTAGGAAGTCGAATGATTGTCCGAAGGTAGCACAATTACAAGTGATGCGAGCATCCGCCATAACACAAGGGGAGAGCTCAGACTACAATCCTAGAGATGATGAAGTTATTGATGGAGAGGAGGTTGAGGACAATGTAGTGAAGAAAAATGTTAAGGTGCAAACTCTTGTCTTGTTTGGAGGGGTGGGAGTAGTTGGATATGTCTGCTTTGTTTTTCTTTCATTGTATGCATATAGTTTTGTAACTTCGATCTAATGCTGCTCGTCCTTACTATTTATATGAGGCCCGAAGGTTTCTAGGAGGAAGAAGAGTGGTGTTAAGACGAAGAAGATCCCCGCTAAGAAGACAAGCTCGAGGAGGAAGAGCTCGAAACGACTACTACAATGGGTCCATCGAGAGTATTTGTTGTACCTCCAGGAGGGTCAAAGAGGATGCTGGAAGTTGAAGAGTTTGCTCCCAGTCGAGTCACAAGGTCAAAGGCAGCAAATGTAACCAACCATGAAGAAATCCTTCAGCACAACGACCGACAAAGCTCGCAGCTGATGGATGATATGCAGCTGCCCATGGGTGAAGAAAGGAACATGAGCCTCCAACTTAGCCATGTTAAAACAAGAGCCCACCAGCTTAGCCCCGTTACAACAAGAGCACTCCAGCTTAGCCCTGTTACAACAAGAGCCCGGAGTCAGCCAGCCTTTTCTGAACAAACTGAGCAGCCAACTGAGCAGCCAGTGTATGGTAATGATGATGCTGAAGATCACGCTGATGCTGCTGATGATGAAGGCAAGTTTGTTCTCTGAAAATTTAGTAATCGTCTGAACCATATTGATCCCTTTCTTTATAATGCATTTCTCATGTGTAATGGATAAGAAGTCATGAATTCTGTATGTTTCCTTTTCAGGGACAGCTGTTGTGGTCAACAGACAAAAGGAAGGGCTCGTGGCTAGAGAGGATGACGAAGTCGGCTGGGCACCAAGGTGATTATCCACATTCCCGAAGGCATGAAGCGCCCGTAAAATCCTTTGCAGGCTGCAAAGCTTGCAACCGAAGGTGGCCTCATTGCAAGAAGCCATGCACCGGTTCCGCCACATTTCAAGGATTACAAGAGGGACAAAAACATCATAAAGAACTACGTTGGAAAAGTAGTCGTAAGTTCTTTGTTTCCTATTATACTACGGTTTGTGTCTATTACTCGCTGCCATTCTGGCTATTATGACTATTTTCGGCCTTGTTTCTTGATTCGGAGTTTGACAAAGAATGATACTGATTTATTTTCTTGTTTGCTGTCTTGGTAGGCCAACTTTGACATGGACACTGAGTCACAGATTGTGAAGTCGGCATGCCATGCTGCAGAAAAGGACCAAGAACATGCGCCACAAGATCAAAAGGACATATTTTGACAACATACCAGCAAATCAAGTGAGCATTAAGTCTCCGGTTGATGGCATGCCTGATTGTGAGTGGCAGAATCTGGTGAAGCTGTGGTCTACTCCAAGACACAAGGTATTCCTGTACAAATGCCTTGACTTTTGTAGATGTATTTGCCCTGATGTTTCTGGTGCTGTTTAGTTATGCATGCTCTAATATATTGTTGACTTATTTGCAAGAAAACTTGTGAGAGTAACAAGAGTAACCGAGAAAAAGTTCAGTCCAAGCAGAAAACCTGGATCGCGGTCCTATGGTGCACATATCTATGCAATTGTAAGAACATGCTTATTTTTCTATTTGTATTTGTCCCGATGTATGTGCTTGCTTGTTTACATATACCCAGATTGCAAAAAAACTCATTGTTTGATTTGCTGAATAACATTTCGTAAAGAGGAAAGAAAAGGCGAAGTCCTGATTGCTATTGACATGTTCAAAGTGACACATAATAGCAAGAAGGACGGTTACTCGGAGCCGGTTAAGAGGGCCATAGTAAGTCTCACTTTGCGATACCGTTTGTTCAAGTCATATGTTACAAAACCTACTTGCTTATATGTTGTCGTGTCACATTACTTTCGAGTTTTAGTGTACTCGATTCGGTGCTTTGTTGTTGTGTAGGCTGAAATGGAGGAGATCGGGGATGCACCGCTACCGTAAGGTGAGGAGCCGAAATCAGCCACTCGCGGTAGTTGAGGAAGTACTGCTCGAAGAAGTGTCCTTCAAGCACATTTCTGCTCAATGTTGGCCTCAAGTCAAGCTCTTCTACAAACAAGACCACCGAGATCAGATCCCGCTCGTGGTTGCCCAAGTCATTGATCTGCAGGGCAGCCTGGAGAGGTCACGAGCACCAAGGCCAAGCTATGCGAGAGGAGCTAGCCGAACTCAAGAAGAAGGCGGAAGAAGCCGTATCCGCCCAAGCTATACGTGACAAAGAGTACGAGGTGTTGCGCATGAAGGCGGAGGAAACCGATGCGAAGTTTGCTCGTTTGATGGCCATGATGTTGTCCGGGAAGTAGTGGCCGCAGGTTCCGGTGGTTCCTTGCATATGCTTGGAGCATTTTGATTTTCTCGTCCCATATTTACTACATGTTAGCACCACTCGAACTAATGGACCCGGTACCGACTTGTGAGATGAGCATTTTGGTAGTTGGTCTCCATTTTACATTTGGTACTAGTGTGGTTGATCTACCTGGTACATGTGTTGTAATCTGTGAGATGTCTCTGTTCTGAACCTGATGGATAAATTACTGTCTGTTCTGATAATTTAATCGTCTCGCGATAATTTACTGTCTGTTGTTATGATTTTGTTACAATTGATATCTACTGAGATAAATTTTACTGTATTAACTATGGCCCAAACTTCGGACCATTATCCGGGCTGCTAAAAGGCCATGGTCCAAATACTATTGGACCAAAAATCTGGGCTGTTAAAAGGCCACGGCCCAACCAAATATTGAATATAAAATTAGAAAAATACAAAAGAATTGGACTGCAAAAGGTTCAATGTACAAAAATAAATGGACTGTTAAAAGGCCAAAGCCCAAAAAGAAAATAGAGAGTAAAAAGGCCTTGGCCCAAAAAGAAATTGGACTCTTAAAAGGCCAAGGCCCATAAAGAACAAGAAATGTAAAATGGCCAAGGCCAAGAAAGTAAGAAGGCCAAAAGTGTGGGCTCTGGCCCAATAAACCGAACAGATTTCGGTGGAAAAAAAGAAATGGGCCGTAACTTTGAATTCGGCCCATATAAATGCTAGAACTCGGACTCGGGCTGATTTCGATGCACGACCATTTTGGTTTGGTCACCGATCCGCCACGTAGGATTTGCCACGTTGGATCCGACGTGGATAGGGCGAGCCAGCCCGTGACCAACATTTTGGTCATAGAATCTACGACCATCCATTTTGGTCGTAGAGGATTACGACCATTTAAATTAAAAGGTCGCCGTGCGCCGTCAGTGACGCTCAACTGACGACCAACAGTTATTGGTCACGGCGTGGTCACAGATGACGCACAACGACCTTTCAGCGACCAATATGGAGGGTCGCAAGTCACCGGATTTCTTGTAGTGTGTCTCGTCGCCAGTACTAGCGCGCTTGTACTTTTCGACCGCGCGGTCGCAAACGATCGCTCCGGGTTTGTTTGTGTCGAGCCGTTGGAGATGCCCTAAGGTAATCCTGATCCATCTCACGGGTCTGTCTTATATCTTTTGCTAATATCTATGCATTCCTTCTTCTTTTTCTGCCATCATCTTATAAAATTTCTAATTTACGCAGAACTATTACAATTTAGTTTATTCTGCCATATTGATAGATATTTTTTCATTTTTCTATTTTAAAATTAACTAGCACAAATGCCTGTGCGTTGCAACAGGAAAAAAATATATGAGAAGATGCTCATAAAAAGAATTAGTTAAACTAACTTGTTGATCAGAATAATGTCACAGTAACCTATCGCACACGTAGAGTTGTTGAATAAACACCCACTCACCAGAAAAAACCCATCGACCCACCCTCCTTAAGCTCCTTATAACATGGTCTAATCTCTTGGTCGAGTACTACCTGCATCTCTACCCACACGGGTGGTTTGGTTGGTCGTGCCGCCCTCTCATGGATGATGCATGATATCGTCTCCCACGTGTATCCTCTATCGCGCACCAATCCACTCTGTTCCGTAAAATTGAAGAAAATTTACATTTTTATGCCTTTCTTATTTCTTGGAATTAGTTTTCAAAACAACATTGCAAAATCGTATCGTTTGCCAAATGATTATACAAAGTCGTATCATTTGCCAAATGATTATATTATTAAATGGAGGGAGTACAAAATAAGTTTTCATTGGCATGCCGGTAGCGCCACATTAGATGATGTTGGGTGCAACCATGAATTGTGAGAGTATTATATAACTATATCATTTCGGAATAATATATACCCTTGTGATATTGCTAGACCCTAAAAATATATTTGCAAACCATACAAAGGCCATTTTCAGTTTCATATGTCAGAAAAATAAATAGAAATATTCTTTTGGATATGTTGTAGGTGGGGCTGGGCCTCCCGTCGCGACCCTGGAGCACGGGGGCTCGCTCAATGACTCGAACCTGCTCGGTACTCAAATCCTCCCTCGCCCGCCGAAGATTTCGCCGCCCGCTGTGGAGGTGGTGCCGGTCATCTTTCATCCAGTTCTCCTCAGGGGGGAATTCTTCGTTTTTCTGCCAAACAAACGAAACTCGTCTCCTTTCATTTCATCAAGTATAGGCACCGCACCATCCGCTATTCCATGCAGGCATCAATCTTCTTGTTGATTCACCTTGCTGGGGTTCCAGCCAAATTTGAAGTATATAAACCGATGACATTCATTGTAAAAGAGCGATGTGGGACTATTCGACCCAATTCCATCGGTTGCGTGCAAGTGCTTTTGTGCAATCTTCCCGTATGTGTAGATGAGAAACAATACAAAGAAGACCCAGCCCAATATTTTGTGTATGCCCGCTTCGGTCCTTCACGTGTGCACAGTAGGAAGGAGGCCCATTTCAGAAAAGGAATTTCTTATTGGCCCACTTCGGTACAGACGGTAAGGATATCTCGAATTCTCGATCGAGTATACGCAGGCAACATGACGGACTAGAACAAAACAGACCGAAACGTTTTTCTTCACTAACCGGTGGCACTACCTATAATATCCATTGAAAACTAAGGGTATATCCAAAACGGACGAAAAAATAGGGGAGAAACCTTACTTCCTTTATTAGTAGGTAAAGATATATTTTTCTCTTCCGCCGCAACGCGCGGGCATTATCCTAGTACCTAATAATAAAGAAAAAAGGGTTTCCGTCGTCCGTCATTATTTTTTCCGATTTTACCCTTCCACCGAACACTAATTTACCCACCAACGCCATTGTTAAGTGAAAATAACGGTTCAGAAAATAAAACGTGCTCTATCTATCTATTCCCCCATCGCATCTAGGCGGCCACCAACATGGCGCGGCTAGCGTCTCAAAAAAACATGGCGCGGCTAGCTCTCCAAAAAAAACATGACGCGGCTCCGCACCGGTAGCATGGCGCCTCGCCCTTCACGTCCGGCGTGGAGGGAGCCGCGGAGGCGGCGGAGACATAAGCACACCTGGTCCCATCGCTTGTTCTTACTACTCTCGAGCGACTTCCACGCACGCGATTCCTCGAGTCTTTTGCCGTGATGAGCGCGGCGGCCGGACAAACAATCTCCATCTCCGCGTGAAACGCCCTACTGTGCCGGGCTCGAATCCGGCCTCTGTACACTGTCCAACTTCTGCCCGTTTGTATATTCTCGAGTCTGGGATCCTTTTGGCTTCTCCAAACCTTTAAATATGGGAGCAATCGATGCCCTTACATCAGATTGTCCTATAGCCCGAAATCTAAATCGAAAATGAAATCGAGTGTCGGATGCCACGACGCAGGAGATGATCTCCTAAATCAACGACTCAGTCTGATTCGGGCTTCCATAAGAAAGAAGGAAAGGAACAGCTTCAAGAGGAGAACGGGAGGGGTGAGGAATCAAGCAAGGGGATTGATGGATTTAGCCTTCCAGTTTGAAGATATGCTGGATCTGTTGTCGATATTGAAGAAGAAATTGAAGAAATTATATTTGGGGAAAGAAGTGCTCGGCTATTTCATGGAAGAAGATGAACTATGAAGAATAGTCAGGCCATAGATGGAGAATAGAAAATAGCTGCAGACCGGGGTGGGTCCCAGTGAGATGGTGGCCTAAGCTGCTTCGCGTTTTTCTTCTTTTTTTTTTTTTTTTTTTTTTTTGCCAAAACGTTTTTCTTCTATGGTGGTCTCATTGCCATACATACCACGAATCCTAGACACATCTGTTCGATCGATGGCCAGCACCGGTGCCCAAAAGGATGAATCCAGATCAAAGTCTCGCACGTATTTTCGTTGCAATGTAAATGTAAGCATCAATTACGGACTCGGTGAAGTTGAACTCTATAAAGGCATATTTGCTCTGCTTGTAATCAGGTAATGTCATTCATATTGTATCATTGGGTTTCTTACACCTTTTAATTATAAGAAGAGAACTAATCTGACTATTCTGACTCTGAACGAACTATACTACCTCCTCCGATCCAGAAAAACTGTCGAACCGTACCTTTTGAAAATCAGAAAAATGCGGTGGATGCTCTGCTCTTTGCTCAACACACAGATCTTGCTATGGCAACCGCGAACTGGCAAACCAGGAAGGAAGCACTAGCGCAACCGCCCACGCCTTGCGCTGCCGGAACCGGTGGCGCTCCCCGCGACCACGACCCTTCCTGCAGCGGTGGCGGCGTACGACCTCAGTCAGGCCCGGATCGAGGCAGAGGCGGTGGCCTAGCGTCGGCTGCGTCATCACCCTCGTCAGAGGACCACCTCCATCCGCTCGAGCGCGTGGTCGCCCGTTACCCTTCCCCATGCCCCCTTCGTTGGAGGCTCCGATGAGGCATTCTCCTCCGCGGGGGAGTAACGAGATCCATAGGGAAGCGGGGGGATTCGAGGATCGGGGATTTCTATCACTAACCGCACCACTCATCTCCTCCTGACCTCTATGTGCGGTTGCGGGTTGAAGATGGAGCGGAGTGCTGGTTCACGAGCAAATAAACGCGATGGCTTTTCTGTAAAATGCACCCTCCGACAGTTTTATCGGATCAGAAGGAATACAAAATTTCTTCAGTGTCTTATTTATTATTTACCAATTTATTTTTATTATTTATGTATATAAGGTGTGGGTATATTTGTAATACTATAATGTTTGGCAGAATTAGAGGTGTGGGTTTTCAGTTTTGACCTGCATTTTATGTTTCTCTCCCAGTGCAACGCACGGGTTTTTTTCCTAGTAGTACTTAACGAAATTGTTGTTCTAGTTTTGTAATCCCGAATGAAGGGAGTACGTCACGTGTGACCGCTGAATGTTTGATGTCTAACACGTTTGATGACATACAGACTCCTATTAACTAAACAGATTAAGGCTGTTGCATTCTCCGGGCTCTCAGCGTTTGGACGGTGCGAGCGGCCAGCGTCGGTGCGTGGGGGCTCCTCTTCTCTCCGTCGGTGCCTCGTTGTGGGGCTTTCGTGTGGCCCTAGGCGGCCGGACCGCTGGCTCACACGGTCACACCGCCGTCGCCCCAGAAACTCACGGGAGCGCCGCACCAGTCCGGCGAGTCGACAGGAGCGGGTGTGGCGGAAAGTGCTCTAGCCTCGAGCTACGGGGGCCGAGTACGAGGCACGACAAGCGGGCGGGCGCTGCGGAGGAGCGTCCATGCTCACTGCCGACGCAGGAAACGACGACGAGGGCGCGCGGCTGACGGGAGATGCAGAAGTCGCTAGCACCGACGACCAATGTTCCTCTTTCACATCCCTTCCCTTGACAAGGATTGCTACATCCCCGCTCCAATCCCCATCCAAGTGCGATGGTGGTGGATATGCAGATTTATAAATATGAGATTCCTTTTTCTCGGTTTTCGGAGGATCGGCGAATTGGTCTATTTCTCGGGGGAGGATCGACAGAGGGTTTGCGTATGATTTATGAGGCGGGTTTGATTCGGCGAGGTTGGGGCGTGGGGGTGGGCGGTTGGGCCACCGGACCTAGCTGCGGGGCATTGCCGGGATTGACAGCAATGCAGCCGGGGACGCCGCATGGCAGCAGATCGAGTTGACGCCCATAGAGCGCTCGAGCAAGTGCGTCCCTTTCCTCCTCCTCTCTTGATTTGGTGTGATCTAACCAACCGTCGCACCGGTTTGCCTGTTGCTCGTGTTATCCTCTATTTTCTTATATGGTGCCGTTGGGGATTTGTTGATCCTCCGCTTGCCGTCGCTGACGAGAATTTGGCAGTGCATGATTTGTTCCTGTCCCGGGAGTTTCGCAGCTTTGTATGACCCTATGGCGGCGCCGTTGTTGTTTTGGTAGGAGAGGATATGCCCGGTGGAAGCCCTGCCTCTTCTTGCAAAGACCTCCCGCAAGATTGTTACCGAAGAGTGACGAATTCTATTGCTCGACATGCTCGCTTCGCTTCTCCATGTGAGTTTTGTGTCCCGGAAGATCTACGAGTGCCCGGATCTCTTAGATGCACCGATGATGACAGAATGGTTGCTCGGGCACGATTTGCTGTTGAAGCTTATTACGAGATGAACTGAAGTTGTGAAAAAAATACACAAGTTGCTGTTAAATCTTACCACCGTAC
The DNA here is from genome assembly GCF_022539505.1 of Lolium rigidum. NCBI lineage: Eukaryota > Viridiplantae > Streptophyta > Magnoliopsida > Poales > Poaceae > Lolium > Lolium rigidum. The sequence goes on along the minus strand of NC_061510.1, from coordinate 198,964,341 downwards.
AAGCTTTTAATTCGAGTTTGCCAAAGCTTTTATACACTACTACCCTGTTACGATTTCTGAAGTTATTAAAGGGAGCAATCATACGCTGCTGGAGGAGTATCGATTGATATCAATCTAATCTCTCCAAATATTCTTGAAAGTTTGACATTTTTATTTCTTTCTTGCGTTGGCAAGGATGGAAGTTTACAGGTTTGCCTAGCTTCTCCTTTCTGTGGATCAAAAATTTAAATGCCTAAGCTTTACTGAGCCACTAACTCACTATGCAGTGTTGAGATACTATTACTTTTTGAGCATATCTGCTATTTTGTCACAGCTGCTGGTACAGTTCATGTTGAACGTGTTTATCTTATTTTATTGTCAATGGTATAACAATGGTAAGTCAATAACAGGGCATAGCGTCCTGCTTGTTTTGTCCATGAGGAAAAGGGAGGAAGAAGTCCCCCATTAAGGCACCACAAAAAGTTAGTGAAATTTATTACATGCATGTTAGTGTTATGATGCACCACTAATGTTTTGCTTAATTGAGAACCACGACTCAAGGATGCAACAAACCCACGCCAAAAGTTGATCTAGGTGTATATGTTATATTGCAACCTGTACAGTTCAGTTTCCTATTTAGCACCTAAGTTGCACTGAAGCCTCAAGGTATATGTGGTTTTTAAAATTTCAGAAAATGGTTGCTTAGTGCATTATTTCTTAGTGTTTTTATCCATAAACCATGTTTTTTACCTAACAAATTGATGGAAGAATTGGAGGTTTGTTCAAACTACCAAAGCAGGGAAGCACAATCCCTTTCTCATGCAGTATTGCTTACTGTTTTCCTCCATGTTTCAAGACTACAAATTGTTATTTTAACCAGACAGGGCAGCCATATGCTGAAGAAATGTATGTGATTGTGATACTAATCTTGCGAGGTATCCAACTAATGCTGGGCATTGATGTAGCTTGATTTTATTCTACTGAAATACACACTCTTTGTTTTTGAGGTTTAACTGATGTTTTTATGGTTGGAAACTTGGAGTGTTCTCTCGAGTTATCGATCGGAATGAGTAACCATTTTTCTTTTGTAGGTCTGCTTTTTATTACTCATATTGGACGTTGACATAAGTTCTTCACTTTATAGCAGCGCTCCTTCCTGGCACGGATGAAAAGAAATCAAATTGTTTGAGCATGCAGTCCCTTTGAATCAAGACTATCAAGATAATCAATATAGAATTGGTGTGGATACAATGGCCACAAACCCATCATTCCTACAAATGGTTTGCATGTCGCTAACCCTAGATCACTACAGGATTGTCCATTTGTTGTAGTTCACACATCTCTTCAGATCATTGCCTAATGTACAATGAAGTACAGTTAATAAAGTGAAAACTTAACCAACTGTTGAATGTTGTTTCAATTTATATAAATCCGTGTACTTTATTACGACAAACATGTAAGAATAGTGCTTTTATACATGTTTCATCATTACTATATTTTCATTCTGTAACCGGATTTACCTAAAACTTAGCGTGACTTGTGGGGCCCATGCAGCCATGTTTGTTACTCATTTCATCACCAAAAGTTGCCAGCTCGCTGATCTCAAAGAATATGTTTTGAGTTTGTATTTATTTTTACTTTATTCAGACAAGCATCTAAGAGTATTAACTTTAACACATACTTTATCATTACTATATTTTCATTGGTAACATGATCTATCTAAAATAAATGTGGCTCGTGGGACCTATGCATTTGTTTGTGCTCCTCATTTCAGTATCTACTGTTCTATTATGCAAATCCACCTTTCAGTGCTACTTCTCACTTTTTGTTCCACCTGTTGCCTCCAGGATGTCAACTTCACATGGAGGATGTGACTTGGATCTGACGGCAAGCCGATCCCCAAATTCATGGAGGTGTGCTATGTGATGAAAAACAAGAGAATGATTTCTGAATAACTACAAAATCACACAAGGGAGCTGATTGAGTAAGTTGAATTGTTCTGATGCTTTTAAATCGGTGTATCATTTTTTTGTTTAATACCTTTTGAGGTATTTGGTGTGGTAATCATGAAACATCTCTATCTATATCTATAATAGCTAGACGTGCTTTAAGAGACTGAGCTAGGCCATGATGTAGTTGAACTGTCCAAGAGATGTACTTATCACCGCAGCATAAACTTGATGTTTTATTTATCCATATCATGAAAGTTTTGATGATGAGTATAATTCTTGAGTAAAAAAGCAAACAACCTAATTCCAAGGCAGAATTTATCCGTAGCATCAAATCTTTGATGATGCGCATAATTCTTGAGTAAAAAGCAGTACAACAAAATGCCGGTGCAGAATAGTATAGTGCAAATCTACATGGCTTTCACATGTTTATTGGCGTGATGATATTCTTCTTGGATGATGATATTGGCGTGTTCTTTCTAGGTTGTCACTATTCCTTATCATTCTCAACAGTGTTTTTTTCTGAAACTGGTCCTCCTTTGCTGAAAATTTGGTAATCGGAGGGTGTTCTTGGGTGTTTCCGTTGGTTCTGCCTTCGTTGAATGGTTGCGTACTGGCACTGCCATGCTTCATGTTTCATGAAGGTGAGGTGTGTTTTGGGTTGCTCTTTTGGGGTGCCTTTCTTCATGTTTTTTTGCTTATTATGTGCTTGGTGGCTTTTACTTGGTGTACTGTGCATGGTGTTTAGTTTGTGACATCATATAAGTGCCTTTTGGTTGACCTTTTCGTTGGCTTTGGCCTACGTAGAACTGATCATGCCAAGTAGCTGTTAGAAGGCGTGCTCACCCTTGCCAAATCTGTATTTTTTAGCATGCTCTTATTACCTGGTGGGCAATAGGATGTATGGAAAGGGGATGAGGTGCTTGTGGATGATAACAATGGCCCTTTAAGGATCACATGTTCCGCTGCATGTTATTCGGGTTCATATCAAAATGACTTGTGTTTATTTCAATCCTTGAAACGATGTCTTCTTTCACATGTTTACTTAAGAAAGCCCCAACTTACAGTTTCACCAGCTATGACGAGGATAACAAGGACATGCCAGATGATTCATTATTACCCAACTTGACAAGGAAAGTTGAAGAACCAACTTAGTTAAGTACTTGTGTTACTAGGTGCAATTGGATAACTGCTTGACATTCTGTTTTATATTTTCAGATCGCAAAATTACACTTCAAGTTCATTGGCATAAAAATATCTGTTTGGCAATATCTAGAGAGTACCAAATGCTTTTCTGAAGATGGTTTAAAAAGTTATATATTGAGATAGTTGAGAGCTTGAGAAGGCTACAATTGTTATATGAACATTTTACTTGCCAAGTGTGTAGTGGCAACGCGCTGTTCAGGATAGTCTACAAGTGCTTCTTTGGCAGGTCACTCAATGTGCTTTGGTTGTGCAGTCCTGTATGTAGAAGAGCGAAACATGACTACTGGAACTATGTTTGGTCAAAAACTACCTGCTCTGTATCTTTACCAGGCTGTTACAACAAGTTTTTCTTCTTTCAAGTAGACTCCCTTTCATGATCACATGATGGGACAAGTGATTGCCCCTAATTCTCTGTTGCACGGAACAACGAGAGAACCAGCAATACTACTCTATAGTGTAATCTGGGCTAGCTTCGGCTCTTCCCAGAGACCCAGACATTAGAACGAAGACCTCAAAGAGACAAGTGTGCCGCATGAGTATACCGCACTGAACATGATGTGTTAGAAGCAATATAGGCAGCGCAGCGAAGCGCAGCGAAGCGCACATGTTTATCTAGTACAATAGTAAAGATGATGTGAAGAAATTTTGTTGACGAGGAAAGAAAATGTACAAATACTAGGCCGACTTCATCCGGCTGAGATTTCGACTTCTTTTATCTCCAGCCTTGAAAAACATCCGGACCGGTTCCGGCTCGATAGAAATTCCGCTTGGCCCAGTCCGTCTCTGACTGGACTGTGGACTTGCCTGAGACAGATAATCAAAGGCAGGGCGATTCCTCCTGGCTCCCGAACACAAGCGCGCAGCCTAAGCTTTGCCGATTCCCCTTGGTCCACGCCGGCGCGCGCGGGAGCCAAGCCAACCACCGCTATGGAATCGGGTGTACAATCGAACATCTCAGATTGGACGCGGCTCCCGGAGGATCTGCTTGTCGCCGTCTTTGGGGAGCTAGAGATCCCCGACCTCCTCCGCTCAGCCGCCGTCTGCACGTCCTGGCGCTCCGCGTACCGCATCTTCCGCCGCCTTCGGCTCCCGTCTCCGAAGCAGTCGCCGTGCCTTCTATACTCCAGCGAAGCCTGCGGCCCTGACGCCGCCATGCTATACTGCCCCTCCACCGGCGCCACGTTCAACATCCCGATGCGGGAGCCAGGCCTCCGACTCCGCAGCCTGTCGCCGATCGGCTCGGGTCACGGCTGGCTGGTGGTCGCCGACGAGATCAGCAACCTCCACCTCATTAACCCCCTCACAGGCTGCCACGCCGCGCTCCCGCCCATCACCACATTCCCATCCGTCGAGGGCTCCTTGGATGACCAGGGCAACCTCATCTACACCTTCTCCGGGAAATCCCACGAGCCGTACAGCTTGCGGGCGGTCGAGTCGCGGGACATGTATGAGAGGGCGGTCCTCTCTTGCAGCCCCTCCGCTGGCAGTGCGTGCATCGTCCTGCTCACGCACGAGCCGTTCGGCGAGCTCTCGTTCGCCAGGGTCGGCGACCAGCGTTGGACTCAGATCCCGGCGGACGACAGCACAGTCATCCAGCCCAGCGACGCCGTGTACAGCACGGCGGACGGTCTGTTCTACGTGGTGAGGTCCGATGGTTCCATGTAGGCCCTAGTTCCATGCATACACTGGACCTGAATGGGCCTAATCCAGTAACCACCACGATCATGCCCGAGGCGGCGATGAACTCTGAATGGGACTACAAGTACGTGTACGTCGTCCAGACGCCATGGGGCGGTCTCTTGCAAGCCTGGAGATTCAGGGATTACTTCGAGCACGCGGACGATTCCAACTATATCGATCCTCCGGTGGAGCTGAACATGACTGAGCTGCAGCTTTACAAGGTGGATGTGCATGGACAAATGCTGGTGAAGGTAGATAGTGTGGGAGATCACGCTCTTTTCCTTGGTTATAATAGCTCGATGTGTCTTCCAATCAATGACTTTCCTGGGTTGAAGCCAGACTGCGCCTATGTTACCGATGATTCTTACGATTATGTCAATTTATGTAAATTCTTCAAGCGGGAAATAGGCATGTGGAGCATCGCAAAACAGACTATGCATAGCCTTGCTAGCACATCCCCACCCAGGGATCCCTGGTTGAATTGGCCAGCCCCCATCTGGATAGTACCCTCCCTTTTGTAAGGTGAGTTTTCTGCCTGGCCTGGTAGTACCAAGACTGGGTAGTTATGTACTCTGTCTAGATGCAATACCTTTTGTACGAATTCGATTGAATATTTGGTGATATAGTTCATGTTTTAGTTAAATTCTTCTCTATAGTCTATTCTTTGAATTACCGAATGCTATTTGTAATGCCCTGCAAAATATAACTCAATTCTGGTTAGATGTAACTCAATTCGATCGAATATTTGATGCTCCATCCGTTCCTAAATATAGGTCGTATAGTTTTTGGCACGAATAATAAAGAATGCACGTGGAAGGAAAGTTACACCAGTTTTGGGCGAGGTAACCCTGATAAATTAACACGAGAAAATTGAGGAATTTGCATGATATAAGGAAACATAATCAAATTCCTAAAAAAAATATCTCCAAGCGAGTGGTGCAATGCAATATACTTTATATTTAGAAGATTTTTCTCAAAAAACTATATGGCTTATATCAAGGAATCTTCGAGGGAGTAATATAATCCATGATTTAGTTAAATTCTTCTCTATAATATGTTCTTGAATTACCAAATACTATTAGTAAATGCCCTGCAATATGTAACTCAATTCTGGTTAGTAATATCTATACCTATATAATAATAAAGGAGCTAACGTTTCCGTGGTTCGGTCCGTTTGTTTCTGCCAAAAAGTTTCGTCAACGCTTTTTTCTGGACGGTTTTGCGCTCCCACTAAATCACATAATACACTAAATTGCCACTACCGGTTGGATTGCCTTTTTCCGGCACCCGAACGAACGCCCCTGTGCTTTTTTGTCATCCTTCGCTGCTTACCTAACTCGCAAATTCCCCGCCACCGCCGGCCTCCGCCCTGCCCTTTCAGGCCATCGCCGGCCTCCGCCCTGCCGCTTCACGCCGTCCCCGACCACCTCCATGCACGCCGGCTCGAGCCCCCGACCCGCCGCCAACATCCATGTGCGGCCAGATTACTCCGACACAGCGCTGCTGCTGCTACATCATCCGCCACCTGGGCCGGCGCACAGAAGCTCGAGGGCGCGCGACGCCGCGAGCGGGCCGCGGGCGCACGGAAGCTGCGCGCGACGCCGTCCAGCTTCTGCAGGGGCACGGGCGCACTGAAGCTCTAGGCCGCCCGGCAGCTTCATCCCGCGCAGCAAGAACAGGCAGAATAAAGTGAAATCGGCACAGTCGGGCCTGGCGAAAAGAATCGAGCGGAAGCGGAGGGAAATCAGACGCGTCCTCCGCGAGCAGAAGGGAATCGAGCTGAAGCTCCTGGCGCAGCACTCCCTGATCCCCTTTCTTCGCGCTGCAAGTTTCGTTCTTCTAGCGCGTGGGCCCGACCGGCTTAGCAGTACTCATCTAAGCAGACGAGATCCTTTCCCACCGCTGTCAATGGGCCGACATAGTACAGGCCCGGTGAACCAACCACAAATTAATGAGCCTTGGGTGGTTAATTTTGAATGTACGATACGACTCATGTTTTAGTCCCACCTTGCTCGTTTGCACGGAACCCCACCGGTTTATATACGTTCAATTTGACTAGGATATCACCAAGGGAATCATTAAGTAGCAGTATGATTAAAGGAGGGATTGTTGCATCGGGCAGAATTAGAGAGGAGAGTATGAGAAGCGGAAAACGCAAACGGCCAGCGGGCCAAGCGGAAACGAAGACGGCAAGTGGTGGTGCGAATGGAGGTGCCACGCTGGACAGAGATTGCACACACGCATCGGCAAGGACATCGCCCCAACCAGATCACGTAACAAACATGTATGTATGGCCTACGAAGCTACAGCGGGTGCATGGGTTTGTTCATCCGGCCTGGTTCCTGGTTAGGCTGTATCGGAACGGCCGCTACTACTACAATGGACGTTGAGCTTTACAAGTTCGGCTGAAGACAATAGGTTTTATTTATCTTCGTACGGCCTAATTGTAATTAGTATTTTCGGAAAATACTAAGAAGCACATACCATCTCTTTGTGATATGTTACTGAGAAGACCAACTAATTGATAAAACAGTTTGTATTTGTTGCTCTGCCGATGCTATAGCGACCTTGAGTGATAACTATAGCGATCGAAAACTCATCGGGTAGTATAAGGTACAGAGAGTACCTACGTGAAGTGAAGGATAATCTCAGTTTCACGATGGTGCGCTCACCTATGTTATCAGCTCCGTGTGGCGGCCGACTACTACCGAAGCTTCAATCGAACAGTTTTTCTCCCAGCATCACACGGGCATGTTATGTTCATCACAAACAGTAAAAAAATAAATAAACAACACAAGGAAAGTTTAATACTATGAGACTGCAGGAAAGTTCGAGTGTTTATTTCACCCGGTGCAACGCACGGGCACTTTTGCTAGTAGATTTATTATATACATAGACCATGGTTTGTTCAAGATTATACATCATCTTTACCTACACAGACGGCAAGAGAGCCCTGGCAACGCCATTGTATTTTTGCACATTGAATCTTTGTGGTGAAAAAAAAAATGAACGCCCCAGGTCATGCTCGAGGAGATATAGAAGAGAAGAAAAACTCTTGCCCCTGTCCACTTCTGCCTCGATGGGCACACGCCGTTGTCCCTCGTTCGACCAGTGACATGTCTCATCTCTCTTTCCCCTCCCACTCTAGAAAACTCTCCTCTTCTCTGGTCTTCTTCTCCGCGTCCCCGGGCCGGACCGAGGCCTCTCTCGCCAGTGTTGCCGTGCGGAGATGGCTTAGGGATGGCGCCGGTAGTAGATGTAGGTTTTGTTTTTGTATAGCTGTTGCCTCTATGGCGTTTGAGGGTAGGTTAGAAGATCTTGGCGACCAGATCTACTGCGCCGGGTGGTTCTTCTTCCTCGCTGCATCGCGCTGGTGGCAAGATGTGGTGCATGGGAGGATGGGGAGCATCTGCATCCCTCCTAATAAGGTTCGCAGCAGGAGTGAAGAGCAAGTTTCCTCAGGCCAGATCTTGCTTTGTGTGGTGAATCTTTATCTCGCGGTGGAGCTCCCATGGACGGAGCCAAAAACTGCGGTGACGAAGGCAACTACTCGCTCTCTGAATAAGGTTTGCCTTTCGGTCTTCTACTAATGCCAATATACTTTGTATCTGCCTCCTCTGGCTCGTGGTGGGAGCTCAGAGTTTGATGGCGGATCTGCGTTCATGGTGCGGTGGCCGGAGACCAGCTGTGGGATTTCGATTTCAGGTGAAGCCATGTTTCTCCTTGTTTCTATCCATGGTGGAGTTGAACACGGGAGGTATGCTGCTGATCTTGGTCTTGGAATCTGGCGGCGTTGGAGTTGTGACACCGAGGAAAGAGCTACAATCTCGGTGGCCGTTGATTGCCAGCTGACTCAGACGGCCTTGTGGTGGCCCTTATCTTCGCCGACAACTGTTTCCGGCGATTCTACAACCTCCAGGTGGAGGCCCTCAACGGAGCCCATGGAGGATGATAAGGGGTTGCCCGATCTTCTCAGTAAGCGAGGTGGATGGTGATGAACACGCGATGAACACAGCGGAGAATACACGGTGATAAGTGGATGATAACTTGTATGACGCCAACGAAGTCTCTCGATTGATTCCTGTCGCCAATGCAACAGCTCTCAACCCTGCAAGATATTCGCAACTCCACACACTTGTGCACGTAGCCGCCGACCACGAAGCGGTACATTGCAATCTTCTAATCCCCAATGGAACATCAGATCACACAAACTTTTAGTAGCACAAACACCAGATCGAAACGAATTGGTGCGGGTAAAACTCCAGATCGATGCGAATTGGAGAGTATGATTCAATAGAGTTGCAAAGCAATCAACTATGAACTAGGGTTTATCTTAAACGTGGTCTAAACCTAATTAGGGGGCATCCCTGGGGCTTATATAGGCGTCCAGGACGACCAGGGGTCGAAATAGTTCGATACAAACTGACTTGAAACAGGTTCGGCCAAAAACTGGGTCGAAATCGGGCAAGGCCGGCAGTGCCGGGGTGCTCTGGCCGGCAGTGCTGCCCTTGCATGGCCGGCAGTGCCGCCCCTCCTTGGCCGGCAGTTCCGGTGGCCTATTCATTGGAAAGCCCTTGAAATTATCTTTCCAACGAGTGCTCATTTGCTTGATTTGGAGTTCGTATGAAGAAATGGCGTCCGTGTCAAAATCAGCACTTCTGTCTGTCCAAACCGAATCAGACCTGTTTTTGACTTCCTCTTGTCTTGCGCATGCCTCCCTCTCCTCCCTCGTGCATCCGTGGAATGTCTTCACGCTCAACACCATGTCCAGCTGCTTCTCTTCTCCTCGTGCGATGCTTGCTCCCTCCTCGTACCTGATCATACATAAGTGAAATGACTTAGGTAGTATAAAGTTCTCATCAATCGAAGTATCGTTTAGGAGCGAATTCACCTTATAGTAATCGTCAACTAGACTTAATATTTCTTTCCAGCTCAAGCATGTACAATCATCATATTCCATGAGTATGTCCTCATTATCCTCCCTTTCTTCAAGAAAAGTCGTCCTCGGCTTTAGGTAAGCTGAAAGTGGAAGGAACAAAAAGAACAACGTGTACGCACAATATACGTAGATATAACATGTTGTTTCGTTGTTGTGTACACAATTGAAAGTCCCATAATTCAGAATACAACTTATCTTGCATATATGAATGAAGCATACATAATCATGACCACAATCAAGAACAGTTATATATGTAGCATTATTGTTCAGTATTAAATCAAATATCCTCACGGATGATCTATGATCAAATTTATTATGAACAAGGTCAAACCAATCCAAAATATTCAAATGTATTGATGTTGGATACCATGCTTTTACTGCGCTACTCTGATATATATAACAAATAGATATATGATCCTGACCAAAACTCACAGTGTATGATATGCAACTCAGTTTGCGAATATAAGTGAAGTATAAATCTGTAGCATATAAATGCAACATGTATTGGGACAAACACAATGAATGTTTAAAATATGATTCCATTCTAGCAAGATTAGAACAAGCCAACAAAGGTAAAATTACTCTCGTTGGTTGTAGCTTATCACATAAAACAGAATCAATATCCATACTATCATGGAAATTATGTAATATCCCGCAGCAAAAAGACTCTATCAAATAGCATATAGGTTTAAAAACAACATGTTTTAATTCAGCCATTCTATCACAAGTAACACATATGTGATCTCCCAGAAATTTTCCATCCATGTTATAGTCACCAATAAGATTAAACATGAAAGAACATGCACAAGTGCTAGAATTCACATATGAAATTTCAGAAATCTTGTCCATAGCACTTTGCATACTCATAGGTTCATTTAACATGATATAAGACACAATATTATCAGGTGGTAGTTTAGCAAGTACTTCCTTATGAGTAATCAATACCATATGATCAAAATTCGAAATTTGCACGTCATCACATGGTTTTGAAGTATATGTGCAAATCAAATCCAATGAAGGAAGCAACAAATTAGGAGTAGACTCACAACATTCAGTCGTATGTACCGGCTGTAGCTCCAAATCAATACCGAATATCTCATTGGCTGGGTGCAGCCCCAAATCAGTACCATCTAAAATGCCGTCCTCCTCAGATGTAGTAGGTACTAAAACATCTTTCTCACATGATGATTGATACGTCTCAAACGTATCCATAATTTCTTATGTTCCATGCTAGTTTTATGACAATACCTACATGTTTTGTTCACACTTTATATCGTTTTGATGCATTTTACGGAACTAACCTATTGACGAGATGCCGAAGTGCCAGTTCCTGTTTTCTGCTATTTTTGGTTTCAGAAATACTAGTAAGGAAATATTCTCGGAATCGGACGAAATCAACGCCCAATATCTTATTTTTCCACGAAGCTTCCAGAACACCGGAGAGAGACCAGAGGGGAGCCAGGGGGGGCCCACACGCCAGGGCTTCGCGGCCAAGGGGTGGGGCGCGCCCCCCTATTGTGTGGCCCCACCAGGGCCCCTCCGAGGCTGCCCTTCCGCCTAGTTAAGGACTCCGTCGCGAAAACCCTAGACGAATAAGCCACGATACGAGAAAAGTTCCAGAGCCGCCGCCATCGCGAAGCCAAGATTCGGGGGACAGAAGTCTCTGTTCCGGCACGCCGCCGGGACGGGGAAGTGCCCCCGGAAGGCATCTCCATCGACACCACCGCCATATTCATCGCCGCTGCTGTCTCCCATGATGAGGAGGGAGTAGTTCTCCCCCGAGGCTGAGGGCTCTACCGGTAGCTATGTGGTTAATCTCTCTCATGTACCCCAATACAATGATCTCATGAATTGCCTTGCATGATTGAGATCCATATGATGAGCTTTGTATCACTATTAATCTATGTGCTACTCTAGTGATGTTATTAAAGTAGTCTATTCCTCCTTCATGATGTAAAGGTGACAGTGTGTGCATCGTGTAGTTCTTGGCGTAGGTTATGATTGTAATCTCTCGTAGATTATGGAGTTAACTATTACTATGATAGTATTGATGTGATCTATTTCTCCTTTCATAGTGTAATGGTGACAGTGTGTATGCTATGTTAGTACATGGTCTAAATTGCAAAGATCTATTATGCTCTAAAGGTTACTTAAATATGAACACCGAATGTTGTGGCGCTTATTAACTCCGGCTTGAGGGAGCTCCTGTAGCCCTACACAATGAATGGTGTTTGCTATCAAACAAGAGTATATGTAGCACAAGTGAGGAGAAGTTATTTATTTATTATGCGATCAATGTTGAGAGTGTCCACTAGTGAAAGTAGAATCCCTAGGCCTTGTTTCCAATACTGCAAACACCGCTTACTTACTGTTCTACTGCATGTTTACTTCCTGCAATATTACCACCATCTATACCACCTGTGTTTTAATATCTCTTCGCCGAACTAGTGCACCTATACATCTGACAAGTGTATTGGGTGTGTTGGGGACACAAGAGACTTCTTGTATCGTAATTGCAGGGTTGCTTGAGAGGAATATCTTTGACCTCTACCTCCCTGAGTTCGATAAACCTTGGGTGATTCACTTAAGGGAAACTTGCTGTTGTTCTACAAACCTCTCGCTCTTGGAGGCCCAACACTGTCTACAAGAATAGAAGCACACGTAGACATCAAGCTATTTTTCCGGCGCCGTTGCCGGGGAGGTAAGGTAAAAGGTATTCACATCCTCCGACTAGTAAGCTATTTCCTAGCACTCGTTGCCGTGTGTGAGTGCTCGAAGCTATCTCCTTTAGATTCTGCAATTGCGTCTTTTTGTCTCTTGTTTTTATTTTCACTAGTAAGGCTTAATGGAAAACAACAACAAAATGAGAGATCTATATGAACTTTATCTTGAATTAGGACATGATGTGTTCGAAGAGAGAATTAAAAAACCCATGGAACTTTATATGCATGCTAATGGGAATGTTATTAATATGAATGCTTTGAACACCATTGTTGCTAATGCTATGGAAGAATTTAAGCTTGGGGAGGTCGGTTTTGATGAAGATGATATTTTTAGTCCCCCAAGTTTTGAGGAGAAAATTTACTTTGATGATACTTTGCCTCCTATTTATGATGATTATAATGATAGTGGTATTTTGGTGCCACCTACTATGGAGGATAAAGGTTATTATGATTATACCATGCCTGCAATTTATGATGATTACAATGGTGGTTGTGGTAGTTTTACTCCCACTATTACTAATAAATTGATTATGCTTATGTTGGGAGTAGTAATTATTTTGTGCATGAGAATAAGAATGCTTCATGTGATAGTTATATTGTTGAGTTTGTTCATGATGCTACTGAAAGTTATTATGAGAGAGGGAAACATGGTTGTATGCATCTTAATAATATTAAGTTTCCCCTCTTTATGTTGAGAATTTTGAAGTTACTCATGTCTTATCTTCTTATGCTTGCCACTTTGTTCTTCATGAATTTATTTGTGTACAAGATTCCTTTTCATAGGAAGTGGGTTAGACTTAAATGTGTTTTGAATTTGCTTCTTGATGCTCTCTTTTGCTTCAACTCTTATTTCTTGCAAGAGCATCATTAAAATTGTTGAGCCCATCTTAATGGCTATAAAGAAAGCACTTTTTGGGAGATAACCCATGTCTTTATTTTACTACAGCACTTTTGTTTTATATTTGAGTCTTCGAAGTTGTTACTACTGTAGCAACCTCTCCTTATCTTTATTTTATTGCATTGTTGTACCAAGTAAAGTCTTTGATAGTAGGGTTGATACTAGATTTGGATTACTGCGCAGAAACAGATTTCTTACTGTCACGAAATTGAGCAGCCCCGTCTGTAGGTAACTCAGAAAATTCTGCCAGTTTACGTGCGTGATCCTCAGATATGTACGCAACTTTCATTCAATTTGAGCTTTTTCATCTGAGCAAGTTAAGTGCCCCATAAAAATTCGTCTTTACGGACTGTTCTGTTTTGACAGATTCTGCCTTTTATTTCGCATTGCCTCTTTTGCTATGTTGAATGGATTTCTTTGTTCCATTAACTTCCAGTAGCTTTGGGCAATGTCCAGAAGTGTTAGGAATGATTGTGTCCTTGCTGAACATGTGAATTTTTGCTTATGCACTAACCCTCTAATGAGATTGTTTTGAGTTTGGTGTGGAGGAAGTTTTCAAGGGTCAAGAGAGGAGGATGATATACTATGATCAAGAAGGGTGAAAAGTTTAAGCTTGGGGATGCCCCAGTGGTTCATCCCTGCATATTTCAAGAAGACTCAAGCATCTAAGCTTGGGGATGCCCAAGGCATCCCCTTCTTCATCGACAACTTATCAAGTCACTTCTAGTGAAACTATATTTTTATTCCGTCACATCTTATGTACTTTACTTGGAGCGTGTGTGTGCTTTTATTTTTGTTTTGTTATCTTAGTTCTCTGAATAAATTGGATCATACCTTGTGTGGGAGAGAGACACGCTCCGCTTTTTCATAAGAACACTAGTGTTCTTCGCTTTTACTTTTAATGTTCAATGGCGAAAGTTGATCGCTTCACTTATTGCTATTTGGTTGGAAACAGAAAATGCTTCATGTGGTAATTGGTATATTGTCTTGAATAATTTGATACTTGGCAATTGTTGTGCTCATATAGATCATGTTTAAGCTCTTGCATCATGTACTTTGCACCTATTAATGAAGAACTACATAGAGCTTGTTAAAATTTGGTTTGCATGATTGGTCTCTCTAAAGTCTAGATATTTTCTGGTGAAGTGTTTGAACAACAAGGAAGACAGTGTAGAGTCTTATAATGCTTGCAATATGTTCTTATGTAAGTTTTGTTGTACCGGTTTATACTTGTGTTTGCTTCAAACAACCTTGCTAGCCAAAGCCTTGTACTGAGAGGGATTACTTCTCGTGCATCCAAATCCTTGAGCCAAAACCTATGCCATTTGTGTCCACCATACCTACCTACTACATGGTATTTTTCTGCCATTCCAAAGTAAATTGCTTGAGTGCTACCTTTAAAATTCCATTCTTTGTCTTTGCAATATATAGCTCATGGGAAAAATAGCTTAAAAACTATTGTGGTATTGAATATGTACTTATGTATCTTATTTCTTATAAGTTGCTTGTTGAGCGATAACCATGTTCCCGGGGACGCCATCAACTATTTCACCTTTGTTGAATATCATGTGAGTTGCTATGCATGTTCGTCTTGTCTGAAGTAAGGGTGATTTATCATGATCAAATGGTTTGAGTATGCATATTGTTAGAGAAGAACATTGGGCCGCTAACTAAAGCCATGATCCATGGTGGAAGTTTTAGTTTGGACAACAATCCTCAATTTCTTATGAGAATATTATCTGTTGTTGAATGCTTATGCATTAAAGAGGAGTCCATTATCTGTTGTCTATGTTGTCCCGTATGGATGTCTAAGTTGAGAATAATCAAAAGCGAGAAATCCAATGCGAGCTTTCTCCTTAGACCTTTGTACAGGTGGCATAGAGGTACCCCTTTGTGACACTTGGTTGAAACATATGTTATGCAATGATAATCCATCTAAATCCAAGCTAATTAGGACAAGGTGCGGGCACTATTGGTATACTATGCATGAGGCTTGCAACTTATAGGATATCTTATACATAACACATATGCTTTATTACTACCGTTGACAAAATTGTTTCTTGTTTTCAAAATAAAATCTCTAGCACAAATATAGCAATCCATGCTTCCCTATGCGAAGGGCCGTTCTTTTACTTTATGTTGAGTCAGTTTACCTACTTCTTTCTATCTTAGAAGCAAACACTTGTGTCAACTGTGTTCATTGATTCTTACATGTTTACCTATTGCACTTTTATATTGCTTTATGTTGACAACTATCCATGAGATATACATGTTACAAGTTGAAAGCAATTGTTGAAACTTAATCATCCTTTGTGTTGCTTCAATGCCTTCTACTTTGAATCTATTGCTTTATGAGTTAACTCTTATGCAAGACTGTTGCGGTCAGAAACCCACCGGCGGGCAGCGACTGGCAACACCGTAGAGCCGGGAACAACTAGGGCTGCGGCTGGCCCCAGTCCCTCAGAGCGACGGCCCGCAAAGCCTTCTGGTCACACGTCCGATGCTATCGCAAGGGCGTGCCACCTGACCTATACCTGGTCGGGAAGGTGTTGGATGATGCCTCGCTTAGTTTCCTGCATGGCATACACGTAAACATTAAATACGAGCCTCGATCGGCTCTCAGGTTGTCTCGTGAATCGGCTCAAAGAGCCGATCCACCCATGATTCGTACAAGGTGTCCGAATATATGGTGGTCCTTCTTGATCAAGATAAAGCTAATGCGATCTACGACGATTTAGGGTTTTCACCGCATAATCGGATCATCCTACTCACGATTGGGCCTCGCGCTCGCGTACGGTGATCGTAAGCCGATCCTAGACGAGGCCTAAAAACCAACACGAGGTTGATCCCCGGAACATCCTGTCTAGGGCTAGCAAACTACACCCTACACGCCGCCGGATCCTCCAACCCTTTGTAAGGCCTAACTATTGCGGATATTAAACTAATCCTTGAAGAACAAGGAGCAACCGTAACGGATCGGATCTACTAAACAATGATCAAGCGGAAGCCGCCCCTACACCCGAGATAGGTGTAAGGGCGGCTAGATGTATAAGGGTTGCACTACGACAAAGCATATGATACGAAGAACAATGCTAACCCTAACACATCTAAGATAACTACGTTGCTCGCCATCAAAAAGGCTTCGATGACGAGCAACGCATGAACAACGTAATAAGCGTATGCTGCCTAGATCGCAAGATGCGATCTAGGCAGCATGGTGCTTACCGGAGAAACCCTCGAGACGAAGGAGTTGGCGATGCGCCGATATTGATTGTGTTGAACGTTGGTTGTTGTTTATTCCATAAACCCTAGATACATATTTATAGTCCAGGGGACTTTCTAATTCAGGCGTGCACCTAACCGTGCACGGGTAAAACTCTATCTTCTAATCTAAGATACGACCTACTATATTACAGATACACGGGCATGCTAGCCCAAACTTTCCATATAAGGCCGATTCACGTATTTCTTCCGTATATAATCTTAAAGCCCATCTTGATCGCGGCCCACCTCTGACCTGGTCAAATTCCGGTGATAACACATGGCCCCCTGGTTTTGGAATTGATAATTCCAAAATCACTCTGTTTTTCTTCGTCGAGTCATGTCATGGCAGAGCAGAACCGTCGCAGCATTCCTCATCATGATGCCCTGTCTTCTCAACTATTCCGCGTGATTTGACCGCTGTCTTTGGGCACCGCCTCCTCGGAAACTGCTGTGGCCTTGAATTTCTACTATAGCCCCTTTATTTAAACGCCCTGAGCAGTTCGCCACCTCAATCCTTTGCCCTGTTCTGGCCACCGGCACCCAAAAAACCCCCAATCTCCCATAGCCATGTCTTCCTCTTCTTCCTCCTCCACCTCATCGGTCTTCTCTGACTCTTCCTCCTCTCGCGAGCCGACGCCGGAGTGGGGCTCGTTGGAGGCGCACGACATTCTCGCCCCGACGACGTGGGACAAAGAGGAACATGATTCCTCCATCTGGTCTGAGGATGACAAATCCCTGACCGATGGAGAGGGCGACCTTCAATTCCTCGTCGAAGGGGAAGAGGAGGCGGAGAGCGAGGACGACCGCTTCTCCTGGGACGATTTCACCTCCTCCGAGGAAGAAGCGGAGGAGGACGATGATGACTCCCTTGAAGGTTACCCACCAGCAAAGCGCCTCCGCACCTGGTGGGACGACGACAGCGATGACGATGATGATGAAGATGAGGCTCCCGTAGAAGGCTACGGAAGTTCCGATGAGGAGCCTATCAGCAGCTGCGCCGGAGGCAGCGACGACGAGGGCAGCAATGGCCCCTAGATTAGGGATCAGTAGTAGTAGTTGGCTTTTGCCCTCTTCTTCCCTGAGCAATCGGCTCTTTCTTTGTAAGAAACCCCTCTATCAATGAAGAAAACATTCCTCAATTAATTTCGCTTCCTTGTCGACTTTGCCGATCGTCGAATGGAGTCGCCGTACGAAGAGCCGATAGCAGGACATCGGCTCGCATTGCGATCTGAGGCCAAGCTGTTGCCTAACCACGCGGTCCAACAGGCCTCATCAGGCCTAATTCTCGTCAAACCATCAGATTGAATTCCTCAGCAATCTCACATCATGACTTCTGGTCTGAACCGATTCCGTTAACTTGCTAATATTCCTCAGCTTATTCCTCTAGAGTCGATATCAGCGTATCGGCTTTGTTATTCTGAAGTCGACGCCTGTGCATCGGCTGTATTTGCATACTGTTATCTCCGTATGTTTTCTCAAGTCGATGTCTGCGCATCGGCTGTGATTTTTTTTTTACTGGCCGATTTAAAATCGGCCTCCATACCTTACTGCCCATCATCCCACATGCTTGGGAAATACTTCTTGAGGTGTTGACCATTGACGGCTACTGGGAACTTCTCGCCGTCCAACTCTTACAACATGTATGCATTACCCTTCAAGGCCTGGACGACTTTGTACGGACCGTGCCAATTAGGAGACCATTTACCATATGCCTTGTCCCTGGTTCCTAACGACAACACAGCTTCCCATACTAGATCACCAACTTGAAACTCCTTTGGTCTAACCTTCTTATTGTAGGCACGAGCTACCCTGGCTTTGTTCTCCTTAATCTTCTCCAACGACCAAAGCCTAAGTTCTCGTTGCGTCCTCAATAGTGTCACTCATCGTAGCTGCATATTCTTCCGCTGTCGGATCATTCCGAAACGTGACACGTCTCGATCCAGCCGTAATCTCCCAAGGTAATACGGCTTCCTGTCCATAGACAAGCTGGTACGGCGAAGTCTTTATAGCTCCATGGCACGACATGCGGTAGGCCCATAATGCTTCTGATAACTTCTCATGCCAATCCCTAGGGTTCTCGTCAATCTTTCTCTTGATCAGCTTGATTAAGCTCGATTGGACGCTTCAGCTTGCCCATTAGCCCGAGCATAGTACGGAGATGATCGGATCAGTTTAATCCCCATGTCATCGCAGAATTTCCTGAATTCTTTGGAAACAAAGACCGAACCTCCATCGGTCGTGATAGTTTGGGGAATCCCGAACCTATGAATCACGTGTTCTTTCACAAACTTGATCACATCTTCTGATTTCACCTTCTTCATAGGGACGGCTTCCACCCACTTGGTGAAGTAATCTGTGATGGCCAAAATCCATTCATGTTTTTTACTCGACGCCGGATGGATTTTGCCGATCATGTCCATGCCCCACCCCCGGAACGGCCAAGGCTTGATGATAGGGTTCATCGCTGATGCTGGTACCATCTGAATCTTCCCGAACATTTGGCACGCTTGGCACCCCTTGTAGTAATTGAAGCAATCTTCAAGCATGGTGGGCCAATAAAACCCTGAGCGCCTGATTAGCCACTTCATCTTGTGAGCCGACTGATGAGTTCCACAGGCGCCTTCATGCACCTCATGTAAGAGCCGATTAGACTCAGTTGGTCCCAGGCACTTAAGTAGCAACCCTTCCAACGTCCTGTAGAACATGTCGTCTCCTATGAGAACATACTTCATGGCTTTGTATCTTATCCGTTTAGGTGCCCCCCGAGCCGAATCTTTTAAGTAATTGAAGATTTCGGCTCTCCAATCATCCTCGTTCCGAGAATTGCACTCGAACTTCCGACCCGTCGGTATATCTATGTAGCCTGATGCCATTTGTGCGAGATTGTTGGCCTCGGTGTTTTGGGATCTTGGGACCCAATTAAAGTTGATGTACCGAAACTGTGTCATCAACTCACGGCATTCCATCCAATATGGGAAAAGCGATTCGCTCTCGCACTTATATTCATCCGTGAGCTGGTTAATCACCAACTTGGAGTCTCCAAAAAGCTCTACTGCCTCTGCCCCGGCTTCCAGTAGCAACTCCATCCCCTTACGTACCGCCTCATATTCTGCTACGTTGTTGGTGCAAGGGGTAGATAATCTGATGGAGAAGGAGTATTCTGCCCCCCGAGGCGACACGAGCAGAATGCCGATGCCACAACCATCGTCGCAAGCCGATCCATCGAAGAACATAGCCCATGCACGTATAGATAGTGCTGCTATATTGGTACTGATTCGCTCGGCTATGAGATCGGCCAACGTTTGCCCTTTGATCGCTCGCAGGCTGATACCGGAGATCGAACTCGACAACGCAAACATCCACTTACCCGGCCGGCCTTTTAACACAGGGGCCGACAACGATGTGCTTGACAACGTCCGACTTGCATATGACGAAGATCTCTCGCCGTCAAAAGGATGTGATGCAGCTTGGTGCAGTAAAGAACGAGCAGAGGCACAGCTTCTCGACCTCGGGATACCTTGTTTCCGCGTCCAAGCATCCTTCTGCCGAGGTAGAAAACGACCTTTTCAACGCCCTCGTAGAGTTGCACCACTACCGAGGCGATGGACGTGTCGGCCATCGACAAGTAGATGTAGAACGGCCTCGTCTTGCTGGCGCGGAACTAGCACAGGTGGCGTCGTCGGGTACCGTTTAATTTCATCAAACGCCCGCCGCCGTTCGCCCCCGATGAAATTCGTCATCGGATTTAGTCTTTACCAACGCCATGAACGGCTCGATCCGTCCCGACAGGTTAGAGATGAATCGGCGGACGAAGTTGATCTTGCCGATAAGACGTTGGAGTTCCTTCTTCGTGGTGGGCGGCTGCATGGTACGCACTGCCTCCTGACTTTTCAGGCCGATCTCAATTCCTCGTTCGTGAACCAAAAATCCTAGGAACTGACCGGCCGTCACACCAAAGGCACACTTCTTTGGATTCATTCTTAGTCCGAACTTCCGAGTTCGGTCTAGGACGCGTCGCAAATCTCCCAAATGTCCCTCCATAGAGACAGACTTGACTACCACGTCATCGATGTAGATTTCCACCAACTTGCCGATCAGATCGTGAAATATATAATTCATGGCTCTTTGATACGTTGCGCCAGCATTCTTCAACCCAAAGTTCATGACAACATATTCAAACAAGCCTACCGCCCTCGGTACTCGAATGCGGTCTTGTGTATATCTTCCGGAGCCATGAAGATCTGGTTATAGCCGGCGTTGCCATCCATGAAGCTTAAAACCTTGTGGCCAGCAGTCGCATTGATCAATGTTTCGCCATAGGCATCGGATACTCATCTTTTGGAGTGGCTCGTTAAGATCTCGGAAATCGATGGCCACACGCCACCGGCCGTCCTTCTTTTCTACAGGAACGATATCGGAGATCCATTCAGCATACCCGCATGGCCTGATGAACCCGGCGGCCAACATCTTCTCGATCTCTTTCTTGACCTCTTCCAGGATTTCGGCCTTCATCTGACGTGCTCGTTGTTGGAACGGCCGAAATCCTTTCTTAAGGGGGAGCCGATGTTCAATGATGCTCCTGTCTAACCCAGGCATCTCTGTGTAATCCCATGCAGAGCAATCTGGGTATTCTTTCAATAGAGCAATCATCTGACTCCTGAGCTGCGGATCTAACTTCTTGCTGATAAAAGTTGGTCGCGGCTTATCCCCAGGGCCGATGTCGACTTCCTCTAGCTCATCAGCCGAGGTGAACCCATACCCTAGCTTTCCGTCACCTATGAGGTCGACGCCAAATACTGGGAGAGCCGGTGGTGCGGATAATACGGTCCGATCGCTGGAATCGGCCTCCATCTTGATCATCACCAGGATCCTGTGGCAGTGTCGGGGCCGATCGCGTGGACCAGCTCCCTCTTTATCCTTGCTATGAGAGCATCTGCCCTCGTCACTACCCTTACCAGGGCGGTACCCAAGTTCTACCATGTTGATGTTGAACAAGTGTCCTGGCTGGCACCTCCCAGGGTACATATCTTCCGCCATGTCGACGGCGTATGCCGGTGAACTCGGCACTTCCGGTGCTGCCAATGCGCATGGCAACGGTGGACGGGACTGGAGTGGTATTTCTCCTTTGTAAGTCCCCAGAGCTGGTCCCGACGGAGAATACTGATGGCTCATGATTTCCTGGATCACGCGCAGAGCGACACGCTCCAAAGTGTTCACCGAGCTCTCGGAGTGGCGGTGCAGCCGAATGAGCCACCATGAAGTTGATCTCCTGACGCAGCGACCTGGTGCGTTCTTCTGACGGGGTCGATAGGTCCACTCCATCGAGCGCGCCTTCAGGTGAGAACCCCTTCCACCTGACGCCGTGGGAGCGGGTTCTGTGGAAAGAGCCGATGAGGTCGGCTTCGAGGACTGCCTTGATTTCGTCATGCTTCTTCTTGAGCTCGTCGAGCGGATCCTCGTACTTGACCGGAGTGCTTTCCGCCATCTCGGATGTAGATGGCGATGCGGTGGATGTCGAAGATTTTCCCACCGGGCGTGCCGCGAATGTGTTGCGGTCGAAACCCACCGGCGGGCAGCGACCGGCAACACCGTAGAGCCGGGAACAACTAGGGCTGCGGCTGGCCCCGGTCCCTCGCAGCGACGGCCCGCAAAGCCTTCCGGTCACACGTCCGATGCCTGTCGCAAGGGCGTGCCACCCGACCTATACCTGGTCGGGAAGGTGTTGGATGATGCCTCGCTTAGTTTCCTGCATGGCATACACGTAAACATTAAATACGAGCCTCGATCGGCTCTCGGGTTGTCTCCGTGAATCGGCTCAAAGAGCCGATCCACCCATGATTCGTACAAGGTGTCCGAATATATGGTGGTCCCGCTTGATCAAGATAAAGCTAATGCGATCTACGACGATTTAGGGTTTTCACCGCATAATCGGATCATCCTACTCACGATTGGGCCTCGCGCTCGCGTACGGTGATCGTAAGCCGATCCTAGACAGGGCCTAAAAACCAACACGAGGTTGATCCCCGGAACATCCTGTCTAGGGCTAGCAAACTACACCCTACACGCCGCCGGATCCTCCAACCCTTTGTAAGGCCTAACTATTGCGGATATTAAACTAATCCTTGAAGAACAAGGAGCAACCGTAACGGATCGGATCTACTAAACAATGATCAAGCGGGGTGCCGCCCCTACACCCGAGATAGGTGTAAGGGCGGCTAGATGTATAAGGGTTGCACTACGACAAGCATATGATACGAAGAACAATGCTAACCCTAACACATCTAAGATAACTACGTTGCTCGCCATCAAAAAGGCTTCGATGACGAGCAACGCATGAACAACGTAATAAGCTTATGCTGCCTAGATCGCAAGATGCGATCTAGGCAGCATGGTGCTTACCGGAGAAACCCTCGAGACGAAGGAGTTGGCGATGCGCCGAGATTGATTGTGTTGAACGTTGGTTGTTATTTATTCCATAAACCCTAGATACATATTTATAGTCCAGGGGACTTTCTAATTCAGGTGTGCACCTAACCGTGCACGGGTAAAACTCTATCTTCTAATCTAAGATACGACCTACTATATTACAGATACACGGGCATGCTAGCCCAAACTTTGCATATAAGGCCGATTCACGTATTTCTTCCGTATATAATCTTAAAGCCCATCTTGATCGCGGCCCACCTCTGACCTGGTCAAATTCCGGTGATAACAAAGACTTATTGATGCTTGTCTTGAAAGTACTATTCATGAAAAGTCTTTGCTATATGATTCAGTTGTTTAATCATCATCTTTACCATTGCTTTGAATCACTTAATTCATCTCATATGCTTTACAATATTGTTGATCAAGATTATGTTGGTAGGATGTCACTTCGTAAATTATCCTTGTTATCGTTTACCTACTCGAGGGCGAGTAGGAACTAAGCTTGGGGATGCTTGATACGTCTCAAACGTATCCATAATTTCTTATGTTCCATGCTAGTTTTATGACAATACCTACATGTTTTGTTCACACTTTATATCGTTTTGATGCATTTTCCGGAACTAACCTATTGACGAGATGCCGAAGTGCCAGTTCCTGTTTTCTGCTGTTTTTGATTTCAGAAATGCTAGTAAGGAAATATTCTCGGAATTGGACGAAATCAACGCCCAGTATCTTATTTTTCCACGAAGCTTCCAGAACACCGGAGAGAGACCAGAGGGTAGCCAGGGGGGCCCACATGCCAGGGCGGCGCGGCCAAGGGGTGGGGCGCGCCCCCCTATTGTGTGGCCCCACCAAGGCCCCTCCGAGGCTACCCTTCCGCCTACTTAAGGACTCCGTCGCGAAAACCCTAGACGAATAAGCCACGATACGAGAAAAGTTCCAGAGCCGCCGCCATCGCGAAGCCAAGATTCGGGGGACAGAAGTCTCTGTTCCGGCACGCCGCCGGGACGGGGAAGTGCCCCGGAAGGCATCTCCATCGACACCACCGCCATCTTCATCGCCGCTGCTGTCTCCCATGATGAGGAGGGAGTAGTTCTCCCCCGAGGCCGAGGGCTCTACCGGTAGCTATGTGGTTAATCTCTCTCTCATGTACCCCAATACAATGATCTCATGAATTGCCTTGCATGATTGAGATCCATATGATGAGCTTTGTATCACTATTAATCTATGTGCTACTCTAGTGATGTTATTAAAGTAGTCTATTCCTCCTTCATGATGTAAAGGTGACAAGTGTGTGCATCGTGTAGTTCTTGGCGTAGGTTATGATTGTAATCTCTCGTAGATTATGGAGTTAACTATTACTACGATAGTATTGATGTGATCTATTTCTCCTTTCATAGTGTAATGGTGACAGTGTGTATGCTATGTTAGTACTTGGTCTGAATTGCAAAGATATATTATGCTCTAAAGGTTACTTAAATATGAACACCGAATGTTGTGGCGCTTGTTAACTTCGGCTTGAGGGAGCTCCTGTAGCCCTACACAATGAATGGTGTTTGTTATCAAACAAGAGTATATGTAGCACAAGTGAGGAGAAGTTATTTATTTATTATGCGATCAATGTTGAGAGTGTCCACTAGTGAAAGTAGGATCCCTAGGCCTTGTTTCCAATACTGCAAACACCGCTTACTTACTGTTCTACTGCATGTTTACTTCCTGCAATATTACCACCATCTATACCACCTGTGTTTTAATATCTCTTCGCCGAACTAGTGCACCTATACATCTGACAAGTGTATTGGGTGTGTTGGGGACACAAGAGACTTCTTGTATCGTAATTGCAGGGTTGCTTGAGAGGAATATCTTTGACCTCTACCTCCCTGAGTTCGATAAACCTTGGGTGATTCACTTAAGGGAAACTTGCTGCTGTTCTACAAACCTCTGCTCTTGGAGGCCCAACACTGTCTACAAGAATAGAAGCACACGTAGACATCAATGATGCACGGTCTGGTGATGCAGGTTGTAACACAAGTGGCTCCCTTTCTTCAAAAGCAACCTGCATATCACAAGAAACAACACTAGGAGTAGAGATAGTTACGTTAGTAGAAACCTCACATGTTTCTGCAACTCCTACTCTTGGTTTTTCAACTATATGATCAGCTTTTGTTTTTGTGTTGGTGTGTACATGAGGACATAAGTCTCGACTCCTAATCTCCTGAAATTTCTTAATGTGTGTATGGTATAACCACATGTTTTTCTCATTCCAAAAGATAGTAGGATCCGTATGAACACCACCAAACACAACTTTAAATCTATCACACCAAGTTTTTCCCAACATTAGATGACAAAAATTTAGTGTTCTAGGAAACACATTACATATAACTTCTACAGTATGGCCATAAATGGTTATTGGAACAAATGCAGTCTTAGTAATTAGCACTTGATGATCATTAGTAGTTAACATAAATGGCCAATGATTTGTAATTGTAATCAGATGCAACTTCTCCACAACGTCAATACTAATCAGGTTTGTGAAAGAACTGTTGTCAATGGTAATAGCAACACATGTATGACCAATGTCTACGTCGAAGTGAAACAAACCAGCTTTAGGCTCCCTATCAAAATCTTGCTCCCAGAAGGTGTTGCTGCAAGAAGACTTCACACGTATAGGAACCTCCTTGTTCTGCATCACATCAAAATCACTAGAAGACATGATTAGTAGATTAGTGCAAAAATCTTTGGTGGCTCTCTCACAAATCACTCCAAAACTGATAAGAAAGTAAATCTTACCGCTCCAAAGTGAATTAGTATTGCATACCAACTTGGATTGACAATCTAGTGCACGTATGTAGCGAAGCGAATATCAAGGGTATAAGAACAATCACACGACAAAGCAGGATATATGTGGGGCTGTAGGTAGGCTACCTATTTGCACCAATAACAAGCTCTAGCACTGACCGTAGAACAACCAATGATACTCACACAAGGCGATAAATGTGGCAATGCAACTATATGGATGAACAGGTTGCAATGCACTCGAGAGACACTAGCAAAGCTCAACGAAACAGGCACAAGATTGCTCAACTACGGGTGCAGAAAAGTAAACTAGGCCTTCACTTGATCTTACTAGCACTTCACTTTTGTTTTTGATTTTTTTAACACACACGCAGCTATGTAGCTCTTTTTGCTTCTTTTCTATTTTCTCTTTTTTGATTTTTTTATGACTCAACTCTTTGGAACACAGCCAACAGAAATTGCAAAGCACCAAAACCCTAACGAGCAGCCTGTCGAGCGGTAAAACTAGTCTCTTCTGGGGAAGTTCCTAGTTACTTATATCGAAAGGCTGTGTCTATGGTTGGGAACGAGCAAACTGTACGCTATGTGGACTCGGAGTAACAAAAACTGAAACTAGATGATAGAGGAAACACAAACCCTAACAAGCTACTAGATGGAAGAAAAGGTACGCAAAAACAACTACGAAAAGCAACTAAAACTCGAAATTAGTGCAATCTAAGGCTATGGCAAACCCTAATTTTTTTGGCTTTTTCTGGATAGGAAACACTCACAACTCAACTATGGGATGGATTGTGGATGGCTTACTGAGAAAACGCTGAAATCTGATACCAAGATGATAAGGGGTTGCCCGATCTTCTCAATAAGCGAGGTGGATGGTGATGAACACGCGATGAACATAGCGGAGAATACACGGTGATAAGTGGATGATAACTTGTATGACGCCAACGAAGTCTCTCGATTGATTCCTGTCGCCAATGCAACAACTCTCAACCCTGCAAGATATTCGCAACTCCATACACTTGCGCACGTAGCCGCCGACCACGAAGCGGTAAATTGCAATCTTCTAATCCCCAATGGGACAACAGATCACAGAAACTTTCAGTAGCACAAACACCAGATCGAAACGAATTGGTGCGGGTAAAACTCCAGATCGATGCGAATTGGAGAGTATGATTCAATAGAGTTGCAAAGCAATCAACTATGAACTAGGGTTTATCTTAAACGTGGTCTAAACCTAATTTGGGGCCATCCCTAGGGCTTATAGAGGCGTCCAGGACGACCAGGGGTCGAAATAGTTCGATACAAACCGACTTGAAACAGGTTCGGCCAAAACTGGGTCGAAATCGGGCAAGGCCGGCAGTGCCGGGGTGCTCTGGCCGGCAGTGCCGCATGGCTGGCAGTGCCGCCCCTCCTTGGCCGGTAGTCCCGGTGTCCTATTCATTGGAAAGCCCTTGAAATTATCTTTCCAACGAGTGCTCATTTGCTTGATTTGGAGTCGTATGAAGAAATGGCGTCCGTTTCAAAATCAGCACTTCTGTCTGTCCAAACCGAATCAGACCTGTTTTTGACTTCCTCTTGTCTTGTGCATGCCTCCCTCTTCTCCCTCGCGCATCCGTGGAATGTCTTCACGCCCAACACCATGTCCAGCTGCTTCTCTTCTCCTCGTGCGATGCTTTCTCCCTCCTCGTACCTGATCATACATAAGTGAAATGACTTAGGTAGTATAAAGTTCTCATCAATCAAAGTATCGTTTAGGCGCGAATTCACCTTATAGTAATCGTCAACTAGACTTAATATTTCTTTCCATCTCAAGCATGTACAATCATCATATTCCATGAGTATGTCCTCATCAGCGGAGTTCTCCGTCTTCTCAGTGTCAAGTGGCGATGTCCCCGACGCTGTGGAAGATTGCCGCCCACTGTGCTCCTGGTGTGACGGCGGTAGCAGAGGACCTGACCGATTTTTTCCTCTTCAATTTAGGGTGTTCTTTGTAAAGTGAGGACTTATCTGCTTTTTCATGTTTTCACAAGATCCTTGCTATATATGTACCTGTACCGCTGAATTAATAGAGGTGTCTAGGCCCTTTCGGGCCTCTCCATGTTGAAAAAAAAGGTTAAAGAGCCGTGGATATTGTCTGGGAAGTGTTGTGTCTCCTAGTTAAGTGTCCTTCCAAAATAGAATTTGAGCTCCATCTTAGGTATATTTTTGAACCCACGTCTAGACAGCAATCGGGTGCTGGTTAGTTTTAACGATCCCTCGCCCTGGTAAGGAAAGAATCCAGCCCACCGAAGGAAAGACCCTAATACTCATTTATCCAATGTCCAAAAATGGAAGATCTTAAGCAACGCGGGAATCACCAAAAAAAAAAAACAGCACACGCGTGCATTTAAGTTTCATGTGGCAAATCTCTACTACTTAAAAAGAAGGAACATGTTCCCCCTTCTCCCCTACTTTCGTCGTTCTTTTGGTCATCCTACATTTTTTCAATAGGGTGTGTCTATGTCTCAGTTGACTGAGATTTTCTTAAGTCTCAGTCAACTCAGAAAAGTGCAACTGCAGTTCAAAGAAAAGTGCAACTCAGTCCAGTTGCACATTTCTATCAGAAAAGTGCAATTGCATTTTTTTAACAGAAAAGTGCAACTCAAGTACTTTTTTGTAAGTGACTTATACTTAAGAAAATCTCAGTTGACTGAGACATAGCAAAACCGTTTTCAATATGATGATTCTACCCTCCTACCTCGCCTCAAACAATTCATCACCGCACCATCAATCCAGGACAACAGGAAAGGAAACTACATTACTTCTGCATCATTCCAAGACAACAGGAAAAGGAAACTCCATTAACGCACCATTATTTTTGCATCTCTACCACACCATCATTTGAAGGAAACTACATACAATTTGAGGGCAATGGCAAAGGAAACCGCAACATTATAGAAACAAAGGAAACTCCATCATGGCCTGATCTCGCACCATCACAGAACAAAGGAAACTTCATCATTTCCTGATCAACCATATCGGTACTTGCCTGAAACATGGCTGGGCGATTTCTGGTAGGTGCATATAATGGGTACCCTCAACCATTGTTATGCGAGAGATCTCCCGGAATCATCAGGGAGAGTGAAGTTACGTAACCCCACCTCTAAGTTGTCTCCCCATCATTTGAAAATCCGCAGTAATTTAAAAAGTTCATTTGTGAGGATACTTGATGTTTCATACCTTGCCTGATAGTATTTCTCATTTTTATGTATTGCTATAATCATGCGGATCATCAAGGAGAGTTTACAACTTGTGTTGGGATCACCAGGGAGAGTGGAGGTACATAATCACGCCTCTAAGTTGTATGCACTTTTTAAATTGGTTGTCTCTGTCTCCCCACTTGTTGGAAGAACTTCCCATCATGTCAGAATCTGTAGTAATCATGGTTTGAAGAAATCATTAAAGGATACCTGGTATGTCAGGTTATAATGTTTTAATAGGAGGCTTGAGGTTTCTAATAGTTTACTAATAGTTCATAGCATAACAATGGAATCAATCTTGAATTCCCCATATGATCAGTTCCCTGTATAGACATTTTGGTTAGTATCAATCCAAAGTTTGTGCTATAAAATACATGGATTTTTTTCTCTAAAAATCCTAATTGGTCACAGTAAACATTATATATTCCTGAAGCTACGTGTGTTTGCGGTATGCAACATAGTTCTTGCTTGTGCAACTAAGAGCTTTGCTCGGGTAGAAGCGGCTAGCAATGATTTGTGTGTTGAAGGCCAAACGTAAAAAGTGAAGGCAATAGTATACGTAAAAAGTGAAGGCAATGGTATGGACATATGCTCGTTAATTTTTTATGGGATTTAGTTACACGTTTATGAATTTTTTGCATGATTAAAGTTGGATCCTTTTATTTAGAGTATCATTTGACTTAATATTAGTTTTTTCTTGCCATTAATGTGGGTGTCCTTCAACTGAGGAGTACCAACGACTGGCCCGTCCGAGCTCTATTGCATGCCCATAAGGATAATAGACTTATAGATTAAAGGTAAAATTTACTATGATAGTTTTCACATAGAGCATAATAATCTTGAAACCAACCGAAGGAATAACTTTGGGCATGGCGCAATGATTCAGTCTACAAATCATTCCATCTAAACCGAGAGACGCTAAATTTAGCAATTAGAACCCCCATTCCAATATTAGAATTTACTTTCCAGAATTCGAATATTAAAATCTGTTGAAAGCAAATACTTGAAGCATGAATCATGGCACCCCGCAGGCTCATATGTCCACAATCCCCATGCGCACAATTAAACCTTAAATTGCACTCCGGTAATAAGAAATAAGGATATGCATTCCACATTGTTTTTCTTGATTCCATTGTTCATATCTACCTACTGAGAAAAGACCACATAACTTTAGAATAATCTCAGTGAGCCTATTCAATACCAAGTCGAAACTACATGCCAAGCTAATGCAGCAAGAAGCTTTTAATGGGATAAGAATGAGGTGATCCTAACAATCCGCCTCAAACATACCTCCATGAGGAGGTAGTCCAAGTATGCACCAGAGATCAACACTCCGAACCTGCCTCGGCGATCCTGTTTGTTGGAGAACCTTTTGGCGGTAGCACCACAATCCCTCCACCGTGGGTATAAAGGTCGAGGAGGCCCAGGGCGGCAACACCATAATCCCTCCCCCGCAGGTACCAATGTCGAGGAGGCCCAGGGCGGAAGCACCACATTCCCTTCGTCGTTGATGTCGAGCTCGAAGCGGTCTAGGGCAGCGCCGGTGCGCCGGGCCGAGCGTACTAGGGCGTCAGGCTCCTCCGTGGCCTCCATCTTCGGCGAGGGCGAGCGCTAGGAGGACTAGGGCGTCAGGCTCCTCCGTGGCCTCCATATCCTACGATGGCGGGCGCCCGGCGCTGCGCCGCGGCCTCCATCTTCGTGCTACCTTGAAACCGCCGCTGCAGCCTCTGAAACCCGCCGCCGCGCTTGCAGACCCCAAAAAATACCAGCCCCGACTCCTCCAGCAAGTAGCCCAGGCTGTGCCCTCACCAACGGGCCATGCCGCAGCTCCTCCTCCCGCTCCCGGCGTCCTGAGAACCAGCGGCGGGGCAGTTGATTTGGGGGCGGTCACGGTACAGAGTACGTGGGGACTGGGGAGGGATGGAGAAAACGAGATGCAAGCATATAATAGAGTTGGTGGGGCCCAAGGTAAGAACATCTGAGGGACGGAGGAATCTGGACGCATCCAACGGCCATGAACCCGGAGGCCGCGCGCGACGCAACCTCCGGAGGAAATACATCATTTTCCTTTTATTAACGCTAAGTGTGATTTATTTACAGCTACAATATATATAACTCCCTCCCTTTTAAATTAAAAATTTGTGTCAATTAATTTACAATAGATGAAGTATAAAAGTTATCATTGTAGTTTTTATTGGAAGAGTAAATTTTGTATCATCAAAACATTGTAATCATCATTGGATAATATTATACGGTAACAAATTTTATGTGAAGATTTAGGAATTGTGCTTCTCACATGGTAAGGCATTACGCACAATTAAAGTGGCTCGGTAGCTAAAAAAGAAATAAGATTTGAAATAAAAAATTATTAAGGTTACTTCTTGATAATTTTTCATAAAAATTGTATATGTCATAAAAGAATATCATGAAATTCTAGACAAGAATTATTTTGTCTAACACCCCTAGATGGATACATCCCACTCGGTATCATGACATTTTTTTATTTGAAAAAAAAATCTTATTACTACTAGGGTCATATGATGCATTGTTGAAAATTGAGTTTTCTCGACTTAAAACTAAATGACGGTGACATGAGAAACTGAGACTTGAAAGATGACAAATTGGTTGTGTGATTGTGCATTCTAATGTCGGCCTTCTATTGTAATCATTGGTCATTTCACCATACATCGATCCACCAAATGCCAACCTATTAGATAGATTTCGATTATTGTTCAAATGCAAGTTTTTTGGGTTATGAGAGCTATTTAAGTGACTCTGGCAACAAAACACAACTCAGTAAAAAGAGATTGAAGTTATAAGACATGTGTTTTACTAAAAGGCAAGTTAAATTCAAAAGACAAGGCATATATTTTAGTGTATCTTCTACGTGTTGAAAAACTAATTTCATTTCTCATCTAAATCTTGTAGGTGACAAGCCATGTATTCACAACCGCGGTAAATGCACTCTTCTACATCTTGAAAACATGCAACAGCAGCGGAATCCAGGTGCATACAAACCATGTATATGCACTCTTCTTACATCTTGAAAAACTAATTTGTAGCTTGTTTCAGGACTCAAGATCAATTGTATTCACAACAACGGAAATTAAGGAAATTAAAATTGCAGGTGACTGAATTTATGATTTCAGACAACAATCTGTTTACACAATATCAAAGGAACAACAGGAACAGTGACTCCATTATTTATGCAGCTTGCAATAAATATGACATGTCGTTACAATGTTGTATTACATTTGCACCGCACCCGTGGCAACTCACGTGCATTTATACTAGTATTCAAAAAGTCATAACTTTTATATTGTGTGTCGAAATTGCGATCCGTTTTTACCGTTGGGCCTCCCGCAACAAGATCTTTGAAACTAGACCACATTTGTATATATTTCAACAAACGTTTTTTTTTTGAAAAACAACTCTAGTGTTGTAGCAAATCAACTTTGTACAGAGAGTTGCTTACAATAAAAAAATTGTATACTTCGTAGTAAACCTAGTTTGAGATTACTCACGACAGTCAACAACTTGGTGATACTAAGACCCACAACTAGGGGCGGAAATTGGATAATCCATATTATCAGACCTTCGTATTTGAAAAATTGAAAATAAAAATGGTAATATCCGAATCCGAACGTCCTTGGAAATAGATAGGGTAAATATCCGAATCTGTTTTACCAAAACAAATATAAATGTGGTATTGAATTTTGAAGCGAATGTGGATATTGAAATGATATATCCGTATTCGAATAAGATTTTGTTAGTCAACTTTAGTAATTCGACCCTAATATGCCAATTACCTAACCTATGAAAACTAACAAATTAGTCAAATGTTCTTTTATAAGATTCAACTTGGAACTACAATACATTATATCAGTATTTTTTTTTATCTTTCTACTATTCTAAAGTTGGCTCATTACGAGACATGGATCTATTATTTTCTTATATTCAGATCTGCTCCGTATTGAAAAAACGTCCAATCCGTATTCGTATTCGAGTAACATCTACTCCGAATTCGTACTCGGCAACATCCGTATCCGTATTTGTTTTGAAAATATGGAAGGGCACTATCCGATCCGTATCCGATCCGTTTCCACCCCTTCCCGTAACTTTGCACTACTAGTTGCCTACATATTTTCTAATATCGGGTAACTTGGTTTCTGAGGTAAACAACTTTATAATAAACAATGCGCAACTTAGACGTAGCGGTACGCAACTTCACGATAATAGTACGTAATTTTACAAACAGTGGTGCTACTTGACTTAGTACTACTAGTAGACAACTTAGGCACAATAATAGGCAAATTCAAGATTATTGTGCACAAATTTAAAATATCTCCAATATGGGGTTGCACTCCATTCAGGCTATTGTTGTTGTACACCTGCCTAGAGTTGTTGCTGGTGGTGTTTTACTGGTTGCAACTCGAGAAAACCTAGTTGCTAGGCTTCTTGAAAAGTAAGTTGTTGCTAGTTGTGTTTTAGTTATAGCCATTACCCAATGGGTTGCACTTGGTGCAGGCTACAATTGACGCGCTATTTGAGTAAGTTGTTATTAGTGGTGCTTTACCTTCAGATATGTTTCACATATAGGGTATGCAACTTAGACCTAAGGGGTACCAACTTAGCAATAGTGGGTATGCAACTTAGTTCTATGAGGGTAACGACTTAGCTATAGTGGGTATGCAATATAGCACATATATGATAAAAGCATCTTCTAATGATCAAGAGGCTTAGAACATCTCAGTTGCTGAGCATGCTAGCTTGCCAAAGTGTTCATCAAGCTTAGAAACTGAAGCTTATCATTTCCATGATGCAACTTTGCCCGTTCCAGCTATACTAGGGTGCTTAAAATAGCTTGATTAATGGGATAAGAAACTTATGAAATTGCATATCTGGATAGTAAAAGAGAAAACAACCCCCTAACAAATAGGGGCAACATTTGCAACTATATTAATCTGAAGTGGAAGATCAACATAATTAAATGGGATAAATAACATAGGATAAGGTGGAAAGCAACTAAGCTAATATGTTGTTGTGTAATCAACTTAATCTGGCTACTCAACTTAGTTCTATGCTGAAAGCAATTTAACTATAGTGACGAGACAACTTAATTGAAAAAAGGGATGGTGAGTCCAAGCAAAACAATTCCCCATCAAAAAATTAGAGTGCAACTTAGGCTAATCAACTTAGTTCTATGCTGAAAGCAACTTAACTATGGCGACACGACAACTTAATTAGCAAAAACAACGAACCAAAGCAAACCAGTTCCTCACAGGGTATGAAAATGGCGCTCCCACCTCCACCTCCACCTCCGGCAGCTAAACCCTAATCCCTCCATCGCCGGCGATCCCTCTGATCTCTGGTCTCACACGTCCATCCATCACATTCGCCATTTCCTTCTCCACATTTCCATCCAAACATCTTTCCTTAGATCCTAGGTTTTGTTCCCATGGGTTCTCCTTTGGAATCGTGGAGGGTCTCCTTTCGCAAGGTTATGGATCTGGATCTTGTGAACTCCCTCCCTACTACTGGTGAACTTCTTGTCTGGTCGTGCTCTCCACGAAATTGGATCACTCTTATGGATTCATCTGGTGCGTCAGTGGCTTCAAGGCATTCTTATGATGGAGAAGTTATTCATTCTGGATTTTACATCACCTTCTCTTGCCACGTGATCAATATTGGTGATAAGGTTGCCTCTTCAACCACAAAGGTATGTTCTGTTCCGCAGACTAGATCTACTTTGGGGAAGTATGCTGGGGTTACAGATCTCGAAAGTTTTGAGGCAAAGTCTAGGGCAAATCTTGTGGTCAATAATGAGAGAGTAAAGAGGATTGTTTAGGGAAAAGATGGAGAATCACTTACTCCACCCACAAGGATCTTGATCGAGGTAGAATGAAAGCTTATGATGGCACTTTGGAACTGGATGAGAAAGTTCATTGGTTGCGCCTGAAATGTTCTAGGGGCTTGCAAATTGGGTGCAGATCACTTCAAAAAGAAGATCAGTTCAGCATTGGTGCAAAATTACATTTTCCCATTCATGTTGTTCGTATTGGCATGCAAATTCAAGCTGGTCTATCTTCTCCACGTGATTGCATGGATCATGCACCGCCACTAGAGGCATTAATAACAGAGAAGCGGGTAGATGGAGTCATAACTACCGAGAAATCCATGCCACGCCTATCCACTCTGAAGGAAGTTGACATTTCTAGACCTTATGTTGATTCTGTTAAACCTGGGTCTTGTTTAAATTTAAATTCTTCTCATGGTTGCAATTTCTCTAATAAGGTTGTTAGGCAGAAATTTGGTTTGGCAGTTCATCCCTCAGAGAGGTCTGGTCATTTCATGATGGTTGTCTCTTTTGGGCAGGCTACTTTTCGCCTTGATGATGAATCAGTTGCTATTCTTTGGAATCAGTGATTGGGGGTCATGCTGACAAATTAAAAGTGTCTGCCCTCAGTGATCATGTTTCTCCTTTTGTGTTTCAAGTAAGCAGGTTGGTTTTCATATTCTCAAGCTCGGGATGTATCGGTGTTTGAATTTCAAATGTTTCTTTCATCTCTGGGGGCATGGTGGGCCTAATTGGGTAAGAGAATTTGAGTGTTGGCAGCGTGAATGTCAATCAGAATGGATCTTAGTTAGCCCTAATAAGAAAAGGGCTCAATTAGCCATGCAAGTAATGAAGAAAACTGTCCCTAAGCCTATTGTCAAGACAAATCAAGTGGAAGGGAAAACGTTAAACTTTGCTCACTCTCTCAGCTACCCATCTTGTAAGGGCTACAAGGATCCTATAGTTGCAGTTCAGTCTAAATGTATTCAGCACAGAACTGAAACTAGTTTGGAGTCGGTACAAGAAATCATTGGTCCTTCTGTTGTTAATCCTATAATTCCCCCCAAACAACATGAGCAGAGTGGGCCTCCTGGGCAGCCCAATGAGTCTGAAAAGAGAAAAGGAGAGGTTTTTTCGGTGGGAGAGGACAATGAGAATCAGCCTAGGAGTCTTGATGGGCTTGATGAAGTAATTTATGATATTGCATATAGATTTTGGGAGTGTGGGTGTTGCTTGTCAATCGGCCATGACGCTAAGTCGTGCACCAAAAAAGTTCGCTGTCGGTTTTGTTTCAGATATGGTCATTTTAGGAAAAACTGCTATGACTGGTTAAAGCAAAAAAAATAAATGTTGGGTGCCTAAAGACAATTTGTCCCCCCATATTCCTCCCGACACAGGGCCATCCGCCGTATCGCCTCCCGCACCTGGTCGTCAAGACGCATTGAATACCAAACCAGAGTTCAATCCGACACCGCCGCCTCTGACAACAGATCTACTGCGCCGCTCCTCCATGGCCAACTTCGAGCTCAACCCTGCTCGATGGGTTCCGCATGGCTTCCACATCATCGGCGGCGGTCCTACAAGGTTGCCGCACACGTTCTACAATGCGACGGTCACCCCTGCTGTTAGCCATGGTAACTTCTGTGTCGCTCAGATGAATCCTCCACCTCCTCAGCAGGATGAGATCTTTTGGAGAGATATCATCCGCGATTTCATTGTTAATCATCATCAGCGTGCTGTCAAGAACATGGAGCCTTGTCTCTTTGGTGTTGGCCTATTCGAGTTGTGCAACCCTGCTTCAGTGGCCGCTTTGGTGCAGCAGCAGCAGTTTGAGATTGACAACAACATATTTGTTCGATTTATTCACCATAACAATCGAGACAATCATAGAGCTACACAGGGTTCACGGAGGGGATGGATTATGATCTTGGGAATTCCATTTGATTATCGTAATGATTATGATATCTCTAATGCTGTCGTTGCTTTTGGAAAATTTCACCACTGGCATCAGGATGATGTATTCAAGGAGAGAACCATGGTCTTTGTCACTTTTGAATCCCCTGCTTCAGTTCGTAGAGATATTGTCTTTGGGAGTTATGCTAACATTGGTGACTTAAAGGAGACATGGACTGCACCCTGTTATGTGATGACCCACAAGTATAGGGGATCGCAACAGTCTTCGAGGGAAGTAAAACCCAATTTATTGATTCGACACAAGGGGAGACAAAGAATACCTGAAAGCCTTAACAGCGGAGTTGTCAATTCAGCTGCACCTGGAAACAGACTTGCTCGCAAGAGTTTATCGAGTAGCAACAGTTTTATAGCGATAGCAGTAGTGAAATATCAGCGACGGTGTAACAAAGACAGCAGTAGTGATTATAGTAAACATCAGGATTAAAATACTGTAGGCACAGGGATGGATGAATGGGCGTTGCATGGATGAGAGAAACTCATGTAACAATCAACATAGGGCATTTGCAGATAGTAATAAAACGGTATCCAAGTACTAATCAATCAATAGGCATGTGTTCCATATTTAGTCGTACGTGCTCGCAATGAGAAACTTGCACAACATCTTTTGTCCTACCAGCCGGTGGCAGCCGGGCCTCTAGGGAATCTACTAGAAATTAAGGTACTCCTTTTAATAGAGCACCGGAGCAAAGCATTAACACTCCATGAACACATGTGATCCTCACATCACCGCCTTCCCCTCCGGTTGTCCCAATTTCTGTCACTTTGGGGCCTCGGGTTCCAGACAACAACATGTGTATACAACTTGCAGGTAAGATCATAAAACAATGAATATCATCATGAAATAATAACATGTTCAGATCTGAGATCATGGCACTCGGGCCCTAGTGACAAGCATTAAGCATAACAAGTTGCAACAATATCATAAAAGCACCAACAACGGATACTAGACACTATGCCCTAACAATCTTATGACTATTACATGACCAATCTCATCCAATCCCTACCATCCCCTTCAGCCTACGAGCGGGGAATTACTCACACATGGATGGGAGAAACATGGCTGGTCGATGGAGAGGCGTCGGTGGTGATGATGGCGATGATCTCCTCCAATTCCCCGTCCCGGCGAGGTGCCGTAACGAGTTTCGGGTCCCGAGACGGAGTTTCGCGATGGTGGCGGCGTACTTGGATGGTTTACGGCGACTTCGACTTCCCGTCTCGCGTTTTTAGATCGAAACCCTTAAGTAGTCCGCGAGGGGGCGTCGAGAGGCCAGCCGAGGGGGCCACACGCTAGGGCGGCGCGCCCCCTACGGGCCGCGCCGGCCTATTGTCCGGGGGCCTGGGCCTCCCCGTGCCTGCCCTTCGGCTCCGTGATTCTTCCGGAAAAATAAGCTCTTCGACATAAGTTCCGAGGATTTTCCTGAAAGTTGAATTTCTGCACAAAAACGAGACACCAGAGCAATTCTGCTGAAAACAGCGTTAGTCCGTGTTAGTTGTATCCAAAATACACAAATTAGAGGCAAAATAATAGCAAAAGTGTTCGGGAAAGTAGATACGTTTTGGACGTATCAACTCCCCCAAGCTTAGCTTATTGCTTGTCCTCAAGCAATTCAGTTAACAACTGAGTGCGATAAAGAACTTTCACGAACACATTCGTTCATATGATGTAAATATTCTCATGATATGGCAAGTACTTAAGCAATTCATAATAAGATATATGCAAATAAAATCACCTAATAGCTATGTCAATCATGGAAATGGTACCAACAAATTAACAATAAGCATCATGAATCATGTTTATCAACAGGATTGCAATGTTCATAAAAGGATATGATAAAGTGGTATCTCGCTTGCCCGCATTTTTACAACAAAACATAAATGCCCATGCACCTTTGAAGTTCATGGAAAGACTAGAAGTAGAGATTATCAAAGATAAAAGCATCAAAGTTATACCACAATTAATCACATTTTGGGACAAGCATATTATACTAAGAATGACAGTTTTGCTCTCAAGAAAGTGCTCAAAGAAAGGATGCTGACTCAACATAAAAGTAAAAGATTGGCCCTTCGCAGAGGGAAGCAGGGATTAACATGTGCTAGAGCATTTCGTTTTTCTAAAGACAGAAGTAAAATGGTTTTGAGAGGTGTTTGTTGTTGTCAACGAATGATAGTGGGTACTCTAACTACCTCATCAACCAGACTTTCAAGAGCGGCTCCCATGAAGGACGTTATCTCTACCAGGCAGATCATCCCTCTTCTCTTTTGTTTACACATATATTTTAGTTTCATTTATGGTTGACACTCCCCCAACCTTTGCTTACACAAGCCATGGCTAACCGAATCCTCGGGTGCCTTCCATCAATCACATACCATGGAGGAGTGTCTATTTGCAATTTAAGTTGCTTACTGATAAATCAGGGCAATTCATGTGAAGAGAATTATTGATGAAAGTTAATTAATTGGGGCTGGGAACCCCGTTGCCAGCTCTTTTTGCATAATTATTGGATAAGCGGATGTGCCGCTAGTCCATTGGTGAAAGTCCGTCCGGAGTAAATGACAAGATTGAAAGATAAACACCACATACTTCCTCATGAGCTATAAAACATTAACACAAATTGAGAAGCATTTTGAAGGTTTAAAGGTAGCACATGAGAATTTACTTGGAATGGTTTGAAATGCCATGCATAGGTATTTATGGTGGACACTCTGGAATAACTTGGTTTCAGGGGTTTGGAAGCACGAGCAGCGTTCCCGCTCAGTACAAGTGAAGGCTAGAAATAGACTGGGAAGCGACAATCAAGAGAGCAATAACTGTCATAATCATGCTTGCGGCAAAATAAATTAACAGAGGCATACAAGTGATTGATGTCTACGGGAGCTTCTATTCTTGTAGACAGTGTTGGGCCTCCAAGAGCAGAGGTTTGTAGAACAGCAGCAAGTTTCCCTTAAGTGGATCACCCAAGGTTTATCGATCTCAGGGAGGAAGAGGTCCAAGATATCCCTCTCAAGCAACCCTGCAACCACAAAGCAAGAAGTCTCTTGTGTCCCCAACACACCTAATAGGTGCACTAGTTCGGCGAAGAGATAGTGAAATACAGGTGGTATGAATAAGCGAGTAGCAACGGCACCGGAAAAGTGCTTTGCCCAGGACGATAAACAAGCGAGTAATAACACCTCGTAGTAACGCAGCAGAAACAGTAAACAAGCAGCGATAGCAGTATTTAGGAACAAGGCCTAGGGATTAGACTTTCGCTAGTGGACACTCTCAACATTGATCACATAACAGAATAGATAAATGCATACTCTACACTCTTGTTGGATGATGAACACATTGCGTAGGATTACACGAACCCTCAATGCCGGAGTTAACAAGCTCCACAATTCAATGTTCATATTTAAATAACCTTAGAGTGCATGAAAGATCAATTCGACTAAACGAAGTACTAACATAGTATGCACACTGTCACCTTCACACTATGTAGGAGGAATAGATCACATCAATACCATCATAGCAATAGTTAACTTCATAATCTACAAGAGATCATAATCATAGCATAAACCAAGTACTAACACGGATGCACACACTCGTCACCATTACACCGTGCGGGAGGAATAAAACTACTTTAATAACATTGCTAGAGTAGCACATAGATAAATTGTGATACAAAATACATTGCAATCATAAAGAGATATAAATAAGCACTTCACTACGCCATTCAACGGTGAATAAGTATTCTCGTGAAATATAGCCTAAGAGACCCACACGGTGCACACACTCGTCACCTTTACACACGTGGGACAAGGAGTCTCCGGAGATCACATGAGTAAAATTCACTTGACTAGCATAACGACATCTAGATTACAAGCATCATCATATGAATCTCAATCATGTAAGGCAGCTCATGAGATTATTGTATTGAAGTACATAGGAGAGAGATGAACCACATAGCTACCGGTACAGCCCCGAGCCTCGATGGAGAACTACTCCCTCCTCATGGGAGCAGCAGCGGTGATGAAGATGGCGGTGGAGATGGCAGCGGTGTTGATGGAGAAGCCTTCCGGGGGCACTTCCCCGTTCCGGCGGGTGCCGGAACAGAGACTCCTGTCCCCCGGATCTTGGCTTCGCGATGGCGGCGGCTCTGGAAGGTTTTCCGTATCGTGGTTCTTCGTATCAGGGTTTTCGCGACGGAGGCTTTCAATAGGCGGAAGGGCAGCCTCGGAGGGGGCCGGGGGGCCCACACCATAGGGCGGCGCAGCCCCTCCGCGGCCGCG
Source organism: Lolium rigidum (assembly GCF_022539505.1). Taxonomy (NCBI): domain Eukaryota; kingdom Viridiplantae; phylum Streptophyta; class Magnoliopsida; order Poales; family Poaceae; genus Lolium; species Lolium rigidum. The sequence goes on along the minus strand of NC_061510.1, from coordinate 198,923,163 downwards.
CCGGGGGTGTGGTGTGGGGCCCCCAGGGCTTCCCTCTGGCGGCTCTCGGGTGTTCTGGAAGGCTCCGGGAAAAATAGGGACCTGGGTCTTGATTTCGTCCGATTCCGAGAATATTTCGTTACTAGGATTTCTGAAACCAAAAACAGCAGAAAACAGCAACTGGCACTTCGGCATCTTGTTAATAGGTTAGTTCCGAAAATGCACGAATATGACATAAAGTGTGCATAAAACATGTAGGTATCATCAATAATATGGCATGGAACATAAGAAATTATCGATACGTCGGAGACGTATCAAGCATCCCCAAGCTTAGTTCTGCTCGTCCCGAGCAGGTAAAACGATAACAAAGATAATTTCTGAAGTGACATGCCATCATAACCTTGATCATACTATTTGTAAACATACGTAATGAATGCAGCGATCAAAACAATGGTAATGACATGAGTAAACAAGTGAATCATAAAGCAAAGACTTTTCATGAATAGTACTTCAAGACAAGCATCAATAAGTCTTGCATAAGAGTTAACTCATAAAGCAATAAATAAAAGTAAAGGTATTGAAGCAACACAAAGGAAGATTAAGTTTCAGCGGTTGCTTTCAACTTATAACATGTATATCTCATGGATAATTGTCAACATAGAGTAATATAACAAGTACAATATGCAAGTATGTAGGAATCAATGCATAGTTCACACAAGTGTTTGCTTCTTGAGGTGGAGAGAGATAGGTGAACCGACTCAACATAAAAGTAAAAAAGAATGGTCCTTCAAAGAGGAAAGCATCGATTGCTATATTTGTGCTAGAGCTTTTATTTTGAAAACATGAAACAATTTTGTCAACGGTAGTAATAAAGCATATGAGTTATGTACATTATATCTTACAAGTTGCAAGCCTCATGCATAGTATACTAATAGTGCCCGCACCTTGTCCTAATTAGCTTGGACTACCGGATCTTTGCAATGCACATGTTTTAACCAAGTGTCACAATGGGGTACCTCCATGCCGCCCGTACAAAGGTCTAAGGAGAAAGCTCGCATTTTGGATTTCTCGCTTTTGATTATTCTCAACTTAGACATCCATACCGGGACAACATGGACAACAGATAATGGACTCCTCTTTAATGCATAAGCATGTGGCAACAATTATTATTCTCATATGAGATTGAGGATATATGTCCAAAACTGAAACTTCCACCATGAATCATGGCTTTAGTTAGCGGCCCAATGTTCTTCTCTAACAATATGCATGCTCCAACCATGAAGGTGGTAGATCTCTCTTACTTCGGACAAGACGGACATGCATAGCAACTCACATGATATTCAACAAAGAATAGTTGATGGCGTCCCCGTAAACATGGTTATCGCACAACAAGCAACTTAATAAGAGATAAAGTGCATAAGTACATATTCAATACCACAATAGTTTTTAGGCTATTTGTCCCATGAGCTATATATTGCAAAGGTGAATGATGGAATTTTAAAGGTAGCACTCAAGCAATTTACTTTGGAATGGCGGATAAATACCATGTAGTAGGTAGGTATGGTGGACACAAATGGCATAGTGGTTGGCTCAAGTATTTTGGATGCATGAGAAGTATTCCCTCTCGATACAAGGTTTAGGCTAGCAAGGTTATTTGAAACAAACACAAGGATGAACGGTGCAGCAAAACTCACATAAAAGACATATTGTAAACATTATAAGACTCTAAACCGTCTTCCTTGTTGTTCAAAACTCAATACTAGATGTTATCTAGACTCTAGAGAAACCAAATATGCAAACCAAATTAGCAAGCTCTAAGTATTTCTTCATTAATGGGTGCAAAGTATATGATGCAAGAGCTTAAACATGAGCACAACAATTGCCAAGTATCAAATTATCCAAGACATTGTAGCAATTTACTACATGTAGTCATTTTCCAATTCCAACCATATAACAAATTAACGAAGAAGAAACTTCGCCATGAATACTATGAGTAGAGCCTAAGGACATACTGTGTTCATATGCTACAGCGGAGCGTGTCTCTCTCCCACACAAGCGAATGCTAGATCCACTTTATTCAAACATAAACAAAAACAAAACAAACCGACGCTCCAAGTAAAGTGCATAAGATGTGACGGAATAAAAATATAGTTTCGGGGAGGAACCCGATAATGTTGTCGATGAAGAAGGGGATGCCTTGGGCATCCCCAAGCTTAGACGCTTGAGTCTTCTTAGAATATGCAGGGGTGAACCACCGGGCATCCCCAAGCTTAGAGCTTTCACTCTCCTTGATCATATTGTATCATCCTCCTCTCTTGACCCTTGAAAACTTCCTCCACACCAAACTCGAAACAACTCATTAGAGAGTTAGTGCATAATAAAAATTAACATGTTCAGAGGTGACACAATCATTCTTAACACTTCTGGACATTGCATCAAAGCTACTGGACAGTTAATGGAACAAAGAAATCCATCCAACATAGCAAAAGAGGCAATGCGAAATAAAAGTGCAGAATCTGTCAAAACAGAACAGTCCGTAAAGATGGATTTTATTAGGGCACCATACTTGCTCAAATGAAAATGCTCAAATTGAATGAAAGTTGCGTACATATCTGAGGATCACTCACGTAAATTGGCTTAATTTTCTGAGTTACCTACAGAGAATTAGACCCAGATTCGTGACAGCAAAGAAATCTGTTACTGCGCAGTAATCCAAATCTAGTATTCACTTTACTATCAAAGACTTTACTTGGCACAACAAAACACAAAACTAAGATAAGGAGAGGTTGCTACAGTAGTAAACAACTTCCAAGACACAAATATAAAACAAAGTACTATAGCAAAATAACACATGGGTTATCTCCCAAGAAGTTCTTTCTTTATAGCCATTAAGATGGGCTCAGCGAGCTTTAATGATGCACTCGCAAGAAATAGTATTTGAAGCAAAAGAGAGCATCAAGAGGCAAATTCAAAACAAATTTAAGTCTAACATGCTTCCTATGCATAGGAATCTTGTAAATAAACAAGTTCATGAAGAGCAAAGTAACAAGCATAGGAAGATAAAACAAGTGTAGCATCAAAAATTTCAGCACATAGAGAGGTGTTTTAGTAACATGAAAATTTCTACAACCATATTTTCCTCTCTCATAATAACTTTCAGTAGCATCATGAGCAAACTCAACAATATAACTATCACATAAAGCATTCTTATCATGAGTCTCATGCATACAATTATTACTCTCCACATAGGCATAATCAATTTTATTAGTTGTAGTGGGAGAAAATTCAACAAAGTAGCTATCATTATTATTCTCATAAAGTGTAGGAGGCATAGTATAATCACAACAAAATTTACTCTCCATAGTAGGTTGTACCAAAAGACCACTATTATAATCATCGTAAATAGGAGGCAAAGTATCATCAAAGAAAATTTTCTCCTCAATGCTTGGGGGACTAAAAAGATCATGAAAACCAGCTTCCCCAAGCTTAGAACTTTCTATATTATCATCAACAATGGTGTTCAAAGCGTTCATACTAATATTACTACCAGCATGCAAATAAGATTCCATAGGTTTTTTAATTTTCGCATCAAACAATCCATGTTTTAAATCAGGAAATAGAATAAGAAGCTCATTGTTGTCCATTATGCCAAACTAGTGTAAACAAGAAACAAAAAGATGCAATTGCAGGATCTAAAGGAAATAGCTTCGAGCACAAACGCAACGGCGCCAGAAAAATACTTTACCTGGGACCGGAGTATGAGTGCCTTTTTACCTTTCCTCCCCGGCAACGGCGCCGTGAAAAGTGCTTGATGTCTACGGGAGCTTCTATTCTTGTAGACAAGTGTTGGGCCTCCAAGAGCAGAGGTTTGTAGAACAGCAGCAAGTTTCCCTTAAGTGGATCACCCAAGGTTTATCGATCTCAATGAGGAAGAGGTCAAAGATATCCCTCTCAAGCAACCCTGCAACCACAAAGCAAGAAGTCTCTTGTGTCCCCAACACACCCAATAGGTGCACTAGTTCGGCGAAGAGATAGTGAAATACGGGTGGTATGAATAAGTAGTAGCAACGGCACCGGAAAAGTGCTTTGCCCAGGACGATAAATAAGCAAGTAGTAACGCAGCAGTAGTAACGCAGCAGTAGTAACGCAAGAAAACAATAAACAAGCAGCGATAGCGATATTTAGGAACAAGGCCTAGGGATTAGACTTTCACTAGTGGACACTCTCAGACATTGATCACATAACAGAATAGATAAATGCATACTCTACACTCTTGTTGGATGATGAACACATTGCGTAGGATTAGACGAACCCTCAATGCCGGAGTTAACAAGCTCCACAATAATGCTCATATTTTAGTAACCTTATAGTGTAAGATAGATCAAAAGACTAAACCAAGTACTAACATAGCATGCACACTGTCACCTTCATGCCTATGTAGGAGGAATAGATCACATCAATATTATCATAGCAATAGTTAACTTCGCAATCTACAAGAGATCATGATCATAGCATAAACCAAGTACTAACACGGATGCACACACTCGTCACCTTTGCACACGTGCGGGAGGAATAAAACTACTTTAATAACATTGCTAGAGTAGCACATAGATAAATTGTGATACAAACACATTGCAATCATAAAGAGATATAAATAAGCACCTCACTATGCCATTCAACGATGAATAAGTATTCCGTGAAATATAGCCTAAGAGACCCACACGGTGCACACACTGTCACCTTTACACTCGTGGGACAAGGAGTCTCCGGAGATCACATAAGTAAAACTCACTTGACTAGCATAATGACATCTAGATTACAAGCATCATCATATGAATCTCAATCATGTAAGGCAGCTCATGAGATTATTGTATTGAAGCACATAGGAGAGAGATGAACCACATAGCTACCGGTACAGCCCCGAGCCTCGATGGAGAACTACTCCCTCCTCATGGGAGCAGCAACGGTGATGAAGATGGCGGTGGAGATGGCAGCGGTGTCGATGGAGAAGCCTTCCGGGGCACTTCCCCGCTCCGGCAGGGTGCCGGAACAGAGACTCCTGTCCCCCAGATCTTGGCTTCGCGATGGCGGCGGCTCTGGAAGGTTTTCCGTATCGTGGTTTTTCGCATCAGGGGTTTGTAATATCCCAGGTTTAGAGGCAATAAAATGAGAGAACACCAAAGTGTGCATTGCATTCATGCATAGAAAATCCGGGGAATTTTCGCGCTTTCAAATAAAACTTACCACAAGAATCGAAGTTTCACTTGACTTGTCGGAATTGAAGTAGATCATCAAGTCAAGCGCTATAAACTTCACTTGTGATCTTTGTTAAAACCTTGTTTTGGTAGAGATGATTTGATCTATGGATTAGATCAAATGGAATTATATTTACAACAACACATTCTTTAAGAATCAAACCCTAACTTATTATCACTTAAAAGTTAGCAACTACCTTTGTGTGTAAATTAATTCACTTCTAAACTTATTACCAAATAAGGTAAACCACAGGGTCTAAAGTGCATAAAAGCCACACATTCTTATTTAAATCATAACTTATTAAGTATATGGAATATCATAAAACTAAATCCATTTACATTACGATTTATAGTTCAAACTATTTGAATCAAACCGACTATGAGTATTTTGAAACTCATATGATCATGCCTTGGTGAAATCAAACACCAATTATCCAAATTTGAGGAATAACCTTCAACCTTGACCTTTTGACCAATATTATAATATAAATCCAATCAAATATGATATAGTGACTCATCCACAATAATAAAACCATCCCCAAGATATTTAGTAACAAATGCCACTTGGCTATCTAAATATAATTCATATGAGAAGATAATGATCTTGCCACATAGGATGAAAATATCTTCATGACTTGCTTTCCAAGCTTTGCCACCTCATGCTCAAAGGATTGCTATGGATAAGGGCATGACAACCAAGCACCTTACTCATCAAACCAACACAAGAGTCACCCACCTATGTGTCATGATACTAGAGCTTGTCCAAGCCTATAAATAGAGCCATACCCTTCATCCATTTGCTCATCAAGTACCATGATACATGGGAACAAACACATAGAGCCACTCCATATGAATTAGTTAGGATCAAGATGAAGAAGCTAGGAGGTGGAGGCATACCACAAGATGCAGGTTTATCAGATTTCCAAAAGAACAAGCTACATAAGATACCAAGGTAGAATTCCTAGGCAAACCATATATTTATAGGATCATATCATCTCTTGAGTAGAACCTTAGGATATTCCAAGACATTGAGAAGTGAGAGAAGTTATAATACTAACCATAGCCATGTTCATACAAGAATATTAGAGAAGTACCAATCCTAGTTGTTCAAGTCAATATTTGATCTTAGAAGTGAGAACCCTATATCAATAACAATACCTTAGCAAACCAATTCTATAATCATCACAACTTAGTATTAATTATAAACTCTAAGAATCTATTATGAGAGTGATGAGAGGAATATTAAAGAGGGATTAGTGAGGAATGAGTGGATCTTGTCTAATGCATGATTATAACTTGTAGATATAGATGATAAGTTAAACCCATATAATTAATAGATATCATCTATCACATAAAATACTAGGTATATCATTAGTAGTTAACCCCAAACCAATCCTCATGCCTTGTATGGAGGAGTAAGGGCATTAAACCTAAACCTTGTTTATCCAAACATTAGAGACAACCCTAGTATTACTTTGATATAAGATTTCTACCTAAGTTAGGAGAAATAACCCTAGCCAATTAAACATAACCAAAGCTTATGCTCATATTCTAATCCTAGTTGTGTATCACATTGGTGATCACTACTAAAACCCTAAACCCAATTTGAGTTTTAATACAAGTATAAATTTAGATTACAAATAGAACCCTGCCATGCCTCATGCCTATTCAATACTTCAATTAGTGAAGTATTCCTAAAACTCTAACCCTTTCATATAGGATCCACCCCACATAAAATATTGTTACCTAACTTGTGTATCATGTATCACAAGTAATAAACCAGCCATATATGCTTATGGACTAAATGCCTTTGGTGAGTAGAGTAAACCAATATTCAATTCTATTTTGCCTTCCAAGTACTTGCTTTGGGAACCAAATGAAATAGTAGGGTATGAAATAGAATCACCTTAACAAGTGAATTAACCCCGATGAGCTTAGGATCTATTTCAAGTAAGCCAAGCTAGAATTGCTAAGCAAGATTATTTAACACAGAGTGAAGCCAACCATCTTCTTAAACCCTAAGAAATAATCCTTCACATAAAATGATGAATTCATCTCATTCTCATTTAATTTAAACTCTAGCCACAAGGAGAATTATATGTGAACAATCCATATTGTTAAGTACTAGCTCAACCTAATCATGTGTTCATTATGCACAGGTTATAAATTCTCAAACCACTTAAATAGATCTGGTTTCTAAATTAAAAAGGGAATTAAAATGAATAACTAAACCATTTCTATTTCTACTTAAGCCTCACAAGATATCAATTAAATCCTAAACTAAATATTTGTTTAAACAACAAGATTATATAGTGAGTATGGTTATCAAATTGTTTTGCTATTTTAAAACCTGCAAAAACAAAATAGAATTCAAATCTGAATTCAATCAAATTGAAAACAGAAATAGAAAAGAAGAAAAAGAGAAAAGAAAGAAGCTCACCTGGTGGACCGTCGCAGCCCAGCACCACAGCCCATGGACAGCCCAGCCTTGGCCCAAGCACCGCAGCCCGGTCCAGCCCACGGTCACTTACCGTTTCGTCGCCGGCACAAAACAAGACGAGGGCGTCGTCTTCCTCCACGGCGTCGACAGCGCAGCGAGGAACGGCGGCCACGTCCTCGAAGCCGATAAGGATGCCCCGGACGCCACCGAAGCTTCCAGAACCCTCCACTATCTCTCTCGCGTCCGAGCTTATCCAGGAGCATCAAGATTCGCGCCGATACACCGCTCACCATCGCCAGTACATCTCGGCCAGTACCGCCGATGAGCCGACGAACCAGACCACCTCGAGCACTATAAAACCACCAGGAGCTCCGCACTGAAACCCTAGCACCTCACCGCCCATCCATTTCTTCCCAGAACCTCTCTATCTATCATGCTCATCCACTCTCTGTCACCGGCGTTGATCAAGAACACGGCGGAGGAGGCCACCCCAGCCTCCGGCGTGTGGTCCAGGAGGAGCGCCTGGACTCAAGGAGCACCCTGGAGGAGCAGAGCATCAAGGGGGGCAAGGAAGCGTCTCAATTTCGGCGTTCCCTTCTGCAGCACATCGCCGGGAAAGCTCCAATCGCTGTCGTCTCCGTCAACCATCGCCGGAGCCGACCACACCTTGAGCTTCAGGGTGAGCATACGCATCTATCGCACCTACTCTCGCTTCCCGGCATCGCTCGTAGCCCTAATTCGCATGTTGGCCGGAGTAGCACCGCCGCAGTACCCATCACCGGCGAAGCTCCGGTGATCCCCTTGCCAAACCAACACCACCGGCCGCTTCGTCTCGTTGTACTCGTTCGATAGAGCCTAGCCGCGCATCCCTGAGGCCGTAAATCGGCGGCGCCACCATCTGCTGACCGCCGGCGTTTAACCGCCGGAGAGGTCAAAGGTCCTGCTCAACTTTGACCGGTCCTTGCTTGCGTGGCAGCCAACGTGGACACAAGCCCCACCAGTCAGTGTCTAGGGCTAGATCTGAATCGGTATGTTTAGTATTTGTTGTTTAATTTAAAAACCAGTAAATTGTTGAAACTTTGCAAAATCATATAAAATTCATTTCAACTCAGAAAAATATGAATAATATATCAAAATGCTCACAAAAATAAAATCTATTCAAATAAAATATAAAATAAAAATGTGTGTCAAAATAAAAATTCACTTATTTTTAACTTTATTAATTATGTCTTCCCATGTATTTAAAACACAATTTGAATTCAATAAATTAGTTAAGTATCAAAACTAAATAATAGCTATTCAGTAAGTAAATAAAATGTTAAGATTAATTTCCTTAGTCATATTTTTATTAATTTAAATGTTAGTGATAATTCATAAACCCTAAATTGCAAATTACCATTTACCATTTTCTTTAAATAATAATAAATCAAGAAAATATTAAAAGGCTAATATTACTTTGGGTAATCCAAAACTTGTTTACTTAAACATCTTTAGTTACCAAGTTAAGTAATTTAAACTTAATAACAATCATTAAAACCTAGTTCTTAATTAAACCTAATTAGGAGTTACCCTAATTATTAATTCTTGTGAAAATTAATAAAATGTCAAACCATTATTAATTTTTTCAAAGTAATTAGTTACACACCTTTATTGTCAATTATTAGTTGAAGAGTTGTATCATAATTCAGAAACCCTAATTTTAATATAAATAAGACCTTGATTCCATTATTTTATGTGTTCATCCTAAGTTGTTTCAATTCTAAAACCCTAGGGGCTTAGCCCATGTGATCATATAAGATTCACCTATACCTATAAAACCCTAGTAAGAAACAAATATATGCATGCTCATGATCCACTAGGATAAAACCAATTCACATGATATTATCATTTCATGTCTTTATTTTTATTAAACCTATATGATCCACTAGTGTCACCTAGGTATAAACCCTAACTTGTTTATTGAATTAGTATCATTGACCACTATCCTATAGATCATACCATTAGGATCAATCTCAACCATCAAAACCTAGTAGAACTATAATGATGAACCCTAGTATCAACCTTGTGTAGTAACTCACATTACATGCTCCTATCCAACTAAACCCTATTAAAGAAATTATAAACCATTTAGTTTAGAAGTAATTAGAGATCACTTAATGAAGCAGTTGTGAAACCATAGTAAACCTAATAACAAACCTATGGAACCATCTTAATAACCATCCTTTGATATGATGTATATGGGAAACCATAATAATAACCCTACCAATATTTGCTACATATAAACCCATTCCAAGTTAAGAACCAACTAGTTCCTATTAGTAAACTAAATAAACCCATTAGTAATCCCTAGAAGCCATAGCTCCTATTCGTAGTAATTCTTGTTCTTATTTAACATGTTCTTCGAAAGTTATTCTTTTGAAGTACGAGATGTCAATCAAACCATAGAAGCCATAGTTCTTATTTGAAATACTTATTATTTCTTAATCAACATGTTCTTCAAAAGTTATTCTTTTAAAGTATAATACATATAATCCTCAACCATACATCATAGAACTTAAAAATTGACAATCTGTTCTTTACATATTGTTCCACCACTATTCTTTATGTGTATGATTGTTATGATGCATTATATCACTTGTTTATGCTATTAATATCACCAACCCTAATAAGAACCTTGTTTGAGAACCATCCTAAAAGTGCAACACACACTAAAGAAATCTTTACAACTCATTCATCCTAAATCATCGAGGTTAGGTTACGCTCGGGACGATTGCATCTCATACTATGCATTATAGCATATTTGCCAATTCTTTAAACATTGTCCTTACCGGACAATGATGGTATTTCGAATTTGGAGTTCTCACGTATCGAAGCTTTTGCCCGCATAATCTTGCGATCAAGAAAGGCAAGTTCATCGCTTGCTCATGTCATTTGATTATTTTTATCAAATTATATGCAAAGTACTATACTTATCACTCTTGCATTGAAAAGCAAATATTATTTTACAATTATGAATATGACTATGTGGTGGGCAATGGAACCATGGTATGTGTTGATTGGTGGAGGTTCCATTGCACGGGTACTATTCATCTAGGACTAAGTACCAATGCCGTCCAGTGATTCTAGCGCCGTACATACCGCGTTGACCATAAGATCTATAATGGCTCCGGGGAAGTCAGCTGTATCTTTTCCCTCTCGCATGCCAACGGACTGGTAATAAGGGTTGCCCGTATCGAGTCTATCTTTGGTAAAGGTGGGGACATGTGGTCCCGCACGGTCTACCATTAGATATAGGAGAGGGTAGACTTATTATCGGTCTATGAAGGATTGTAAGGGTTGTCCGGATCAGTCTATCTATGGTGTATAGAACAGGGCACATAAGTTGTTCGGATCAGTCTATCTTTGGTAAAGGTGGGGACATGTGGTCCTGCACAGTCTACCATTAGATATAGGAGAGAACAAGTGCTTGTGTTAGTCTACCCATAGATATAGGAGAGGACAGACTTACAAAAGGGTGGGTCTGCGAGGTCGCGGAGAAGGCAGTGATTGGCTTGGATCTTACACCTGGCCCCACACCAAGGAAGTGTGGACGAGAACGCGTCTCGGTAAGGTATCAAGGATAAGTTCTCTTATGGGAAAAGTAACGCACCTCTGCAGAGGATACTGAATTGTGACTGTCACTCCCTGTTCGGGAAGGAACTGCGAACGCAGCAGGAAAGGAACTCCATGAAGTTCTAGTCAACTCGTGAAGACCGACGGGCATAGTTTTCAGAATAAAATAAACCTTTTGAAGAAATGATTATGAAAACTTGCATTCGCCTATGACTTTCCGGTCCGTGGCTGTAGCTAGTGCATGATACACCTATTCCCTAATATGAACTTGCTGAGTACGCTCGTACTCATCCCACTCTTAAATCCCCAGCTAGCTATGGAGGCACCGGAGGATGAACTACCGTGGAACTCGAAGACAAAGGAGTCAATCGCAACAAGATGGAGAATCCAAGCAAAGAAGTCAATGAAGTCAACTCGCTGCAGACAACTTAAGTGGAAACTTAGACTAGTAATAGAAGGAGCCTTTCCCTAATCTTAGCACCTAAGTAGCTAGAATTCTATAGCAAGCCCGGTATCTCCGGAGATAGTGTTAGCAATAAGTTAGATTACGAGTCGTTCTTCCGGAGCTTTATTTGAAGTTTTACCTCACCTGTAAAGTAGGAGGCTGTGTTGATCTTCGTAAACAGCTTGTGTATCCTTCTATAGACATACCTTGGACTCGCATATGTTTCGTTGTACCACTCGAGGGATGTAATATGAGTGGAACGGTGTTTCACTTGTGTTATGTCGGCGACTTGTGTACTACACCATGCAGTGGTACGTCTGGGTCACCACAAATGGTATCGAGCAAATGCTTTGACCCTAGGATTAAAACCCTTTAAAGGAGACCTATAGGTTTGGTAGTGTCTATAGGAAGTCAATTAGTTAAGCCAACTATGCTAAACCAACTATTATTTTGACTTGAGATGGGTATTCACTTGAGAATAATCCTGACACACTTGAGTCAATCTTTCTTATCTATCTTTCTTAAGTACGGTTGATTAGTTATCTTGCTTCATTCCAAATAACTAGAACACCATTGGAGCTTAAGATAATTGGGTGGTAGTAGACCACAGTTGGTATACAATACTTGGTAGTCCAAAGAGAGGATACAACCACAAGGAAGATATCCTATTGGAAGAAGTATACCAACGCAAGTTATGGTTAAGTAAGAGTCGTTTAAAATGTCAAATGACTGATGTTAAGTAATGTAGATAAGTAATATAAGGTAATATATACATATGATGAGTCAATCATAGGAGGTAAGGAAGAGTGATAGGAGTCATATAAGTCTACTTTTCATGGTAGAGTTGGTAATCATATATGATTCACTTGAGAGTCATGATGTGATGGAGTAGAACATCATAAGTATGATAACATAAGTATGATGAGGAGTAGGATTTAAGGAATAGTTCGAAAGCTTAGGCCTTAAAATCTTGGAAACTGTACCAAGTATGTGAGAATCATAGTCCTTAATTTAAAGAAGGCTTATTTAGAGCATATCACATAGAGAAATCCTAGAGTATAGGTGGTATATTCTAAACAATCATGTGTTTAGAGTAGACATGTTAGAACTAATTGTATTATAGGAAGTAGTCCTCAATAGCACATATATATGGTATACTACTTTGTTAGTACTTCCAAACAAAACTAGGTTAACTTCAACTAACCCAGGCCATTTTGTTTCAAGTTGTCTCATTGCAAATGTGCAATTGAGATAAATGTTGAGACAAATAGTAGAAATTCACGTATTCGTGCTAAGTATCACGACCTAAACCTATCTTATGTGGTGTTATATACTACACATCTGAACTCGATGTTTAGGGATGTCTTACCCCAACTATTTTATTCAGGCATATCAGGATGTGTATTATAAGCACAAAGCTGGATCTTATTGGATTTTCTTGAATCTTTATTGATTGACTAGATCCATACATGAAGTTTGATTTTGATATGCAAATGCATGTTGCAATATCAAGCTCTTACTTGATGTTATAGGTCTAGAGGGTAAAGGTATTCGTGTAAGGAAGTGACGAATTCTGAAGATTTGAAGACAAGATGAAGGTTCACTTGAAGAAGGAAGTAAAATTGTGGGAAGCAACCACAACAATCTGAAGGAAGGACCAATCAAAACTCACTTTTATCCTTAATCAAGGAGTACTTCAACATGGAAGTATCATGAAAGTGAGAAAAATAGTGAATATGGAGTAGTAGAAGTGGAGCCATATTCACTATGGAAGAAGGGAATGCAAGTGAAGTCACTTATAATACTATTTTCATAGTGTTAACAAGTGGTTATCTTGCAAAACAAACCCTAGAAGAAGGAAAATAGACAAGTGAAGTCGTAGCTGGTATAATAAGACCGCAACTGATATAGGATAATCATGAAGAGAAAGTATGTGAAGTGAGGTACATCTTAACTAAAACTATGTAAGTAGCCACAGCTGGTAAGTAGATTTTGACTACAACCATAACATAGCCACAGCTGGTATCCAATAAGCCACATCTGGTACTAGGTAGTCTGCAGATGGTACCAGATAGCCCACAGCCTGAACATTTCTTTACCCTAAAAGAAAAGGGGATTCCGCAGCTAGTATTTCACAGCTGGTATTCCCTAGCTAATAAATATTTAGTCGGAGGATTCGCATTGGATACTCACAACTGTGTGGATACACCGCAAAGAATTTTTCGTGAGACTTTAGAAAGGTACAAAATATGAACCAGACTTAAACCAACTACCTAACCTTGGAGTTTAATGATTAGAAGAAATGAAGTTGGAAGATCATTAGTAAACTCCAAGGGGAGAGGAAGGTTGAATGAGAAGTATTAAGATATAATATTTGGAGTATGATGGACCAGGAAGAAGGTCTGAACTGAGAGGAAATCCGATCTTATTTTGATAAGGTTGTTGAGAACTACCCCTATAAAAGTACTCTCGGGAGGTTGTCAGACCAGAAGCCAAGGTTCATATCTCGAGGAAGTAAGGGTTAGACCTTAACTTGAGTGGGTAATTGTAATTACTCGAAACCAAGAGAACTTAAGTAAGTCTTCGATAATGAAGTTGGAGGAAGAAGATATCGGAGAACAATCAAAGCCTAAGAAGATACTATACGAAGGAGTTTGACCATACCAAAACTAATGATTATTAGAAAGATCCCTTTCATGGAACCTAAAGAAACCAAAAGGAAGATAACTAGTATAAACTAGAAGCCATGATGGGATGGACTAAATGAGTCTAATCCATTCGTATGACTAAACAACCTGGACCATGCCTATTGTAAACACCTTACGAAGTACCATTACTTTCGTTATGGTAGTAAGGGAAAAACAATACCTTACTTTAAACCAATCCTTTAGACTTAAGGTTTGGGCACCGCAGCTGGATTACCGCAGCTGGTAGAACCAAGCTTTGAGTACCCAAATAGGAAGATGTCACCACAACCATTAGTAAAGTTCATTAGCATAAGAAAATGTCCTAATTCAAGAATCTTTGGAGAACGGGACTATAAGCTTAGAGTGTTGGAAGAAATCATAGAATATAAGATAGTATCAGTGCCAGACATCAGAAGACTGCAGGAAGGATCTGGACAAGGGATATATCCAATTATATCTAATGAGATCACCATGGCGTTTGAAAGGATTGTGATCTGTTCAAGTCAGTTCCACGTTCCGAAACATGAGAGCGTTCGAACTTCGGGACGAAGTTCAGTTTAAGGGGGAGAGGCTGTAATATCCCAGGTTTAGAGGCAATAAAATGAGAGAACACCAAAGTGTGCATTGCATTCATGCATAGAAAATCCGGGGAATTTTCGCGCTTTCAAATAAAACTTACCACAGTAACTGAAGTTTCACTTGACTTGCTGGAATTGAAGTAGATCATCAAGTCAAGCGCTATAAACTTCACTGTGATCTTTGTTAAAACCTTGTTTTGGGTAGAGATGATTTGATCTATGGATTAGATCAAATGGAATTATATTTACAACAACACATTCTTTAAGAATCAAACCCTAACTTATTATCACTTAAAAGTTAGCAACTACCTTTGTGTGTAAATTAATTCACTTCTAAACTTATTACCAAATAAGGTAAACCACAGTGGTCTAAAGTGCATAAAAGCCACACATTCTTATTTAAATCATAACTTATTAAGTATATGGAATATCATAAAACTAAATCCATTTACATTACGATTTATAGTTCAAACTATTTGAATCAAACTGACTATGAGTATTTTGAAACTCATATGATCATGCCTTGGTGAAATCAAACACCAATTATCCAAATTTGAGGAATAACCTTCAACCTTGACCTTTTGACCAATATTATAATATAAATCCAATCAAATATGATATAGTGACTCATCCACAATAATAAAACCATCCCCAAGATATTTAGTAACAAATGCCACTTGGCTATCTAAATATAATTCATATGAGAAGATAATGATCTTGCCACATAGGATGAAAATATCTTCATGACTTGCTTTCCAAGCTTTGCCACCTCATGCTCAAAGGATTGCTATGGATAAGGGCATGACAACCAAGCACCTTACTCATCAAACCAACACAAGAGTCACCCACCTATGTGTCATGATACTAGAGCTTGTCCAAGCCTATAAATAGAGCCATACCCTTCATCCATTTGCTCATCAAGTACCATGATACATGGGAACAAACACATAGAGCCACTCCATATGAATTAGTTAGGATCAAGATGAAGAAGCTAGGAGGTGGAGGCATACCACAAGATGCAGGTTTATCAGATTTCCAAAAGAACAAGCTACATAAGATACCAAGGTAGAATTCCTAGGCAAACCATATATTTATAGGATCATATCATCTCTTGAGTAGAACCTTAGGATATTCCAAGACATTGAGAAGTGAGAGAAGTTATAATACTAACCATAGCCATGTTCATACAAGAATATTAGAGAAGTACCAATCCTAGTTGTTCAAGTCAATATTTGATCTTAGAAGTGAGAACCCTATATCAATAACAATACCTTAGCAAACCAATTCTATAATCATCACAACTTAGTATTAATTATAAACTCTAAGAATCTATTATGAGAGTGATGAGAGGAATATTAAAGAGGGATTAGTGAGGAATGAGTGGATCTTGTCTAATGCATGATTATAACTTGTAGATATAGATGATAAGTTAAACCCATATAATTAATAGATATCATCTATCACATAAAATACTAGGTATATCATTAGTAGTTAACCCCAAACCAATCCTCATGCCTTGTATGGAGGAGTAAGGGCATTAAACCTAAACCTTGTTTATCCAAACATTAGAGACAACCCTAGTATTACTTTGATATAAGATTTCTACCTAAGTTAGGAGAAATAACCCTAGCCAATTAAACATAACCAAA